>NW_012115032.1:3716951-3764493 GCF_000951035.1 Colobus angolensis palliatus | reverse complement strand
GTTAGCCAGGATGGTCTCGATCTCCTGACCTCGTGATCCGTCCGTCTCGGCCTCCCAAAGTGCTGGGATTACAGGCTTGAGCCACCACGCCTGGCCTCAACAGCCTTTCTAATGATACACAGTGGAAAAAGAATAGTCTCTTCAACAAATAATGTTAGAAAAACTGAGTATTAACATGTCAAAAATGAAATAAAGTAACACACATCCTTCACCATGCATAAAATCAACTCAAAATTAAATACTTAAATGTAGGACTTGAAACTGTAAAACTCTTAGAAGAAAAACATAAGAGAAACACTTTAAGACATTGGTTTTATCAATTATTTCTTATATATAAGACCAAAAGTGTTGCCAGTAGAAGGTATCTAAATTACCAGTGGTGAATCTGTATGGGTCTGCAGCAACCTCAATTTTTTCCTCCTCAGAAGAAATAATTTGACTGAGGGGCATAAGGCAGAAAAAGAGACCAAGACAAGTTTTATAGCAGGAGTGTGTAAGTTTATTTAAAAAGGCTTTAGAATAGAAAAGAAAGGAAAGAAAAATACACATAGAAGAGACCAAAGTGGGCAACTTGAAGGTCTAGTGTGGTGCTCAATCTGGATGCCAGAACTTTATAGACTGGCCCTTTTCCCCGGATGCTTCCCTTAGGGTGGGCTGCCTGCATATGCAGTGCCCTCCTTATCCTTGGAAGGAGAGCATGAGCAGCGTGTTTAGGAAGTTGTATATGTGCCCATCTGAAGTTTTCTTCCCTTTTCTGGTGGAGTGTACCCAGAAGGTCATACCTGCTATTTTGTTTCTTAATGTGCATGCCCAGGAAGTTGCTTCTGCCTGAAATCTGCATTCAATTAACATCTTAGGGCAACAGGCATAAATCATCAGGAAATGGCCTCTCGCTGGTGCCAGCTGCCAATTTATCACTTTCAGAGAGGCAATGTGATGATCACTGAACCATCATCTGATATTCCTAGTGGGTGGAGGACAGTCCTCTCCTGCCGCACTCATGCTCATCTCACTACCTGTAAACAAACAAACAAACAAAACAAAACAAAAAAAAAACAAACCAAACCAAACAAACAAACAAACAAAAAAAAAACAAGAAGAAGAAGAAGAAGGAGGAGGAGGAGGAGAAGGAGGAGAAGAAGAAGAAGAAGAAAAGACAAGTGGGACTACGTCAAACTAAAAAGCTGCTGCTCTGCAAATAAAACAATCAATAGAGTCAAAAGAGTTTCTACTGAATGGAAGAAAGTATTTATAAACCATATATCTGATAAGGGTTAAATCTAAAATATATACAATAATTTACAGAACTTAGCAAAAAAACAAATAATGAGCAAAGTACATGAATGGACATTTATCCAAAGGAGACATACGATTGGCCAACATTTGTATAAAAAGATGTTCAACTTCATTGAGATAGTTTGAATATTTGCCTCCTCTAAATATCTTGTTGAAATTCGATCTCCAATATTGAAGGTGCAGCCTAGTGGGAGGTGGGGACATACCTCTCATAGATGGCTTAGTGTCCTCTCAGCAGTAAATAGTCGTCACTCTAGTAGTCCACATGAGATCTGATTGTTAACAGGAGTTTAGGACGTCACTCCTTACTCTATCTCTGGGTTTCCTCTCTTGCCATGTGATGCATTGGTCCTCTTTTCTTTCCATCGTGAGTTAAAGCTTCCTGAGATCCTAATCAGGAGCAACTGTTGGTGCCATAATTTGTGTACAGCCTACAGGACTGTGAACCAAGTAAGCCTTTTTTCTTTATAAATTATCCAGTCTCCGGTATTCCTTTACAGCAATGTAAAAGGGAATAATCCAGTCACTAATTAAAAGAAAAATGCAAATCAAAACTATAATAAGACATTATCTCATGCTTGTTACAATGATAATTATTTAAGAAAATGACAGATTGATAACATCCATATGTGTATGTGAAGAAGTTGGAACCATTGTACCCTGTCAGTGAGAATGTAAAATGGTGCAGCCACTATGAAAAACAATATAGAGATTTCTCAAAGCAATTAACATCAGACTTAACTTATAATCCATCAATCTCGATTAATTATAATTTTCCAAAAGGTTTAAAATTATAATTTTGAAGAGACATCTGCATTCCCATATTCATTGTAGCATTTTTTATAATAGCCAAGACATTGAAACAATCTAAATGTCCACAGGCAGGTGAGTGGATAATGAATATGTGACATATTTATAAAGAAATATTATGCAACTATGAAAATAAGTAAATCCTCCTGTATTAGTCATGGTTCTCTAGAGGGGCAGAACTAACAGAATGTGTGTGTGTGTATGTGTGTTTATATATATATATTATCATATATTTATTTTATTTATATAAATATTTATATAATATGTATTTATTATATTTTATATATCTATTTATATTTTATTATATATATTTATGTTTATATATAGGAGAGTTTATACACACACACACAGACACATATATATATAAAATAAAAGGTAATTTATTAAGTATTAACTCACATAATCACAAGGTCCCACAATAGGCCATCTGCAGACTGAGGAGCAAGCAGAGCCAGTCCAAGTTCCAAATCTGAAGAGCTTGGAGTTCGATATTCTAGGGTAGGAAGCGTTCAACACAGGAGAAAGATGTAGTCCATAAGACTAGGCCTGTCTCTCTTTTCACATTTTTCTGCCTGCTTATATTCTAGCTGTGCTGGCAGCTGAATAGATTGTGCCCATCCAGATTAAAGGTGGGTCTGCCTTTCCCAGCCCACTGACTCAAATGTTAATCTCCTTTGGCCTTCCCCTCACAGACACACACATTATCAATACTTTGTATCCTTCAATCCAATCAAGTTGACAATATTAAGCATCACACCTCCCATATGCACCAACATGGTTGAAACTGGAGAAAATTTTTGCTGAATAAAATGAGCTAGTCACAGAAGGACAAATACTGCATTATTCTACTTACAGGAGGTAGCAAGAATGGTCAAACACAAAGACACAGAAAGCAGAGTGGTGATTGTTAGGAGATAGGGAGGAAGGGAAATTGAATGTTGCTATTAAATAGACATAAAATTTCAGTTATGTAAGCTGAATAATTTCTAGATAGCTTCTGTACAACATTGTGCTTATTTATACTTATCATACTGTAAAATACATTTAAATTTTTGGTAAGAACATAGATCTCATGCTGTTTGTTCTTACCATAATTTAAAAAATAGTTATACAAGTGCCAAGTATATTTTGACTTCTGGCTTCCAGGAAAGCTGTAATTGAATTATTAATTCTACAGTGAAGGAAAACAAGAAGGGAAGAGATAAGGTCTTATTGAAAATTTGGGTTAACAAGAACACAAGCATCTGCTATGAGCAGAATTATTAACTCTCTCTCTCTCTTTCTCTTTCTCTCTCTCTCTCTCTTTCTCTCTTTCTCTCTCTCTTTCTCTTTTAGCAGTGTTGTCACTCTGTTGCCCAGGCTGAAGTACAGTGGTACCATCACATCTCACTTAGACTCAACCTTCTAGGCTCAAGTGATCTTCCCTCCTCCGTCTCCTGAGTAGTTGGGCTAACATGCCTGGTTAATTTTCCTATTTCTTTTTGTAGAAACAAGTGTATTCTTCTATCAGGGTTTACTACTAATTATTTCCCACACTTCATATATCACCTGTAAGTTCAGAATTAATTGATAATTAAACTTGTAGAGTAAAAGATAAAGGTATCAAAATATTCTTATTAATACCAACTAAAACTGATTAGAAACTGTGGATTAGATATAGGTCACAGTTAAATATTTTTATAATATTCATTAATAATTAAAGGACTGAACCTAGGAAATCGAAGCAAAAGAGATTTTGCATCTACAGAGAAGATATACTCAACCTAGAATTATTTTTGCCCTTTTTTTATTCCTATTACCAGGGATAGGGAGAAAAAAAAAAGAGCTTCTTGACTCACCCCCAGAAAGATTTAGAATTTGAACCACCAATCTTATGAAAGCAGTAAGATAATATAAATGATCATGGAGTGTAAAGTTACCAGTATAAATGTTGGGCCAGATGAGACCAACTTTACAAGAAAAAAAGAAAAGTTGTTTCCTCTACACCAGAGAAGACGGAATCAGCTACGGCCAAGTTTAGCCTGGCCAAGGGCAGTGAACCTAACTGTCAAAGGTCTGTGTGAGTCATAAGATGAGAAGTTATACAAAAAATAATAAGTCAGCTTTAATAATGTTAGTGGAGGAAAAACTGCTTTCTTTATAAACTCATAGTGACTAGTATCCCAGTAAAGGTGTTCAACACATGTTTTTACTCTTAGTGGCAAGGTCAGAGATCATTGTCCTGTTGAAAGAAAAGCTTCATACCACTATGGAAACAAGAACATTCTTGGAAGATGATTAAAATGATATATGTCAGAAGTTAGGACGCCATTGACAAGAATGTTAACAGTAAATCCAGAAACATGAATGTAGCTTTAAGAGAGTTTAAAAAATAAATAAGTAAATAAATAAACCAAACACAAACCATATTAATCTTTCAAATTTTAAAAACACTTTCATATCCATCAAGAACGTTCTTCAGACAGTATCTTCAAAATGGCATTCCCTACGATTAATCACTTTTAATTGCTTATTTCCTAAGAAGTTTTTCCAGATAATTAAGTTGCCAAATTTCTCAAGATTTTTAGGTTTCTAGAAATTGTACTTAGTATAATAAAAAAGGAAATTTCAGGAAATTGAACTTTAGGACAGTGGAGATAATTTAAAAATCGAAGGAAGGGGAGAATGAGTGTTTCTCAGAAAACTGTTTGGACATAAATGAATAATTATTAGACCAAGAACAAGGATCAATTATGTCACATTCATCTAGTGACTGTCAATCTGCATTAAGAAGGTCTCCAGTATAATTTGTTGTCTTGAATGTTGATTCAGCATTTATATGTAATCCTGATCCCGAATCAATTCTGTTAAAGCAGAATTGATTTTGGATTTGCCCTTATATAAAAGAAACATGAGATTAGTTTCAGTGAAAAAGCTTGCTTTTCTGCATGTCATTCTGAGCTTGAAGCAACTCTCTTTTCAAAACTATGCCAAATCTTAGCACAGTGGATTTTTAACTTTCAAGGTCTTATTTTAATTAAAGCTGAAAAAGAGCTTTCTCTTTTTAGATTTTCTTGTCTGATTGATTCTTCGTTGTCTAACTACCACATAGAATTATTTATGAAATTTTTCAGGCAATGATTGGATTCACTTCACCCTTTCTTACCTTCCAACTCTAATGCATACATTCTTTATTGAATATTAAGACTGTAGAAATGCACATTTATCTAGTAGCTAAATAAAGTGTGCATTCAGTTCTACCATCTCCTAAGTACTCATCACCTTGGTGAACTCAACTTATCTCATGTTATCAGCCATCTGTTTACCCCCATCACTAAAGGAAACCTCAAAATATTTCATAATCACATCTTTGGAAATAGCTTGAATATATATCCTTTTAAAACTCCTGCTATTATTTCAGACTTACCACAATCAAATTTAAGAATGCAAAATCATGAAAACTATATGCTCCTATTGGAGACATATGTTAACAAACCAAGAGAATAAATATAACAAAAATAAAGATTTATGTTTATAAAATTAATACATAATAATATATCTAAAAGTGTGCACTAAAGGTGGACATTTATCTATGGTAAAACATTTAATGGATACTTGTGAAAAAAAGTAAAATTCATGCCTCATACACTATACCAAAATTTTGGATAAACTACTTCTTACCTTGGAAAAGAAGGATAAGTAAGCTATTATATGTAAAAAAATCAGCAAAGTATTTTGTTATTTAGGAGGAAGAACAATTCCTTCATTTTGAAAATATAAGTTGAAAAGAAAAAATTGTATAACGTGAATGTACACCAAACAAATTGAAAACTTAAAAATAAATCTATAAATTCTATTTAAAAATTAAAAATCAATGCCTGGTAACAAAATTTATAAAGTTAAAAGGAAATGATAAATTTTAAAAAATGACATTTATTGACAATGGTGAATGACCTCAGTGTAAATGCCGAATTCAAAAGCTTATAAAAAAGAATAAATTCACTAATCATAAATTGGATAAAGAACCTAAAGAGAAGATTCATTTGAGAAATAGCAGCTGCAAGAAAATGTGTTGAGCTTTAATTATAGGACAGAGACTATGCTAATAGCTTAACCTGAATTATTTTATACTGCCCTCACAAAAAGTCTATCATTGCTACTAACGTATCACTATTAGCATTAATGCCATCACTAATTCTCATAATTATATAGTTCATAAAAATGCAAGTAGGCAATATATTTTGTTCCCAACAAAGTAATTAAAAAGTTACAAATATTTTAAAATAAGTTTTTTTTTTCACGTATCTGATTGACAAAACATAAAAATTATCCAAAGTTCATTTTGAGGTAAATTTACACATGAGGAAAGCATTCCTTCATACTCATTGTTTCTGATTGTATACAAACTTTCTAGAGTCTCATTTGAGTGAGTAGAGAAAGATGGGCTGGGAATTTGCATATTACAACTATAAAATACTTATCAAAAGAAGAGAATCTTTGTAAAGAGCACTCATTAAAAAAAGAGTTGAAATATTTACATATTATAACATGAAAAATTTGAGACGAGATAACCTCCTCTTAGTAGCATTTTCTCTGAGCTTACCAAGAATCTATACACCAAGAATCTATACCAAGAATCTCAGTGTCTATACAGAGAATATTTATCGATTGAAAGATTATCATCTACAAAAAGACAATTAGTCTAAAATAAAAGCTTAAATAATATAGTCACCAATTTTATTTTTTTAAAAATGAGACTATATAATAGACTAATTACATATATGTATATAAAACAATAATAATTGGAAGCTTTTTAAAATTATTTTCAGGAAAAGACTCAAGATATAGTATTAGAGACATTTAAGTGTAAGAAAATGATTAAAGTATATGACTATGTGCTAAGAATAGTCAAAGCGCTTTTATTTTTTGATGATCATAAACATGAAGATTATAAATTTTGCTTTCATGTGAATTTATAATTTTTAAAAAATATTTTTTGAAAATTATTTTTGAATAAAATATTTTATGAGTATGTCAAAATAATAAAATAATCATTGATAATTATAATATATATATTTTTTAAATAGAAGGTTATTTTTAATTTTTCTTTTTACTATCAAACCTATTCTGTTTAGGGTGATTAACTATGCAGTATATCATTTCACCCACTAAAAGTGATATGCTTCAGTCCATCTGGGATGAAGTTCAAGGTTGATGTATGCAACATGACATAAAAGGTACACAATCAATGTTTATAAAATTATACAAATAACTGTGATAGTTCTTTCACCATTGTGTTTAACAACATGTTTGTATATATACTAGCTTTTGGATTGTTTTATTCTTCTTGAGTCACCCTGTTCTAAGAAAGCAGCAAAAGTCAGTTGGCCAAAAGAAAACATTTATTATACAGACATAGATAATTACAATATATCATCCCATAATTATATTTATGTCAGCTATGTTATATAACAACAGTAATTTGCATCTGTAGGACATTTAAGTGGTTTAAACATTTTATCTACACACTCCTTGATTTGGCCTTCCAACTCTGCAGAAGAAAGAGCACATTTGACTCATCTTTAGAGAAAAGTAAATTGAGATGGAGTTTAAACTAATTGCTCAATGTCAGCCTTGAGCTGAATGTAGCTTAGGTCTTCTTTTTCCAACCTAAGAAAAAGGTTGGCTCTATCTTTACAACACATACTTTCTCACTGTTTCCATACAGTTAAATAGAGGAAGTTTTCAAAATTTCTAACACCAAAGTTACAGTTTTTGTACTTGTGATTGAAGGTTTTATCATGCAGGCCATAATTCTTCATTAAAACATGGATGAGTAAAAACTACAATTAAGATGTATTTTTCTGGTCTCCTGAGATTCTCTAGGTATTTTCTTTTATTGGTATATGTACAGCTACTTAAGACACTCACAACAATGCAGTCTTTTGAGAATTCTATGCCATCGAGATTGACATAAGAAAAAATGTTTTCAAGTTTGACATTTATAACGTATTTGATGATACTGCCATTCTACGTAAAAATAAATTAACTAATGGCACAACTATTCTTACTGAGACTAGCTGTTATTTCCTTCATTCATCCTCTGTCCACCTTTGGAGTACTTTGACTTCTACCTACAGGGCCAGTCCAGTCATGGTCTATGTAGCTAAAGTGATCACAGGCAGAAGGGATTTAGCAATGCCCAACATTCAGGAACTTGATTTTAAAATATTATTTGAACATAATATATCCCTGCTTATACTTTGTCTTGAACTTTGTGACTTAGGTCTCATTATTTTGTTTTTACTTCACTTGTCTGTTTTGAAGCTAGCCGTTTTTGTATTTCATACTTTTTCCCTTTGTAACCTGTCCAACTTTTCAAGATCCCTTGATTTTTAAATTTGGCTAGGGGATTTCATTTTAGCCCTGATATTAATATCTTCTGTTAAGAAAAAATTAATTATGTTCTGGTGTGAAGCATGCATAATATAAAACATTCAAATAATAAGCATAGTAGCATAAGTTTCCATTTCAATGATGACAGAAGCAGAAATCGTTCATTATTTAACTTGTTCTCTTTCTTTAATGTTAATAGTAACACGCCAGGTACTGTTCTATGTGCCTCACACAAAATAGATATTTTAGTATTTGTAATAACCCTACAAGGTAAGTGCTAATATTCTGATTTTACAGAAAAGGGTGGCATAAAAGGCTAAGTAAATCAACAATGTTACATTTCTAATAAATTGCAGAGTTGGGATTCAGAGACAAGCAGTCTGACTCTGGAATCAATGAATCTCTTAATTCCTATTGTATATATGTTCTACCTGACAGCAACTACTTCTCTTCTCTGTGAAGTGTTTCCTATCAATAAGGATCAAAATCAGTACTCATTACCATGGAATCAAGTTGTGTCTGCAAATTTTCTATTGGTCACCCTACTTCTCAACAGAAGATTGTTAAACAAATTATTAATATATTAACTTGTATCTTTCCCAAACTGGAGCCCATGATTGATCAGATCTATCTTCTTTTTTGACACTGCTGAATTTGTATTTATCATATAATTTTTCTTTGTAAAGTGTCACACTGCTTTCAATAGGACCCAAATTAGATATAGCAAACCATTTGACAAATAAAGTAAAACTAATCTATACATGTATTCTTATTCAGGCTTAAGTATAAAATATGACTATCTTTTTTATTGCTGTGTCTTGATAACTCTGTTTTATAAATGTATGGCTGCATTCTGTCCTACTTTATATTGAGTAAGTCTTGTAACTTTGTAAATTAAGACTACCTTGAATGATGAGTTATAAACACTGGTGAAATCTATACCATGCACACAGAAGCAAGCAACAGTCTTTCTATAGCATATATATAATTTCTATAGCATATATAATATCTCTATAGTGATCTATAATTACTCATTATGACTTCTTCATTAACCCACAAGATTTCAGTGGAGTGTATTATGTTATTTGACATTTCCAGTCAATTTGAAGAGTCAATCTCCTTTTTTCCCTTTGATAGAACACCCTATAAAATGTATTAGAAAGTTAATTGAACATAATTTTATCTTTCTTTGAATAAGAGTCAACAATAGTAATTTCTAGCATTATCACTTGATGCTATGCTGCAATGTCTTTAGAAGATACTAAGTGATTCTGGGCTTAGATTTTCATTTCATTCAAAATTTTAGGGCATCTGAGGCTCTATAACACAGGCTTCTTTTCTGAATTCATTTAGATCTCTTGTCTTCACTGACATCTCTCCTCATTGCAGCTTACCTTAGTCTGCTGATCAAGAACCTCTACTGTTGTAATCTGTAATTACCTCTACTTTTTATTTTTTCTTGTTTTACTTTTCACTCGATTTTCTATTCCTTTCATTACCAACTTTGAATTTTATGGAAGAAAATGAGTTTGTACTTCTAACTTTGCAATGAATGAAGTAGAAAGGATGAGTAGGTTGTGAAGTCTCAGTTTTGTATGCTCTATAAAATCACAAAGTCCGTGATTTTATAACTCCTTGCCACTTACAACTTCTCATCTCTCTTGCTTTTCTCACCTTATTACAGACAACATTTAACCCATGTGACTACTGCCTTAATTTGGAAACTTTATTGTTCATGCATCCATGACTCCAAACCCTTAGTTTTGCCAAGTATTGAGAGAGCATAGTGTAATGGCTTGATCCATAAGCTCTGAAGCAATGCTCCTAGCATTTGAAACTAAAGTTTTCCATTCATTGTGTGATTTCAGAAAAATTTCTTTCCTCTCAGTTTCCAAATCTGTAAACTGAAGACAATGATGGGGATTATGTTAGCTAACTTACATTGTTGCTGGATTAAATAAGTTAAACATGATAATGACTTAGAACAATGACTAGCACACTAAGGACTATGTAAACACTATTATTGACAGTTTCATACTCATTCCTCATCTTGTCTGTTTGCTATTTAAATTTTTATAGTGTTACAGAGCTATGTTGAATGACACTTTTCTGTAATTGTACACTTTCCCTAGGGGACATCATTAATCCACGATTTTAAATACCATTTATGTGCTTGCAGTTCACAATTTTTCTTTTCTTTTTTTTTTTTTTTTTTTTTTTTTTAGGATTTTATGCCACAGTTCATGGGAGATTATCATCTTTGGTCTGTTCAAGGATTCTCCTCTTTGTTCACGTCATTCTCATTCCCAAAAATGGGCAGTAATTCAATTATATTTAATGTGCAATTTGTGTATTTTACAAAATGCTTTAAGTACATGTACCTCTAACTACATTTTATTGTGATATACATTTCATATCTCATTGTTTCTTACTTATTTTCTTCTTTTTCCCTGCTAAATAGTACTTTTAAGACCTATACTTATTTCTATGAATACATCTAGCTTGTGGCTTCTAATGGCTTCAATGTATCTATCTACCACTTGCATCCACCACATGACCTATTTTGTCTTTCAGTGATGAACAACAATGTCATCTACAACTCATGAACCGCCTGGATAAAGCTGCAATGAATATATGTATATATGTCTGTTTGTGGATGACTGAAGTAATTTATTTGGGATGTTTAAGAAAGGAATTGCTAAGACTTGCTCCCAAATATGACTCTACCATTTGCATTCTCAACAGCAAAACACATTATAGATAGCATCTGGCAATCTCCAACTTTTCAGGTTTTACCAGTCTAATAGATATAAAGTTTACTCTTAATTCACATCTTCTGGTTGCTAAAGATCTTGGGAATATCTGCATGTGCTTCCGTCTTCGTTTAAGATGTAATAAATGTGTCAAAAATATAGAACCATTCCAGAAAAGGAAAGCTCTTCAACATAATGAATGATTTGAAATTCAGCACAAAGCATTTAATGTACTTTAGATATATCAATGGAATATTATTTATAAACAATCATGAAAGTCGCTAGAATTACTCACACCAATACCCCATACATGCAAGTCCCAGTTGTGAGAAAACATGACTAATTTCAAAGAAGATGGATACATGTGTACATACCATCTGCAACTTAATTTTTATTATTCTTCCTTCTGTGTAGTTCAATAGTCCAGATCTAGAAGCATATATTCTTTATAACCCAACAGTTAGACATTTCTAACTTCTACAAAAAATAGAGAACATCCTAAACACTATTCATCTTCACACAGAAACATTTCATGAAATATTGGGAAAAGAAAAATAATTTTAAAACTGTGATACAAAAGAAACTACATATTTAAAGTAGTCATGTAAATGCAAATGAACAGACAAATAAAATATAATGCTAGTTTCATAAATTCATTTTTCTTCCCTTACCACCCACTCTGCACTAATTCTTATTTTCTCCCAAATTTTAGCTTTCAGATCTTTGAAATAGCTCCCATGCTGGGCCATGAAGCTTAGCAATAAAAGAGAAACATGAAATAAAAATTGTCTTAGCTTTCAATTCAGACTCAAGTGTAAAAATAAATCAATTTTTTCCTAAAATGTATTATCTTTATAAATTTATAACACATTCAGTGCTGTCTCAATTCCAAGAATAACCAAAAATTATTCTTCTTACTGTCAATTTTAACTCCCCAGGTAATTTTATTAAAGTCTCATGACTTTATATATGATCTATATGCTGAATAATCTGAAATGTATTTCTCTAGTCCCAGCCGGTTTCTAGATCTTCAGACTCATATATCCAACTGCTAATTCCACATACTCACTCTCATCCACAACTTGCTTCCAAACTGCAAGATATGAAACAGTAATCTTGGTTTTCCTGCCTGAAACTCTGAACAGCCTTTCTCTTTACACTTCAAGAATCAGCACTATCATCACTAATTTACTTGGGAAAAAGTCCTGGGAGTCATCTTTGGCTTTCTTCTTTTCCTCACTCATTTCATTTTGTTCTTAAGGGAGCTTACCTTCCAATGATGAATGAAGTGAGGGAGTGAGTCGCACAAAGATTTGGGAAAGACATTCCAGGGAAAGAGAACAGAAAATGCACAGGCAAAGATATTTTTAAAATATTTTGCTTGCCAACATTTAGTTCAGCATCTGTCACATAGTATGCAAACAATTGTTGAATGAATGGGCTAATAAATTGTTTTAGACAAAATGAAAAAATGTAGTTTTCTTAGCTTACTTAAATGAATTTGGTGACTAATTTAGTCCTGGTTTAGTACCAAACCAGGGTTCTTTAGTTGTATATATTACATAAATATATACAAACTTCCTCATGATAAGAACTATTTATCACTCATTTTACTCTACTCAGGAGAGACAATCTGCCTTTAACATACTGAGTGCTCAATAGATTCTTATTGAATAAATTAATTGGTCAATGAATTACACTTATGTTTACTTAACCCTTTTGTATACAATCATACTTTTGTTTTAAATAGAGAAATAATTATAATCAATACAAAGAATCCTGAAATTGCAGAACCAAAAATAATTTTATGATTGTATAATTCAACATCTTCACTTTAGGGATGAGAAAACAGTTTCACAGATCTTTTTTTCTCAAGTTTTCATAGCTATTGTCAGACTAAGAGGAAAATTCAGTCTGCCTAATTTCTAGACAAAAGTTCATGTCAATATTTTGCCAAATATTAATTTTTTGCCACAGTTCAAATAAAGATGTATGAATATTCAGGAATCTTTTCTAAATGTTGGAAAATAAAAATCAATTGTAAGAGGGAAGCTTCAGTGACGGGGTAATTTGTTTGAAGCTGCTATGAGATGCTAATTGTCTGAAATTATTATTGCCTGTATTCATTATATTGAAAATGAATACAGGAGATAAAAATAAATAAAATTGAGCATCTGGGAACATAATAATGAATGTTAGGCAGTTGAAAATAAGTGAGTGCTTCATTGACCAAACAGATTCATTTTGATAGTGTGTACTAAAAAATATGACAGTAACAATTAAAGAGTATGATGTAACCAATATATAATAAAAGAATTAAATATGGGCAAGCAGTTAGATAGTAGTATGTAGCTATAGGAATTAATTATTGTATTTCACATTCATACTTCTAACAATGTGAACAGAAAGATGCCCTAGAAGGGAACCATAATAGGGTAATCTTCCTGTCAGCCTTCTACCTTGAAGTCTTTCCTTCTAAAACTGAATCTATTTCTCTGCAAAACAATGTTGTCAACACATATAGTATCACTCCTAGTACTGAGAAAAAAC
Organism: Colobus angolensis palliatus; assembly: GCF_000951035.1. Classification (NCBI taxonomy): domain Eukaryota; kingdom Metazoa; phylum Chordata; class Mammalia; order Primates; family Cercopithecidae; genus Colobus; species Colobus angolensis. Next base: position 3,750,709 of record NW_012115032.1, on the reverse strand, counting down.
AAGACAATTTTTTGGAATGCAAGAATTGAAACAGACAGAAACCTATGACTCTCTAAATGGTGAAATTTAGTCAGCAGTTAGTGGGATCATTAGCCACGGTGGTTCTGAATTTAAACCTAGAAAAACTAAGAAGTAATAAATAATTATTTGCAAGTGGAAGTGGGAGTAATATTAAAGATACATTGACTTTCTTTTCTATTTGTGATTTTTCTGAAGGTGACATTTTTCCTGGTCAAACCAAAACTTGTGTTTGAGATTGGGATTATGGAGATTTAGATTATAACCATAAAAGTATAAAATAAAACATTAATAATAGGTATGTTCGAATATTCTGTGCAATATTTTGCTGCACAGTGATATGGTTGAAAGACAAGTTATGTTAAAAACAGTAGAGAGCAAGGGTTTTCTAAGTTCCTTTAAAGAAGAGCCAAGACAGAAAAACTCAAATAAAATATATATATCATTTATAATAATAAAGATAGATAGGATATAGAGAGATGATATATGATATGCTTTTGACATATGAAGGTGACCGAAAGTTGAAACATAAAGCCTGACTCTTCTGTCTACAGTGCATTGCCAGGAAAAGTTAGGGATGGGGGCAGAGGGGGATCACTTGATTAGGCTCTGTCTTAGTCCATTTAGTGTTGCAATAAAGGAATACCCAAGGCTTGGTTATTTATAAAGAAAAGAGGCTTATTTGGCTTATCATGCTGCAGGCCGTACAAGAAACATAGCATCAGGAACAGCTTTTGGTGAGGGCTTTGGGCTGCTTCCATTCATGGTAGAAGACAAAAGGGCAGCTGGTGTATATGGAGATCATACAGCCAGAAAGAAGAAAGGAGTGAAACTAGAGAAGCATCAGGCTCTTTTTAGCAACAACTTTCCCAGGAACTAATAGAGTGAGAAATCACTCAACTCCCTCCCCTCAGGGCATTAATCTATTCATGAGGGGTCTGTTCCCAAGACTCAAACATCTTCCATTAGGCCTCACCTCCAACACTGAGAATCAAATTTCAAGATAAGATTTGAGGGGAGAAATACATAAAGTATAGCAGGTTCTGATCTTGTGACCATCAACTTTATAAGAGAAAGTTGTGTTAGATAGCTTAAAGGTAACCTGGAAAACAAGAGAGTGCTTGCTCATATTCACATGTGGATTTTAGAAGGAAATTAATTACCCCATACAGCCTATTACTACCTTAATCTTGGGCTGTTGCTATGTCAAGGTCAACAAAGAAATACAGCATGATAGGACAGAGAAAGAGCTGGAATTTCACTTCCCTAGGTCCCAGGTTGGGGGTTGGAGAGTACCTGAGTTTAATTTGTAAGCTTGCCATGGGACCCATGCAGTAGGGAATAAGTAAATCTGCAGCAGAGGCGTGGAAAATCAGCTAGACCAGGCACTCAGTATAGAGTATAGCAAAGTCTCAAATGACCTAAAATGCTATGAACACCTAAGATGAGGGAAACTGACAAGGATATGTACGATACCCAAATATTGGGGGGCAATTCTCCAGGGCATTCCTACATGTCTTGTGAAAACTTTGGGACTTTTTTTTCAAGAATGTTTGACAGAAAATTGCCTGGGAGGTTAGCGATAGTGTCTCTTTCTGCAACAGAGAGTGGGTTTATTTCCTAACCAGTATCATTAAATATAGAGAATGCCTCCTTTCCACCCTTGATTATATTCCCAGGTTATAAAAATATGTATCTTTGGAGGAGAGGATGAGCATGTTTGATAGAAGACCACTTATTAAATTGGAGAGTTTCTAACCTCAGAGATTGTCAATTATAAAGCAGACCCTCATGTGTACAAATAAAACTAAGATTGCCTCAGTATTGGCCCCATGAGGCCTGGGAGAGGTACGATGCACATGCAGACATAAAACTTGCACTAACTACTTTGCATTGAGTAGCAAACTGTTTAAATCAATTGGAGCTCATTGTTTTCTTACCAATTGAAACTATGGGAGTGTAGTGAATGCCTTAGAGACTACTTGACTGCTTGATGCTAACTAAGTCAAAAGATAAAACCTGAAAATATACAAGTTGCAAAATTTATCTACAAATGCCAGTATGACAAGTAGCAATCATACAGATATGAGATATTATCATGGAGACAAAAATGTCTTCAGATGTTTACAGATTTAAGGACAACTCATTCTGCTACCATGAGCTCTGCTACTGTGAAGTCTTCCTCAAATAATGTTGTTACTGTGTAGTTGAGTAAAAAGTTGTTGAATTAATATGAGTTGTTATATCTGAGATCCCTGCATTCAAAGGTAAGTTCTAGACACTTATTAGTTGATTACTCTTAACACGTTGCTTGGAGATTGACTATTCTTCTCTGTAAGATGGGGTTAAAGAATACATAGCCCGTAGAGTCATTGTAAACAGCAGATTTTTAAAGACAGCGATGGCATCTGTCACCCTAGAGATTTTTAAAACAATAAATTTGAATTAGAACTGAAAAAAACATTATAAACTCTCAGGGTATAGTTAACTCAGCAACATGTAAAATGATAATTATGTTCCTATAATAATTAACTGTGAAAAATATTACAGAGTTAGCCTCCAGAAAGTGGATGCAAGCTTCACTATTTGAAGAACACAGGCTATTCTCAGAGACCAGTTGGCTATTGTCTCTTCAGTCCTTAGTGCAGTCCCTATCACACAAGCCAGCCTCAGCTGTATAAGGGAAAGTAATTTTGAAAGTAGAAATGGACAGATTAATGGTTAAATGATCAAGTGAAGGTTTTATGGTATTTTCTCTTTATTTAAAATAGTATAGCTTCAATACAACTCACTCTAGAGTAGAAAGTTACAAACTTGCAGCATTGTGTACCATCACTCAGCACTTAAAAATATTTAAATCATTTAACCATATAGTACTTTTCCTATGAAGCAGTCTTAAAAATTACTTATTCAACAGATATTTAATGCATACATTCTGCATTCTAGGCACTTTAATAGGTATTTATACATGAACAAGATGGGTAAAATATTGAGCCATATGTTTTATGAAAAATTTACTTTTTTAAGAAAAAACTTTCAAAAAGACTGATAAAATGATTTCCAACAATAAACAGATAAACAGATGATAACATACATCAGTGGGCAAAAGTCCTATAGAAAAAAATAAGTCCAGGAAGGGGTAAAGTGCTACTTTTATTTTATACAATATGATCAAGGGAAGAAAAGATAAAGAGAAAATATTTGGTCAGAGACCTGTAAAAAGTATGAGAAAAATAGTGTGGAAACTTGGAGGAAGCATCTTTTAGGCAAAAGAGGCCCTAAGACTGGAGGCCAAATGTTAGAAATGAGGAAAGAGAGTTGTGGGAGGTGATGGTGTTCACATTATGTTGATATTGTAGGACATATAAGGATTTGGATTTTGCTTTGAATGGAGTAGGCTTTAGCAAAAGGATGATATGTACAGACTTACATTTTGGAAGGATCATTTTAGTTGTCTAGTGGAACTGCCTATAAAAAGTAAGGCTAGCCAAGGTGGGTGGATCACAAGGTCAGGAGTTTGAGAACAGCCTGGTCAACATAGTGAAACCCCGTCTGTAGTAAAAATACAAAAAAATTAGTTGGGCATGGTGGTGGCCACCTGTAATCCCAGCTCCTTGGGAGGCTGAGGCAGGAGAATTGCTTGAACCTGGAAGGCAAAGGTTGCAGTAAGCCGAGATCACACTCCAGCCTGGGCGACAGTGCGAGACTCCATCTCAAAAAAAAAAAAAAAAAACAAAAGGAGTAGGGTTAGAGTCTAGGAAACCAATCAAAAGGCTGTTAGGCTGTTACAGCAATTTCACTAGGATATTGCAGCAATCCCATTACAGCTTGAATCAAGAAAATACTAGCTTATATGTTGAAGTCAATACAATTAATGGTTGAGTTCCTGTGAGGCATTGTGATTAGAGACAATAATGTAAAGAATTTTCCATAAATGTGAGAGTAATACATGGAACAATAATTGAGGTTAAGAAATTTTTTTTTTTCTTTCTTAGAACAGGACATATCAGAGACTATTTGTATGCTCTTGGAAAATGATCCAGTAAAAAATTAAAAAATAAAAAATATGATTCAGGAATATTCAGTGACAATTGATAGTGAAATATCCTTGTTAAAGGAAGATGAAATAGAACCTAGGGTAGAAAGGAAGGATGAACCTCGATTAAAACAAGGATAGCACATCTATTGTAGTAAGAGTGAAGCTATGGATTCAGAGAATATTGGTGTTAGTATGCCTTTTTGGATACCTTTTTTTCTGAAAGTTTCTGTTTTCTGAAAGAAATAGAATCAATATCATTAGCTGAGATTGATGGATGTGATGGTAGAAGTGTGATGAGAGGAAAACTGTGAAATAGTTATGCGGAGAGAAGAAAACCAAACAGCTAGGGAAATGAAGTCACATTGTTAAACAACACTAACATTTCACTAATTTTACTGATTAGGAGTAAACTGAGGTGGCTTGACATAATTATGAGTTTTCTTCCGGCCACATTTACCTTTTAAGTTCAGAAGAAAAGCACATGGAGAGATGGTTATGACCATCGTCAGAGATTTGCCTAGTAAAATAAGACAAGAGGAGAGAAATATGGATAAAATTATCTGCAAGGAAGCAATTACATTAACAGGCTATGTATGGAATCTAAGACAGGTAAAAATAGTAGTGACAAGGCGAGGGCATGAGGGACATTAAAATGTTGTTGAATTAAAGTAGGGAAGGTTCCGGTAGAGTGAGAGGAAATTGGAGCCGAGGTTCAAGAAGAAAGGTAAAAAAGTAGCAGAGGTATTTTAAAAACAAAATACTTGAAAATAAGATGACAGAAAGAGTGTAATTATTTGTAATGACAAGGTTATAGTCTATATGGAAATCAAAATGATTAATCATTATGACAAGAACAGTATCAGAGAAAGTGAGCGTAAACTGAGTTTTGAAATAGCTATAGGAGCAACAGTGGATAATATCCGATGGCCTGTGCTTCAAGGATGGAATTTTTATGTGTAAGAGGCAGAAAACTGTTCTTTTTAGGGAGAAGCAAGCATGACGCATATTGGAGGCTTTCATGTCATCTCTAAGCCTAGTGACATGAGGACTGTGGGAGAGTAGCCATACTTAAGAGGAGCAAAGAGAAAGTCATGTCTCCAAGAGAGAAGCAAATTTCAGGTAGAACAGGAAGGAGAAGTGCAAGGAAATGTTTGAAAAAGAAGTTGGAGATATAGGAAGTTCTGTTTATGTCAGAACATGGGTTCTATAAAATATTATAGAAGATTTTATGGACTTATTTATGGGTGACAAATAGACTTAGATGGGGCCAAACAGAGTCAGGTAAAGCAGGGACTCAGCTAGTGAGGGATGACTGAGTAGGTGGTTCAAGTCTCATTGTGAGAAGTGATGCAAAGAAGAACGTAGGGTTTGATAGGATTTGCCCTGAAGGTCTCTGGGGGAAGATTATGCTGTTGAAGGTATGAGTGTGGAGGGCAAGAAGCAAGTGGAAAGCTTCTCAACAGCCTGATGTGCTCTGAGGTCTCTTTCTTTACTCCTGTTTAATAGAATTATTTATATTTCTTGTTGGAACAACTGTTGTGTTTTAGGTATTGATCTGTTCTGACAACCTACATAACACCTTGAAGAGAAAAATACAGTCTTTTTTTTTAACATGTCCTCACAGCATTAACTATGTAAAGTGCTCATTACATTATGACTTGCTTGATTCTACATTATTTTAGTGGCAATGTATTTTCCTTATCTTAAAGTAAAAATAATTTGGACTTATATTTATACTTTATCAAGCAGGAAATTGTTTAAATATATAAGCTACATATATTGAAAACCAAATCTTCCATGGAATCATTATCAGAAGATCCACATTATTTGAACATACTATGCTGGTATAAAAAACAGTTTCCCCAAAGTGAAAAAAATAAGCCTAAGGCATTTTACCTGACACTAATACTAGCATCTTCTTCCAAGAATGACCCAGTTTCTTGATTATAGAGAAAGTAAGTAAAAACACATTCTTTACCCATTTTGGGGACAACCCTCACTTTCCAAAGTAAAAGAATTTCAGCCCCTTCATTTATGCCTTGTAGCACTTCACATCTTCCACAGCCTTTCCCTGAACAAAGATGAGAAACATACCAAAAGGCCACAATGTAGAAGCCTAACTCATGATGGTTTGGAAGATGAAAAGAAGGGTTCATCTTCCAAAAATGGAAAGATTCAAATGCTGTCCTTAGAAGGACTAGGAAAATGGAGGGGCAATAAGGGAAATGCTCATCTATATATAATTAAAGCAAGAGTGACAGCTATCAGTTGATGTTCAACTCTATTAACATTCATGTCCATAAAGAGTAGAGCAATTTCTCATAACTCAGCAGTGCCCGTAACCCACCTGACCACAAAGCTTCATTTTTACTTAATAAGGTTGGAAATATGATGCACAAAAATAGCAAAGAAGAGCATCCTTCTCTATAAATCTAATATTTATCTTTTTTTATTTGTATTAGATGCAACTGCTTCTTTAATTTGAATATGAACATATGGCAAGAAAACCCAAAGGTAAATGAAATGCAAATCACTACCTACACAACCATTATTTGATTATTGCTCATTTTCTCCGTCTCCTTTAAATTATCAGAATGCTAAACAATGCCTCCAACTGAGACACCAGCTAGCAGCCTTCTGGCATTGCTACTATCTTCATCATATAGTTCTCTTTGTAATTGATTATCTGCCCATAAGACCTTATCAATAATGAAGTTACAGATTTGTAGAATATACAAATGTTTGTGTTTCTCATTTTTTTCTCCAGTGTAAACACATGCATATCTGTGCATTATTCTAAATCAATTAAACTTTCCACTTGCCAGTAAAAGTAGAAAGGTCAAACTCCTTTAAATAAGGCGTAAAAACAGATGCTCAATGGTTAAAATTAATTTTCCCAAACAGGGAGATGAGTAACTATAAACAATATAAACAATATCAATAGTGTTGCTCAGGAAATTACAATGACATTTCAATAAATACCTATCTCTTATAAGTGGGAGTGGGGCTGTGGGAAGGAGACAGCCATAGCATTTTTGTGGAGCTAATACACAGGCATTTGAAAACTATGTAAACAAAACAGTCAGAAATGGGAAAAGCCTTTTGCAACATTTATTGTTTATATATATTATATACTATATATTATATATGTGTGTGTGTGTGTGTGTGTATATATATATATATATATATATATATATATTAGACAGAGTCTCACCCTGTCACCCCATCTAGAGCTCAGCGACTCAATCTCAGCTCACTGCAAACTCTGCCTCCCAGATTCAAGCTATTCTCCTGTCTCAGCCTCCCATTGCTGGGATTACAGGCACACACCACCGCATCCAGCTAATTTTTGTATTTTTGGTAGAAATGGTGTTTTACCATGTTGATCAGGTTGGTCTAGAACTACTGACCTCAAGTGATCCACCTGCCTTGGCCTCCCAAAGTGCTGGGATTACAGGTGTGAGCCACCACCCCTGGCCAACATGTATTTCAAATATAGGAAAACCATAGCCACAATAGGTATTGACCTTGTGAAGATAAATTTCAGGTGGCAATATCTGATATACACAAGTTATGTAAAAAGAAGTCATGTTAAAATTAGGTTCTATGAATAGAAAATGGAAAACTTTGATCTAATTGGCAAAATTGGTGATTTGAATTAGTTATGAGTCTTAATCAAAGGAATGCAAAACTGTATTTTTCAAGTGATTAGTAATCTAACCTAATTAATTATTATCTAATAAATGTTTTAATCAGTAGATAGGAAAAGTTCTGATGGGTTGCAATTGCCTTTGTAAATAGGTGATTTTAAAATGTTTGAAACACTTCGACTATTTTTAACCCCAGCCCACTCTTATAATGTTTAAAATACAGAATTTGCAGTCAAACCTGTTAGGTGAGATTTTCATTAAAAATATATTCTTAAGATATGCAAATAAGCTAGGCTAGCTTTCCTTGTTTCGTTACTCTCAGGATCCCTATACTGTTGCTAATGTAAAGTAAAGGTGTTCAAAAATATGGCCTTTTACATTCTTTCTCTACTCCCCTCTCTCACATTTTATTTTATATTTTTGTAGATTGTCTTTCTTTTACCTCTTGCGTTTCTGCGCAGTTAAATATTGATTCTGTAGATCCTCCTCAAAGCAGAATTTTGTTGCAGGAGAAAGCCTATGTAATTGTTGAGAGTTCAGAGGACCTACACTGCATCCACCATTACTGCAGTTTTCTTGCACTCATGCAATTGTAGCCTGAGGATATTTGCATCTCGTTTTCAAATTTTCCTGAAGCTTTTTTGCCATTGAAAAATTCTTCATTTTATGAGTTAGCATCTTTGGAAACCTGATTTGTTTTTTGCTTTTTATTTATTATTTTATTTTTAACTTTTATTTTAATTTCATGGATACAAATGCCAGTTTGTAACACAGTTAAATTTGTGTTATGAGGGTTTGCTGTACAGATTATTTCATCACAGGTATGAAGCGTAGTATCCACTAGTTATTTTTCCTGATTATGTCCTTTCTCTCACTCTCTACCCTCCAAAAGGCCCCAGCTGTATTGTTTCTCTCTGTGTGTCCATGCGTTCTCATCATTTAGCTCCTATCAATAAGTGAGAACATGCGGCATTTGGTTTTCTGTTTCTATGATAGTGTGCTAAGGATAATGGCCTCCAGCTACATCAGTGTCCCTGCAACAGAAATAATCTCGTTCTTTTTGATGGTGGCATAGTATTCCATGTTGTATATGTACCACATTTTCTTTATCCAGTCTATCATTGATGGGCATTTAGATTGATTCCCTGTCTTTCTATTGTGAATAGTGCTGCAATGAATATATGTGTGCATGTGTCTTCATGATAAAATGATTTATATTTCTTTAGTATATATGCAGTAATGGGGTTGCTGAGTTGAATAGTATTTCTGTCTTTAAGTCTTTGATTTCCTGATTGTCCAGTTCTCAGCCTCATCAGAGTAACTGGTCTACCTTCTGTTTCCTCTCACACTGTTGAGGATACAACTTTTTTTAATGTTAATAAACACACAAGCTCATATTTGGAATCCATGGAGACATAAAATTTAATTTTGCTGTGGGTTCATTTCTTTTCTTCTCACTCTCTGTTCCCCCCCGCCCCCTCGTTTTGGTTGCTATGTACGGCAGATCCTATTTTTCAAAAATAGTCCAAACATTTACCATCCCACATGCACTCCCAGAAAACTTGTCATTTACCAACAAAAGGTGGAATGTATATGTGTGTATATGCCTGTGTGTAATCAAACATGTTTCACTTGGTAAAATAATAATATCGAACCAATAATACATATTATATATACCTATATATTGATTATATATTATAGATAAGTATGTGTTTCCATTAACAGATGCTTTTTTCTTCTTCTAAAAATTGTATATGTAAGTGTATGTGTGTATTATGTACATGTATAGTCAAACATATTTCACTTGGCAAAATAATAATGTTGAATCAATATTAAGTGTGTGCTACTAAAACACTTAATACTGTTCCTGCATTTGTAGTGCCAAGTCACTACAGATTCAAAAGTCCTGCATCGTGGCAACAACTGAGAAATACATATAGATATCGATATAGCTATACACATACACATATTATAGCATTATATATAACATATATAATGGCAAATATATATATACATACATATATATATACATACATACACACACACATATATATGTTATTTTAAGCCAGTAAGTTTTTGGGAAGTTTATTTCACAGAATTAAATAACTGAAATACTTTTTTGTAGTTTTAGGTGATGAATTTGGGGAAATTAAAAATTACTTCAGTAATCTCAGAAGTACTTAATGTTAACATAGTCCAATTTGTAGATATTATTTAATGGTTGGCACTTTTGTATTTCATTTAACTTTCATGCTATTTGGTTCATAATCTAATGCTAGAAAGGCTATTCGATATGGTTATAAAATTACTGAATAATTTAGTACTTTAAACAGAAGCACAGAATACAAAATATCAAATATGTAGGTAACTATTTTAAACATAAAAAAGACACAGTAATATAAGTTATAGAATTATGTAATAGTGACATTTTCTTGGAGATGCATAGATATATTGCTAGTAAATATCTAAATTTTTTTACATTTAACTTTTAACGTTAGATCCAAGTGATTTAGAAATTCAGATTTGTAATATGGTATAAATTGTTATTAAATTGATTTATTTGCAAGATTCCACTACAAATTGCACCAGCTCAGTCTGAGAATATTGAAAGAATAAAATAATTTTATATCTATATATTCATTTTGACAATAATGTAACTAAAATGTATACATTTAACTATTATAACTAAAAAAGAAAAAAATTCTGTAAAATGCATGGTTTAAGAGTTTTATGTTTTAGATCTAATAAAAGTGTTATGTGGAAAATATGTGAGGAAAACATAAGCATTAAAAATAAAAAAGTTAAATCCTAGATCTGGCTAATAAATCCCTCAGGAAAAAGACAGACAATGTTGCTTATAAAGCCATCGTTTGGTCTTAACTGTGGGTAAACTAATGAAAGTGAATTTAAAGACTTTTATCTGCATATTGCTTGTTTTATATACATATATACATATAACTATATACACATATGTATTATATAGCACATGTCTATATATATAGTACTAGGTAACAGTATTTTTACTACTTGGTATTAGGAGGAGAAGTTTTAAATATTGTTTTTAGGTCCACGTGAACCTCACTTATATTTGAAGAAATAAACCCCAAGTTTGAACTGGTTGTGGTTTATGTTACAGCAACATTCAAAAAAGTGCTTTTCAAATGTCTAACACCAGAAAGCAAAATCCATTGAAAAGCTTGAGTTGAAATTTTAAATATATTTTAACCTTTGCCATTTCTGTTAACCACAGATCCCTAGAGAACAGAGGCTGATTCAAAGGCTTACATGTGGATGCTTCCTTACAGTGCAATGCCAATAAAGCAGAAAGAAGGTAAAAAGGATGCAGACAGAGAATGAGGGGAAAAAATCAAAGGGAGTACTTTAATGAACTCATCAAAGATTCTTGTGAAATGTGATTGTTTGTTCCATCTCTGTCTTCTGAGAAACCATAGGCCATAGGATTTATTGCTGGAGGAAGGGAGAAGAAATGATCAATTTGCTGCCTTTCACCCTCTGCTCTTACTGCTCAAAGTCCCCACTATGGGACACAGTTGCCAACACTCTGGGTTATGTTTTTATGATAATATATAAACATAGTTGACAATCTCTCCTTTTTCAGTTGGTGCCATGATTCAAGACTTTTTAATGTGTAGTGACTTGGCACTATAAATGCAGGAACAGTGTTAACCGTTTTAGGAGAACACACTTATTATTGATTTAACGTTATTATTTTACCAAGTGAAACATGTTTGTTTACACATGTACATATACACACATACACACACACACACTTTTTCAAAAGAAGAAGTAAGCATCTGTTGATGAAAACACAATACTTATATATTTTCTTCATTTAAAGGAGTATATTTCAAATCTAAATATTTTTAACTTTCTCATAATTCTCACTTTCTTTATCCCCAAAAAGGTTAATCATGAATAATATGTTTCAAGAAATCCCCCTGTGGTTACAAAAGAATTCATAGTCAAAAGATAAAATTTAGAATTATGAGATTCCGTGGCCACTCCAAATTAAAAGTTTTGGAATGGGACAGCTATTAAACTTTGCCTCCTAGTAATTTCAAGCTTCTTTTTATTAAAAATAACAGGCAGGCATATTAACACTTCATGGTTAGTAAAATGGATTTTCAAAGTGCTACTTGCAGGTGTCATGTTATTATTCAATTGATAATGCATGCATTTCTCTATAAATGTCAAGATACTTTAAAGGTGCAAACAGATTTATGCCCTTTGACTCTAAAATATTAGACAAAAAATTAATCCAAAAAGAAAAATTATAGATAATTGTAATTTGAAATTTAAATCTTGTGCTTTTCAAAAGACAATGTTAAAGAAATGAAAATCAATTCAAACACTGGAAAAAATATTTGCCAAATAGGCATGTGACAAACATTGTATATAAAAATAAATACAGATTTCTTATAATTATATAAGATGAGAAGTGTATTAGTTCATTCTCACACTGCTATATAGAAATACCCGAGACTGGGTAATTTATGAATAAAAGAGGTTTAATTGACTCACAGTTTTACATGGCTGGGGAGGACACAGGAAACTTACAACCATGGAGAAAGGAAGCAGGCACACTTAACAGGGCGGCAGGGAAGAGAGAGTGCATGAGTGCAAGAGAGAGCAGGAAAAACTGACTTAAACCACCCGATCTTAAGAGAACTAACTCACTCTCACAAGAACAACATGGGAGAAATTGCTCCCATGATCCAAGCACCTCCCACCAGTTCTCTCCCTCAACACCTAGTGATTATAATTCAAGATGAGATTTGGGTGGAGACAAGTCATTCTTCCCCTGGTCCCTCCCAAAGCTCATACCCTCTCATTTCAAAATTAATCATCCCTTCTCAACAGTCCCCCAAAGGCTTAACCCATTCCAGCATTAACTCAAAAGTCCAAGTCCAAAGTTTCATCTGAGATAAGGCAATTTCTTTCTACCTAGGAGCCTGTAACATCAAAAGCAAGTTAGTTACTTCCAAGATACAATGGGGTTACAGGCATTGGGTAAATACACACATTCCAAATGGGAGAAATTGACCAAAACAAAGGGACTATAGGCCCCCATGCAAGTCCAAAATCCAGTGGGGCTGTTATTAAACCTTTAAGCTCCAGCATAAAATCCCTTGAATTTATGTCTCACATCTAAGACATGCTTATGCAAAGGGTAGATTTCCACAGCCTTGGGCAACTTTGCCCCTGTGGCTTTGTAGGGTAGAGGGTACAGTTCCCCAACCCCCCATCTGCTTTCATGGCTAACATGGAGTGTCTGCAGCTTTTCCGGGCGCATGGTTCAAGCTGTCAGTGGATCTACAATTCTGGGGTCTGGAGGATGGTGGCCCTCTTTTCACAGCTCCACTAGGCAGTGTCCCAGTGGGGGATCTGTGCTGTGTCTCCAACCCCATATTTCCCCTTTGCACAGCCCTGGCAGAGGTTCTTCATGAGAGCTCCTGCCCTGCTGCACATCTCTGCCTGGACATCCAGGTGTTTCCATATATCCTCTGAAGTCTACACAGAGGTTTCCAAACCTTAATTCTTGTCTTCTATGCATTTCCAGAACCACACCATGTGGAGGCTGCCAAGGGTGGGGGCTTACACCCTCTGAAACAATGGTGTGAGCTGTACTTTGGCTTCTTGTAGCCATGACTATAGTTGCTGGGACGTAGAGTACCAAGTCCTGAGGCTGCACATAGTAGGGCTCACTAAATCATTATTCCCTCCCAGACCTGTAGGTCTGTGATGGGAAGGGCTACCACAAAGGTCTCTGACATGCCCTGGAGACATATTTCACATTGTCTTGGCAATTTACATTTTGCTCCTCATTACTTATGCAAATTTCTGCAGCTGGTTTGAATTTCTCTCCAGAAAATGGATTTTTCTTTTCCATCACATCATCAGGTTATAAATTTTCCATTCTTTTATGGTCTGCTTCTCTTTTAAACATAAGTTCAAATTTCATATCATCTCTCTAAAGTTCATAGTTACATAGATCTCTAGGGCTGGGGCAAAATGGTGCCAGCCTCTTTGCTAAAGCATAGCAAGAGTGACCTTTGCTCCAATTCTCAACAAGGTCCTCATCTTCATCTGAGACCACTTCAGCCTGGAGTTCATTGTTTATATTACTATCCATATCATATTTTGTTCAAAATATTCAACACATCTCTAGGAAGTTCCAAACTTCCACACATCTTATCTTCTTCTGCTCTCTCCAAACTGTTCCAACATCTGCCTGTTGCCCAGTTCCAAAATTGCTTCCACATTTTTGTGTATCTTTATAGTAGTATCCCACTCCTGGTACCAATTTCCTGTATTAGTTCATTCTCACACCACTATACAGAAATACCTGAGACTGGCTAATTTATATAGAAAAGAGGTTTAATTGACTCACAATTCCACTGGTTGGGGAGGTCTCAGGAAACTCACAATCATCTAGGAAGGAAGCAGACACATCTTACATGGCAGCAGGCAAGAAAGAGTGCAAGAGACAGAGGTAAAACCACCTTAGAAAACCATCAGATCTCATGAGAACTCACACACTATCATGAGAACAGTATGGGGTTCACAACACCCATGATCTAATCACCTCCCACCCTGTCTCTCCCTCAATACCTGGGATTACAATTCAAGATGAGATTTTGGTGGTGACACAAAGCCTAACCATATCAACAAGCAAACTAACCAAAAATGGACCAAAGTACTAAGCAGTCACGTTGCCAAAAAAGATATGAGAATGTTCAATAAATTCATGAAAATTTACACCTTATTATCCATTAGAGATACATAAATTAAAACTATAATGCAGTACCACTGCATAGTCATTGCAATGGCTAAAATTAAACAGACTGACAATAACAAATGTTAATGAGGATACTAAGGAAACCAAACTGCTGTTTTGCATTTGTGGGAATGCAAAATGCACAGCCACTTTGAAACAGTTTAGATATTCCTTATTGGCAAGGTAAATATGTACTTACTTCATCACATAGCAACCCCATTATTAGGTAGTTACCTTAGACAAATGAAAACATTGATTCACATAAATAATATGAATATTCTTAGTGACTTCATTCATCATAGCTCCTGAAAACAGCTCAAATCCCTATCAACTGATGAATGGACACATGTATTGTGTTATATCTACATATATCTACATATCTATATAATTAAGAATTACTCAGAAATAAAACATAATTACTGATGGTCACAACAACATGAGTGAAACTCAAAAATTTTGCACTAAATTAAAGAAACCAGATACAACAGACTATGTTATTTGAGCCCACATGGAAAATTCTAGGAAATGCAAAAATCATAGTGATAAGAAGCAACATGTAGTTGCTAGAGTACAGGATTGGGAAGGACTTCGATTAAAAAGTATATGTGGGAACATTTTTAGGTAAGGGAAAGGTTTTATTTCATGACTTTGATGATAGTTAACACAGCTACACATATTTGTTATAACACGTCAAATTAGTGATTTTGTTGGATTAAAAATATACCTCAAAAAAGCTGATTTTAAAAATCAACAAAAGTAGTCAATTCTGGAGGAGAATACAAATTTGGCCAGGGATTTACTAAATTAGACATACTGAAATTAATTTTTTTACTAGATAATTATTTTAATTAATCACATCTTAATGTTTCTTTTTAATTATATCTAAATGAATTAATTCTCTAAAGGATATAAAATATGGTTTCATATTTCAGTTGGTATAGAGATAATTTTACATGGAGGATGGATTCTTACCATTTTTCATTTATGATAATGTTGCTGAATTTCCCTTTTGTGACGTAAAACCAGAAGAGGCAGGTTTCAGGCAAGATCCTCCATACTATCTCACAGGCCAGACCACAGGCCTTTAAAAAACTTGGTCTGGCAGGCCTCACTGAAGAAAGCTGCCTTCACCACACCAGATACGGTGCACAGTGAGTGCATCGCAGTCTCTGAGGAGAGGTTCAGTCAAAGACCTGACCTATCACCCCTGCAAGCTCTTCTCTTAGGCATGCATGCCTGCGTATGCGGCCTAGGCACCTCCATTCCAAGTTCTACTGTATGGGGCCCCCACAGTTGAGGCCTTTCTCAGGTGCCTCTGCTAAGAACTCTTTGTCTGATATCCATGAATACAGTTTTTCACTTCTCAGTATTTTTCTGCTTTTGGCTTTTTCCTCTGACCTTATTTCTTTGGGCAGAGAAAACATGAGGAGGCTTTTGTTTGGGGTGAGATGACTCTTCCAACTTCACTGTCTGTGTTGAAGTAAAACTTTTACCTGATATCATTTCCTGGGGAAAACAGAACATTAAGGGAGCTGGTGCCTTCTTTCTGGCTTCTTGGGTACACGACATAAATAAGTAAATAGTGCCTTAAACTGTTATTTTTAGTTTGGCTTATGGACCTAATTGACTGCCTCAACACTTTGCAGCTCCCAGTTCTTGATAAAACATAATTTAATATAAATAAAAGAAAAAGAAATACTATCAAAAAATGTATGCAGACAGACAAACATTAAAGATCTGTAAATGAAATGTTTGAATTCAGTAACAATTCTATAACTATTTTTTTCTTCACACAAATTTCCATTGTACCTCTAATGGCGTCATGGAAATTGGATGGAAGTAATAGCCATTTGCACACTTTCTTAAATGTGTTCTTCAGTGACTGGAATTGTCTATAATCTAAAGAAATTATACAATAGAACATATGTTTTTTAAGTAAATAGAAAAAATACTATTATAAAAAGTTAATGTGCATAAATGAGACAGCCCTTCCTCAAACCCATGATTCCTTAATGTTTGTAAGAAAATATATATATATATATTTGTATTATTATTTTTACTAATTCTGATCCAAAGTTTTTGAAATTTCATCACAAATGAGTTCAAAGTTTATTATAGCCCTTATTTAATAATATAAAATTTAAAGCAATTGGCAGATAGGCATGTTAACTACCCGTTTTAATAGACAACTTAGGCAATTTAAAAGGAAAACATTATTATTAATTTTAAAAACACTTTATCAGAAATATGTGAATAAGTAGCAAAAGAAAGCTATTAGAATGATTCCTTTTCACCGAAAGGCTACAAAAATTACTACTGATGCTGAAACAGCTACTGAATGGTCAGCAATTTTCTCAAATTGCCAAATATTATTACAAGTGATCCATACTGTGACAACTCTTTTATATTGAGAAGATCTTTACCAAAAACAAAAAAAAATGGAGTGTAGATTCATGCAGATTTTTTCTTCTCCAATCATGTAATTGCTTAGAAAAAAAACTGTAATATCACATTCAGTAGTTAAATATCCAATAAAATTAGTTGATGGAGCTACATTGCAAGTTATGATATTATATGTTTTCATATAGGCCACCTCTCAAGTGTTCAGGATTATTTTAATTTCTCTCAGAATCATTATAAAAAAAACAAGGAAATAGTTGAAAATTTGAGATGAAAACTATGCAAGTTTCTTCAATATGACAGTTCCATGTTACTTTTAATGGATTTGTTGTTCCCTAGCTATTTTACTTCTAGCAATAATTTGGATATTTATTTTTTAATTAAATTTAGACTTTAGAAATGACTTATACACATTTAATGCAATAATAAAGCTCTTTATAGTTTTGAAAATATTCAAAACTTTTCCCTTCTTTGGAAAGTTTTTCAATTAACACCTAGAGCAAAATTTTAAAATTTATATAATTGGAAACATTCTGATTACTTCATGAAATAATGATGTCAAATTGTTAAAGTCGCTACAAGTTATATTTATTAAAGTACATAGATAAAAGTGTTGTTTTGAATTCAGATTTCTTAATATCATCTGTAGAATTTGATGTCTGGGTGTATTACATAAACTTCTGCTTGAAATGATTTTTCTAAGTGTGAATCTTGCCTGACAGCTCCAAGGAGGCTGAAGAAACTAAGAAGCAAGATGTTATTACTTAATAAATAAATCCATAAGGCAACACCAAACAACCAGAATGATAAAGGACATAGATAAGAGCAAAGACACGGGGGTCATGCATGGGTGGCAGCTGAGAAGGTTAACATGGGCTTGTCTTCTGTTTTGATTTAGATACTCTGAGAGTAGTCTTGGTTCCCCATTTCTTAAGTATGAATAGTTATGCTTAGGTAATAAAGGTCTAATTGTAATTAACCTTACAGTTTAAGTCTTAGAATGTGGTGAATTAAGGCAGACTCTTCATTTACAGTTTGCATGCTTTAAAAAATCATGTATATATATATTTTGTAAAATTTGTTTATGTCAGACTGTCTTAAACACAAATTATTTCATGGTCTTAATAACAACACTACATAAAGGAGAAGATTTTGACTCAATAGCAACAGCAAAATATAAATAAGAAAACCTGAAGACTTGTGCCCAGCAGTTTTATCAGTTTCTTATGCATCCAACTCAATAGCAAAAGACATAGAGATCCTGTGTTTCTTTGCTTATATAATTATATATATGCTATGTAACTATTGTATATATGAATATATATATGAATATATAAAACCCCACACAAACCCTTTCACATCCTTCAAACGTGTGATAAACCTCTGACAGGTTTATCACTGGACACTCCTTAGGAATCCAGTAATTCTAATAAGACATTCTTGAAAGAACCCTTGCCAAGTAACAGCCTCTCCAACAATGAACTAAACCAATGAACTCCGTTTCTAAGCAAGTTATGTGAACCATTTCCTTCTCACAAATAACAGCTTCTCTTTATCCTTCCCTCACCAAATGCACTGGTAGCTTGCCATTCTGTGCATTTTGGATTATAATTCTCATTTCTCATTTGCTAGCAAACACAACATATTTTGGGAAAATCTTATTTAGTGACTTTTTAGGTTGAGATTGGTTACTCTATTTAGAACCTCAAACAAATTTCTAGGCACCAAACAAATGAAATGAGGAAAAACAAAAAGGATCGTTATCTGTCAAGTCTGTTAATCCCATTACTTAATTCCCATAACAACAAGAACATTAATAATAATAATCATTATTGAGTATCTTCAAATTCAGTAAGCACATCAATACGAATATTTCCATTGTAGAATATATTTTATTTATGTACTTTTTCTCTAATTCTGGTTCTAAATTTGTCATGTAGGGCATCTGTGATTGAATTTCTTTATTTATTAAAGGAGGGTCTTTATCTTCTTTTAAATTTACTCTAGATAAAATTTAAAGTGTAAAATTACTGTTAATAACTTTATAGCTTCTATAGAAACTGGTAAGTTTCTAAATGACCCTAAAAAATTTGTGTAAAATGTGGTTAAAGTAATTCTTTGGATTCACATGGACAACAAAGATGCTTCCTTCTGTATTAATAAACCTATGTAATGTATATTAAATAGTATTTTCCTAAGTAGATGTTAAGCCTAAATCTCAACGTCATTATATAAAGTCTCAAAGGCTCTTTAATACAATACTATCAAAGCTCTTTGACTGCTTCGTTGTTAAGAAGACAATACTTCACCTCAAACACTTTTCTAAAGTTTTATTTACATATTTTATAAGAGAGAAAGAAGGACACTGCTAGCTGAATCTCAAAGGAGATTTCCAATGTGTCCTTGGTTTTCCTGACAGCCTCAAGTGAGGTTCACATCCATTTAGTGTGCTAAACTAATGCAAAAATATGAACAGCATTAACATTCTAGCTCTGGGTTAGAAGCTCATAGGAAAGCAGAGATTTATCAAAAGCGATAGACATATGTCTCTGCCAAACTGGATAGTAAAATTGGATAAAAACTCAGTTAGTGAAACAATATTTAACATGGTAGGCTTAGTAGTTTCTTGAGTATAAAATACCAAAGGATCTTCAGAAATTAGACTTTTGTTTTGACAAGAGTGTATTGCCTCAGCACCTACTGTCTTGCTAGTCATCAAGATAAGGAATTTAGTAGCAGTGTTTACATCTATATCTAGTATTCAAAACTTACTAAGAATTCACCTAGACAATACGTGGAAAATGACCTCTAATATTCCCAATTGTTTGATAGCTTTAGCCATAAATTAAAATGAAATTTGATTTAAATAAGTATTAATTAAACAACTTGAAAAGCTCTATGTTTTCACTCTGATATGACTTGCCCATCACTTTTCCAAAGGTCTCTTTCCAAATTTTATACACCTGAAAGGACAGTCTTATAGTTAAGGTGATGAAAATTTCCAGTAAAGATTGTTTCAACATTAAAGCTGTCAGGGAAACATAAGGGCAATCAGGGACCTTGATTAATTAATGCTTGCAACTGGGATCAAATTGCATAGGTCAGCTTCTCCAGGTATTTTAGGGTTGATAAGAACTTAGGACTATTAATAAAGGAAGAGTGAGTGACATCAAATTAATGATGACTTTAAAGCTACTGGGGTATTGAACTCATCAGTTGAGTTTATCCTTAATAAGAAAAACAGCAAAGAGGAATCTATGCAATTAGAAGCGGTATGCTTGCAATAAAACCAACTATTGACACTAACAGGCATAGGATATTTTATTGGAACTTAGGCACGTTGTTAAATGAATGATAAGAACCGCTGTTTAAAAATTAGAGAAAATCAGTATGGAAAAAATACAAAAAACATATTTTAAATATTTTAGTAATTCTCATAGTAGTTCTAAGTATTAGAAAAGCATCAGCTATCATTTGGAGACAAAATAGACATGAAGCAAAAGGAAATATTTAATACCAACTTGATTTAAGAGAACATTGTATTAAATTCAAGTTGTGAGAGATAAGAATTAAGTTTGAATCTGAACGCTGTGACATTGTTCACAAGTTACTTCAAGATCTGATGAAATCTTCCCAAACCAGTCACATCTCTCTTACCATCATCCCCCCTTTAACAGCCCCATATACATTGTGCTCCAGAAAGTCTAATCATTCGGTTCCCCAAACTGGCTTATATTGCCTGATCATTTCCCCCCTCTATTTTTCTTTCATTTAATTAAATCATATGAATCTTTGGTTCTTAGTTTAGATGATAGTCTAAGGAAATTTCTCTGAATTTCTTTTCAGGCTAAGAATGTTTCTGTGTGCTTCCTAACCATTACGTATGTTTCACTGTTGTCCTTATCATTTTGCCTGAGCTGTCTATCTCACTAGATACTTAGAGGAATAAAACCTGTCTCTTTTGTGTACCATTTCATCTCAGCATCCAGCAGAGTTCTTAGTAAACATTTACTGAGTATATGAATGGACTCAAGAGATAATTAAGCTTCTTTGTTTGGAATGTTAACAAATTACATTCAGGAAGTCATACCGGAAGCCTTATCTGAACTCCTAGTTCTTAGTATCTGTTGCAGAGCAGTTTGATAGGTCAACACCCATGGACCACCGATATAAAAATCACCAGAGACATTGTTAAAATATCTAAGTCCTTGGATTCCTCCAAATAACTTCAGAGATATAATTTCTGGAAATAGAATTAGGAGATTTTTAAACACAAAGAAACAAGGAGCTCTGCTGAGGAGAAAGCATGGCAAAAATGAGTTTTTATCGATTGATACATACAGAATTTTCTCTACTCCATCATTACACAAAACTGTACGATTAAAATTTCTTAAATCATAGACCCACAGCAGAATTTTCTACACAGAAAAATATGTAAATGTAAATATTGTAGATATAATATGTAAGTATTATGTAATGATATTTAATAAATTTACCAGCAAATTTCATTAAGCTGCATAAAGTAATATTTCAAAGAGCAACAGAAACAAAGTATGGAGCAAGCAGATAGATACATTAATCCTTATGGATACTCACTGCGTTGCCAGACATGATTTATCTACTTCTATATCAATCTGAAAGTTAGTAGAATGAAATATTCTACTACTGTGCTAGTAACAAAAAGGTGAGCTTATATTAGCTTCAAATCAATTGTTGAAAGACACTATGATGAGATGTTATTGGATCTCAAGATCAAGATCAAGTCAAGATCAAGATCAAATCTAAGGTCCAGGCTTGACACCTGTAAGAGTGCTTTTGTTATTGGTGAGGGGTGAAGACTTACCCAGCCTCATCCCTGTCCTCACTTAAAAACACGTAAAAATAAAAATTTTCATCTCCTTAACTTATAAGACTATTTTTTCAGGTGGATAAAATTTGCAAATAAATCTTTCGAAAAGTGATGTGTGAACTGTATCAGAATGTAAACGGAGCCTTTCAAGTTGCTTAATTAATACTTATTTAAATCAAATTTTATTTTAATGTATGGCTAAAACTATCAAACAATTGAGAATAGTAGAGGCCATTCCTGTATATCATCTGGATGAATTCTTAGGGAGTTTTGAATACTAGATATAGATTTAAATACTGCTACTAAATTCCTTATTTTGATGACTAGCAAGACAGTAGGTGCTGAGGCAATATGCTCTTGTCAAAATGAAAGTCTAATTTCTAAAGACCCTTTGGTATTTTATACTCAAGAAACTACTAGGCATACCATGTTAAATAAACTGCTTCATATAAAAGCAATTCTTAGGGATTATTGTATAACTCTTAATTGCTAACCTGAGCAAGTTATGTGAGAAAGAAAATAGCTAGTAAATATTGTTATAATTGTGACACCAGTGCACACTAGTTTGCCTGTAAGTCTGATTTATTCCTAATTCCTAATATAATTATGAATAGCACCTCTTTTTATTCTTAACAGTGCCCCAGTTTGAATAACAAACCATATGACAAACAAATTTTAAATAGCATTGGTAAGTGGTATGAGTCCTCTAAGAGTTTTTATAAGGAAAATACTACCTTCCATTAGTGAAGTTTTTGGATTGTATTAAATTGTTGGAAAAAGACATTATATTACTAAGATACTAATAGAAATTATTTTTAAACAAATATGATCTCTTAGTAGATCAAGATATCTGGAAAAACTCACAAAAACAAGTAACAAAAAATGTGTACTATCCTATGTCTGAAAACTCTTCATATTATCCCATTCAAAACTATTCAACATGCCCTTTCTCAACTCCCTTTCTCACTTTCTGCAGTTGTGCAAATAGTATCTGGAGCAGTGTATAGACTATTAGATTAGGTAGCAAATTTCAAACTTGTGCCAGTGTTGAAATGAGATTACATTTCACCTCAGGTTTTAATACCAAGAACAATTTAATACTGGGAAACAGAAAACAAAATAAAGAAAAAATAATTCCAAGTAATGAGAGAAATTTCCAGGTAACACTCAGTCTAGTTACTTTTTTTCCAGCTGAGGCCAGGGAGAAATAAAGTCTCTCTCATGGTAATCTAAGAGGATAGGTTAGGGAAACCATTTGCTGAAATTTTGAAGATTACACTTCCAGTTTCTGGTAACATTTAAATACGGTCACTCCTCAAGCATTTGTACAGATTTTTTGCTTGGGAGGCAACTGCAATAATCCCCCCTAAGGTTAGAATCTAGTCTCTGCCAAGAAAGTTTGAGATTTAAAAGCTTCATTTGAAATACATTTATATTTGCTAAATAACACAATACAAGAAACTTATTTTAAATGTAACTGTATATAAATATTGAAAATGACTCACCTATCAATTCTGTAGCAATATGCTTTGGCTTAATAACAGTGAAACGCCCATTATCTGGTTTATCCAATTTGAAAAGTGTACTACTTTAAATTTTTCTGTTTTAATACTTTTGCTAAGCAAGGCTCGTACTAAAACAGAATGCTGAGTAACACCTATCCATTAGCAACTTTCTTACATGTATACAGTCCTGCACAGCATAGTGACATTTCATTCAATGACAGATGGAATATATGATGGTGGTTACATAAGATTATGACGAATCTGAAATGTTCCTTTCACCTAGTGATGCCATAGCTCTCCTAACAACATAACCCAACACATTACCCAGCTGTTTCTGGTGATGCTGGTGTAAAAAAACCTACTGTGACTGTGAGTCATATAAAAGTACAGCACATCCAATTATGTAGAGTTAATAATACTTGATAAAAAAGACTCTCTTGCTAGTTTACTATGCTATGCTTTTATCATCATTTTATAGTGTACTCCTTCTACTTATTTAATTTTTAAAAAGTTAAATGTAGGACAGCCTTAGGAAGGTCATTCCCAGAATATTTCAGAAGAAGGCATTTTTATCGTAGAAGATGACAGCTCTATGCTGTTACTGCCCTTGAAGACCTTCCAGTGGTACAAGATATGGAAGTGGATGACAGTAATATTGGTGATACTGACCCTGTTTAGGCCTAGGCTAATGGGTGTGTTTATATCTTAGTTTTTTACAAAAAAGTTTGCTAAGTAAAGAAATAAATATTAAAAAAATTAAAAAGCCTACAGAAAAGGATATACAAAATGAAAATAGTTTTGTATAGCTGTATAATGTGTTTGTAGTGCTTGTTTGTTTGTTTGTTTATTTAGAGACAGCATATTCCTCTGTCACCCAGGCAGCTGGGTTGCAGTGATGTGATCATAGTTCACTGTACCTGGAACTTCTGGAATCAAGAGATTCTCCTACCTCAGCCTCACAAGTACTAGAACCACAGGTATGCACTACCACATCCAGCTAATTTTTAATTTTTTGTAGAGATGAAGTCTTGCTGTGTTGCCCAAGCTGTGTGTTTGTGATTTAAGCTAAGTATTATTACAAGAGTTAAAAAGTTTAAAAAAATTTAAAGTATAGAAAGTAAAAAAGATACAGTAAGCCAAGCTTAATTTATTATTGAAGAAAAAATATTTTCAATAAATTTAGTTAAGCCTAAGTTAATATTGTTTATAGTCTACATTAGCATACAACAATGCACAAGGCCTTCACATTCACTCACCACTCACTCACTGATTCATCCAGAGTAACTTCTAGTCCTGCAAGTTACATTTATGGTAAGTGCCCTAAACAGACATATCATTTTTTAAATTTTTATACAGTATTTTCACTGTTCATTTTCTATGTTTAGGTATGTTTTGACACACAAATACTTACCACAGTGTTACAGTTATCTAAAGTATTCAGTACTTTAACGTGCTAAGTTCATATTCTTAAAACAATCTTCTGTACCATATTGCCTAGGTGTATAGTAGGCTATAACATCTAGCTTTGAGTGAATATGCTTTCTGATAGTCACACAATGATGAAATTGCTTGACACATTTCTCAGAACATACTGCCGTGAATTAAGTGATGTGTGACTATTTGTGTAGCTAATAAAGGCATACCTCGTTTGATCACACTTTGCTTAATGATACTTCACAGATACAGCTTTTTTTACAAATTGAAGATTTGTGGCAACCCTGCATTGGGAAAGTCTATCAGCACCATTTTCCAACAGTGTGTGCTCCCTTTGAATCTCTGTGTCACATTTTGGTAATTTTCAAAGTATTTTAAACTTTCATTATTCTTATTATATGTTATGGTAATATCTGATCAATAGTCTTTGCAATTATCATTGTAATTGTTTTTGGGTGTCTTGAATCATACACATTTAGGATGGCAAGCCTACTCAATAAATATATGCATTCTGATTCCTCCACTCACTGGCCATTTCCCCATTTCTCTCACTCACCTCATTCAATCCTCTCTACTTTCTGAGACACAACAATATTGAAATTAGGCCAATTAATAATCCTACAGTGGCCTCTCACCTCTAAGTGTTCAAGTAATAGAAAAGTCATATGTCTCTCATTTTAAATCAAAAGTTAGAAATGATGAAGCTTGGTAAGAAAAGTATGTCTAAAGCTGAGATAGTCCAAAAGCTAGGACTCTCATGTCAATAGTTAGCTAAATTGTGAATGCAAAGGGAAAGTTCTTGAAGGAAATTGAAAGTATGACACGGGAACTAAAAGAAAGTGAAGCAACTGTATTGCTGATACGGAGAACATTTTAATGGTCTGGATATATCAAACCAGCTACAACAGTCCCTTAAGCCAAAGCCTAATCCGGAGAAAGATTTTAACTCTTTTCCATTCTTTGAAAGCTGAGAGAAGTGAGGAGGTTGCAGAGGAAAAGTTGGACGCTAGCAGATGTTGGTTCATGAGGTTTAAGGAAAGAAGTCGTCTGACAACTTAAAAGTTCTGCGTGAAATAATAATGCTAATGTAGAAGTTACAGCAAGTTATACAGAAAATCTAGCTAAGTAAATGAAGGTGGCCACAACAGATTTTCAATGTAGACAAAACGGCCCTATATTGCAAGAAGGTATCATCTAGGACTTTCATATCTCAAGAGAAGTCAATGCTTGGCTCCAAAGCTTCAAAGAACAGGCTAACTCTCTTGTTGGGGGCTAATGCAGCTGGTGACTTTAACGTGAAGCCAATGCTTATTTTCCCTTCCAAAAAATTCTAGGGCCCTTATAATTACACTAAATTTATTCTGCCTGTGCTCTATAAATAGAGCAACAAAGCCTGGATGACAGCACATTTGTTTACAGCACGGTTTACTGAATATTTTAAGCCCATTGTTGAGGCTTACTACTCAGAGTAAAATATTCCTTTCAAAATATTACCAACATTGCCAATGTACCAGGTCACCCAAGAGCTCTGATGAATATGTATAAAGAGATTAATGTTTTCATGCCTGCTAACACCAGACCTATTCTACAACCCATGGATCAATGAGTATTTTTGACTTTCAAATCTTATTATTTAAAAAATACATTTAATAAGACTATAGCTGGCATTGACAGTGATTTTTCTTATGGGTCTAGGCAAAATAAATTGAAAACTTCCTGGAAAGAATTTATCAACCTAGATGTCATTCGGAGCATTCATGATGCATGAGATGAAATCAAAATATGAACATTAACAGGAGTTTGGAAGAAGGTGATTCTCACTTTCATAGAAGACTTTGACTTCAAGACTTCAGTGGAGAAAATAGCTGCAGGTATGGTAGAAATAGCAAGAAAAATAGAATTAGAAGTGGAGCCTAAAGATGTGATTAACTTGCTGCAATCTCAGGATAAAACTTGAAAGAAAGCTTTTCTTATTGATGTGCAAAGAAGGTCATTTTTTGAGATGGAAACTACTCCTGGTGAAGATACTATGAACAATGTTGAAATGACAACAAAATATTAAAAATACATCGTAAACATAGTTAATAAAGCAGCAGCAGCATTTAGAGAGGATTGATCCCAATTCTACTGTGTATAAAATGCTATCAAACAGCATCCCCTGCTACAGAAAAATCTATTATAAAAGGAAGAGTTAATTTGTGTGTCAAACTTCTCTGTTGTTTTACTTTGAAAAACTGCCACAGCTACCTCAACCTTCAGCAACCACCAATCGATCAGTCAGCAGTCAAGATCAAGGTAACACTCTCCACCAGCAAAAAGATTATCACTCATTGAAGTCTCAGATGATGGTTAGCCTTTGTCCAGCAATAAAATATTTTTAATTCAAGAATGTACATTGTTATTTTATACATAATGCTATGGCACACTTATGAGGCCACAGTATGGTGCAAGTAAAACTTTTATGTGCACTGGGAAACAAAAAAAATTGTAATTGATTTTATTGAAATTTGCTTTATTGTGTCTGGAACTGAACCTACAATATCTTTGATGTATTCCTGTGTCTATTAAGTCATTTGATGCGTCTGACATTTTTCTAACTTTTTTATAGGTCCTATCTTATTTAATCCTGACATACACTAAGAAGTTAGCATTATTATATTTCCAATTTTAATGACAAATAAACTGAAGCATAAAGAGATTGAATTGTCTCAGAGCAGTCAAGCTATATTAAAGCTACAATTTTGACACTGTAGACTATACACCAACCGCTATATTACGTTGCTATTTTTTGATGTTTCTTTAACAAATGGTCATTCTGTTTGCACTTTCCACTGATTATTCCACTCCTTGAATAGATTCATTTTTGCACTTGATAGTCCAAGGATTATAAATTAGTTAATGGTGCTTATGTTAGGAATTGGACATAGATGATTACTTATGTTTTGTTAGCACTCTAGTTAAAAAAAAGAAGAGCTTCATCTTTACAAATACAAGATATTGTTAATCAATCATTATCTGCTATACCCTGCTTTCACTGCATCAGTATAAACTTCCTGAGTTTTTCTTTCAGAGAGCACAAATCCTGAGTATAAAGAAGACATATGGGATATGTCTACTTATTATATTACAGAGATGAAAATCAGATATTATCTTAAGAAAAACTACCTCTAACAGGGACTCCAAACCCAACTGATGAATAGAACCCAGAATAAAATGGCCATTGTGTTCCTGATTGTAGGCTAATAAATCTCAACTGATGTTTTAGCTTCAGTGACCAGAAAATAATAGGGAATGGTGGAAAGTGTGGCAAATCAGAGAATATATGTCTTGTCTAAAGGGTCAAGCATTATGAAACACAAGAACAATGGTTTGATTGTTTCTAAAGGGAAATCCAATATCAAGGTTATTATGTACAATATGATTTTTAATTTTTAGTAATAGGTACAGTTTAAAAATATTTGCAAGCCTAAAATAAAACAAATAAACCAAAACCAGTCTGTGGTCCATATTCAGTATATACTGGCAGTTTAACCTCTGGTCTGTAACATTTTCTGTACACGGAAAAGGGCCAAAATCATTGCAGTTGATATTATACATGGCTCTTTTTCTTCCCCTTGTCATATACCCTTGAAGAAATGTATAAGGTGAAAGGCTAATGTTCACTAAACAAACATATCATGAATACTTACTTGAATGTTTCTGAGATTAGGGAAGTTACTGGGGATTCAGACTATTATAAGTATTTTATATCATCTAAGTAGACAAACACTAATGCAATCAAATAATTACAATTCAGCATGCATAGCTTATATAGTACTTTTTAGAGTACTAAGGGAACAGAAATGAAGAAGTGACTATCTATGTCTGACTGATTACCAGCAGGTGATGCTTTGGTTCTTGATTAAATCAGTAGGAGCTTGTAAGACAGATGAAATTATTGGCTAAGTAAATTAACATACAGTGATATGGTTTAAAGTGTCTGAAATCTTCAAACCAAGCCATTTGGTTTTCAATGAGATTGTGGAGCAATCAGAGAGAAATGCCCATGGTTAACACTAAATAATATTAGCACCAAATCTACCTTTGAGAATCTTAATTACTTTTTCTTTTTTTTTTTTTTTTTGAGACAGGGCCTTGCCCATCACCCAGGCTAGAGTGCAGTGGCCAGATCTTGGCTCATGGCCACCTCCCTTCCAGGTTCAAGCAATTCTGCCACCTCAGCCTCCCAAGAAGATGGGATTACAAGAGTGTGCCATCATGCCCAACTAATTTCTGTATTTTTAGTAGAGACGGGTTTTTGCCATCTCCTGGCCTCAAGTGACCCACCCAGCCCAGCCTCCCAAAATGCTGGAATTATAAGTGTGAGCCACCATGGACCACTGCAGGCACTCATTTTTCTTAAACCATGTTGACGTAAACATTAATTTATCTTGCCATTTAACTTGGGTAATTACCATAAATTCTTAGAGAGCTTATCATGATAACATTTAGGAAATGATTAGTAAAATCTGATGTCCAGAAAGAATCTTATTCTTATATTATAGTTCAAAAACTATTCAGTACAGAAATTTCTTTAGTTGCTAAAGAGATGCAACATCTACTTACATAATTCTAATGAAAGAAATCTGTCTGCTTATCTAGAATTCAGTTTGATTAGACAACTCTAATTTCCAGAAAGCTTCTTATTGCATTTAGTTTGTCTGCCCTCATGAAAGCAGTTTATTGGTCTTAATGATCTTTCTTCTAGAATAGTACAAAAGAGTTTTTAAATTATTCACATGGCAATTCCTAAAATATTTGAAAATAGCTATCATTTCTTTTTGTATTTCTATCCCAGGCTAAAGATAGCTTCTTCAAATATTACTTATTTAATGTGACTTCCAGAACTCCATGAATCAGTTATCTTTACTCAATTTGATCATTCTAAATAAAACCCCTATCTCCTACTGACCACCTTATTAATGTTCATGTTATGATCATAAGTGGAAAAGGATAAGGGAAGGCGAATGCACAATTGTCCCTGAGGCTGGAAAAATAACACAAACCATATGCTGTCCACAATATAAGTCAGGAGTGGTATTTAAACATATGGTTCTATATATTTGGTTTATATTAGAAATGGACATCTGAAAAAAACTGGTTAGGAATCCAATATTGTTGCCCAGTGTGCCACAATGTGAGTTTATTAAGGCTGCCCCCCTGCCTTTTTTGCATGTCTTTTGTTTTATGTTTTATTTGTATCATTGTATTTCAAGCTGTTCTCAATGAAAACAAAAAGGTACTCATTATTGTGTTGCTTATAGTCTTATAGGTTATTCTGAGGAAGGCAGTGTGTTAGACATTACACTAATGTGGAACCTGATAGATTACCCCTAGATAAAATTACAAAATCTTTGTTAAATCTTTCACATTGCACTAGTGGGTTTAAAACATAAAAACTATATAAATAATTAAAAAATTATAAATACTGGGTGAAAAAAATGTTTCTTTATTGAGATGGAACTTTCGCATAGTGTGGAAAGGATAACGACCATAAAAGTAAAAATAAACAATTATCCACAATTTGCATATAATTTGCTAAAAACGGGGAAGGAGACTAAATGCTGAAGCAAATCAGATGTGTTGAAATCAAGAGCAGACATAGAAGAAATGCAGAGAATAAAGGTTCAAATAATCTATAAAATTGGCAACAAATATTGCTAAGAAATATAAAAGATTTAAAAGAAGAAAAACAGCATCACTGAAAGAAAGAAACTTGGAAAGAATGCTTTTATTGCATGACTCTAATTTATAGTAACCCTATTCCTCATCCAAGTTCAGAATCAATTGAGAGGTAAACAAAGGGGCCAAGTAGATTATGGTAGACCGTTTCACTGTAGTCCCCGATAAACAATAAGTCAAGTGACTTGCTTTGGACTTGCTTTAAATACAATTTATGTGAGTGGTCTTAGCTAAACCACATGTAGTATAAGAACAACCAAAGTGAGCCCAGTCAACCCACAAAATTATAAGAAGAAATAAATTGGTTTTGTTTCAGCCACTGCATACTGGACAGGTTTGTTGCTTAACAATAAGTAACTGAAACATTGATGTAGGTCACATGACAGAGTTACTGGAAAATATGGCTAAGGTATACGGCCTATTGGCTTCCTAAAACTATGCCCCAGAATTAGATTGTCTTACATACACATTTTTGGAAAATGCCGAGTAACAGGAAGTCCCATCTCACAGATGTTGCTTTTGTCCCATGCAAATTTTACAGCATGAAGATCAAAGCAAATACATCCTATGCAGGTAGGAACATTCTAAAGAAAAAAATAAGATAGACTTGGCCATGCAACTTCAATTTTAGCTCTCAGACTTAATCAAAGAACTCAGTCCTCTTTTCCAGAGGATTCAGGGAACAGAGTAGCT
Organism: Colobus angolensis palliatus; assembly: GCF_000951035.1. Lineage (NCBI taxonomy): Eukaryota > Metazoa > Chordata > Mammalia > Primates > Cercopithecidae > Colobus > Colobus angolensis. The sequence goes on along the minus strand of NW_012115032.1, from coordinate 3,719,601 downwards.
CAGGAAATAGAGACAAAAGGGTCATCTTTATTGTAATCTCTCCGCATGAAAACAGAGTAGGTGAAAAAGATGTTCTCAATTTCCATGCCCACTGTTACCACAGAGATTACATTTTATCCTGAATTCAGATCTCCAGTCATGGGACCTCATTTTAAAATCTGAATTTATGATGAAGTTTTATCCTCCTTAAGGTTCAGGATATGTCTTATATAAGTTGTTTCTCCCTCAGTATTCAATTCAATGCCTAACATAGGGTAGGCATGTTGGATTAAATGAATGAATAAAAGCTTAAACACAACATAAACGTACTCATTGAATTCACTCAGAATTATTTTTCGTATAGAAAATATTCTCTATTGTGAACTTTTAGTGTATTTTGACTAGTATAATCAATTAAAAATAAAACAATGCATATCAAGTATTTATGATTTCTGCTTGAGTCCTACTAAGTGTACTTTTAAAATCACCTTCAACCTCTGAGCTCTATGATGGGCTGCATGGAATTTAATTACTATTAATTACTGCTATTATTTCCTGATGTTACTTATCAGAATATTTTATTTTTATGCCGATTAGAGTATAATTATTAGGATAATGGACTCTACAAAAACTAATTATGCCATGAGACTAGATGGGATTTATCTCTAGTAATTGAGTTTCACAATTTAAGATCAAATAAGTGAATCTAAATGAAAATGTAGAATCATTAATCCCTCAGGCATCAACAATAAGGTTGATTTGGTTTTCTACCCCAAATTAAGCTGATATTTTACAGTGTCACATCAGTTGATAAATAGACCCACTTCATCATGAGTAAAACTATGTTTAACCACTTGCAATTCAGTCTCACACCACATATTCTTCACAATTTTTTTTTTTTTAACTAGAACTTTAAATTTGATCCAGAGGACTGCAAATTTGTGGGAAGTTATTGGTTATCCTATTTACTTGGAAGCAACTGAATGTTAACCCCAGGCATCAAGTTACTATGTGACTTGAGGTGCTCATCGTGAACTGAGTATTGTTTGACCCCACAAGATACAAAATTAGGTATGCGTGGCTGCACTCCAACATTAAATGGAAGTTGTATATGTGAGACTGGACTGAAGGAAGTCTTGAAGAACAAGAAAGTAACGTGAGGAAGCAGCTCAAATGCCCATGGTTCCTACTCCTGCCATGTTCCCTTCTCTCTCCAGTCCACATCTACTGCCTCATTAGAGAGTTCTCTATAATCAATTGACTGCAGAAAAAGGGCCTAGTTTACATAGGGTTCTGTACAGTATGTAGGCATGGCCTAGAAATAAATAGATACAACATTATAGCCCTGTTTTGAGATACCCTTGAAGAACGCTAGTGAACAGAAATTCTCCCAATGGGCAGAACTTGGAGTAGTGCATCTGGATGTTCATTTGCTTGAAATGAGAAATAGCCAGAGTTTCTATACTAAACCAATTCATAGGATGTGGCCAGTGGTTTGGCTGTATAGTTACGTCTGTGTCCTGCAGACTAGAGCAGCTCCATTTAATGAAGGAGAAAATTATTACTGGCTTGTTCTTTAGATACTTTTTTTTTCTTAGATGATGGTGAACTTCTTTCAATCAGCTTTTCATAGAATTTTTTTTAGCTTATGACTACCTAACAACAAAAATATTAAAAAAAATAGGAATTAGCTATACAATCTAACCTACCTTACTGAAGTTCTACATTAATGTTATAATCAACATTATAAGAAACAGGACAGAGGAAACTGGGAAAAAAACTGTTTAATGTGTAAGGATTTTATTTTGGGATGATGGAAATGTTTTGGATCATGTCATCACATTCTTCTCCAACTTTTGCTTAGGTGTGCTCTTTTTGATGGAGTATGGAACTATAACACAATCATTTGGATTTCCTACCATGTGAACATTTGTAATATGTGATTTGGTGGTGGAATTATGGGAAAGAACCATAAAACATTTTGACACGTAAACAAGTTTCACCCATCTGTGAAGAAAACAGATGATTTATTAGACCTGTCCCTGGTCTGATTTTGGAACTACTGGTAGTGATTGCACAACATTGTGAATGAACTAAATACCACTGAATTGTTTACTTTAAAATGGTGGATTTTATGTTATGTCAATTTCACCTCAAAAAGTTAATTTTTAAAAATTATGACAAGTATCAATATTTGTGTATCAGTTTACTAGGGCTGCCATAACAAAATACTACAGACTGGATGGCTTAAACAACAGAGATTTATTTGCTTATAGTTCTGGAGGTTAGACCTCCAAGATCAAGGTACCAACAGGTTCACTTTCTTCTGAGGGCTCTCTCCTTGGCTTCCAGATGGGCATTCTCTCTCTCTATCCTCACATAGTCTTTCATCTATGCATGTGTATTCTTGCTCTGTTCAAATTTCCTCTTGTTATAAAGACATCACCTTAATGGCCTCATTTTAACTTAATCACCTCTTAAAAGCCTGTATTTTCAAATGCAGTCACATTCTTAGGTTCTGCAGGTTAAGCTAAGGATGGCCAGGCCAAGTTATCTTTGTATTCCTTCGTCAAAATAAAAAAAAAAAAAAAAATCAAGTATTCTTCCCCAAAACACCAACTTTTTAATAGTGAGTTTAGACTCCAGGTCTATCTGACTCTAAAGTCTTTGT
>NW_012115032.1:3642566-3716901 GCF_000951035.1 Colobus angolensis palliatus | reverse complement strand
TTTAATAGTGAGTTTAGACTCCAGGTCTATCTGACTCTAAAGTCTTTGTTCTTTCCAATATATTTGCTATTAGACAACTATATATTGCATATATTAGGTTCTGCAGGTTAAGCTAAGGATGGCCAGGCCAAGTTATCTTTGTATTCCTTCGTCCAAAAAAAAAAAAAAAAAAAAATCAAGTATTCTTCCCCAAAACACCAACTTTTTAATAGTGAGTTTAGACTCCAGGTCTATCTGACTCTAAAGTCTTTGTTCTTTCCAATATATTTGCTATTAGACAACTATATATTGCATATATTGTATAGTTGGCTAATAAATACCACATATATAAACCAACTATACCAAAGACCATAGAGAGATGGCACGGGCAGTATTAAGACAACAACAATAACAACAGTAAAATCTTATAGTTGATAAATAAAAAAGTAGGAGTAGTAGACTAAGAGCAAATGTTGAATGAGAAAACACTGAGATAAAAACATGCCTTGATAAAACATCTGTAATTTTAACTATACACGTTACATAATTAATATATGCCAGACACCTTGCTAATTTATTCACTTTCCTTAACTCAATGCGTCCTCATAGTCCTATGAGGTAGCCAATCATTGTGTCTTCTGAAACAGCAGAAGATTTGTATGTTGTTTTTATCTACAGATAGACAGGTCTAATACATCTTCTGTTTTCTTCACAGATGGGTGAAACTTGTTTACGTGTCAAAATGTTTTATGCTTCTGTCTCATCATTCCACCACCAAATCACATATCACAAGTGTTCACATGGTAGAAAATCCAAATGATTGTGTTAGAGCTCCATATTCTATCAAAAAGAGCACACCTAAGCAAAAGTTGGAGAATGTAATGATATGATATCAACAATGATTCTGCTTCTTTCTTTTCTTTCCCCAAATGAAGGGCCATAATTGTAGTTTATCCTTGATTACCTGTGATTACCAATAACCCATTCACTTCCACATTCAGTGTAGCTACTTGTTAGAAGAGAGTTTGGAACACAGAGAGACAGACAGAGAGAGTGAGAGACTGATCAGGAAAATGTAGTCAAAATTTACAAAATGGGTTTTTGGTTGTTTTTTTTTTTTTTGGCAGAAGTTGTAATGCACTCAATAATAGCAGTCCTCCCTCTGAGATACTACTACTTCCTAGAATTGACTTTAGGATTTTTTTTTTTTATTGTAATAATGAAATTTCTCTAAAATAAATATGTAGCCTAGATCTTCTTAGTGGTAGATTTATGGTCGTGTTTACAAGGGACAATTGCGTAGATTTAACTTTGTAAAGTTTAATTTTAGGAAGAGAAAAAGGAATAAATATTTCTATAACTAATATACTCTTCCATGAAATTGTATCATGAAGAAATTCCTCAATATACATATAGCTCTTCTATCTACTAAACTTCTTCCCAAAGGAACACACATTTAAATTACATGATATTTATAAATATTTAAGTTAGAAAGTGAGTTTTTGCCATTTCCCATAGGAAATCAAACAATGTACTTTATGCTAGTCATATTGCAAATAATCATATCTCAGAATTTCATTTGTAATTGCCTTCAAAGATTACCATACAAGCTATTAAGAATTTACTGCAGTTTGTTAACTATATTATCCATATCTAAGATATTATTGCCACATCCAGTGTCGTGAAGCATTTGCCTAATGTTTTCTTCTAAGAATTGTTGTATAGCTTTATGTCTTACATTTAGGCTTGTAATCCATTTTGAGTTAATTTTTATATATGGTGTTGGATTAGGCTCCAACTTGGTTCTTTTACATGTGGAAATTCGCTTTTCTCAACATCATTATTTTCCTTCTATTATAGATCCAGGTGTAGGTGTACAGATTTGTTATATGGTTGTATTGTCTAATGCTGTGGCTTGGGCTTCTGGTAAATCCATCACCAAATAGTAAATATAGTATCCAATAGGTAGCTTTTTCAACCCTTGACCTTCTCCCTATTTCCTTTCTTTTGGAGTCCTCAGTCTGTTATTTCATCTTTATGTCCATGGCAGCACCAATTTTTAAAGAGATTTTGCTTCTCCCATTGAAGTCTTCTGGGAATATAACCCTCCAAGTTGAAGGCAGGGGCTCAAAGAGATATTTGTGCACCTATGCTTATAACTGCATTACACAATAGCTAAAATATAGAAGAAACTTGTGTCCATCAACTGTTGAATAGACAGTAAAATGTTGTATATACATACAATGGAATATTAATCAACCCTACAAAAGAATGAAAGTCAGACATGCTGCAACATAGATGAACCTTGAGGACATTATGCTAGGTGAAACAAGTCAGTCACAAGAAGATCAAAACTGTACAATTCTATTTATACGAGGTCCTTAGAGCACACACAAAACAGAAAGCAGAATAGTGGTTTCCTAGGAGCGGGGGAGATGGAAATGGGAAATTATTGTTTAATTGGTATAAAGTTTCAATTGTACTTGGTGAAGAGTGATGTGGCTGGATAGTGGTGATGATAGTGTAACATTGTGAATGTATTTCATTCCAGCAAAATGTACACTTAAAAATAGTTTGCATGATAAATTTTACATTATGAGTATTTTAACCACAATAACAAATTAGAAAAACACATACTTACAGGGAGAGTAAAAGTAAGATGTTTTGCTGTAAATGTTCATACAGTTTTGGATAAGAGCCCTCAGGGGATACTTTGCCCTGACATTATGAAACCCAATGTTTTTCTCACAATCACTATAATAATGTGTTTCCTAATCTATAAAAATTTGTATGGAATCTATTACATTTTACCTGCAACACTTATTTTTTTAAAGTGTTTGATGATAGAAAGATCAATGATAAGGTCACGTGATCTATATATTCTAACCAACAAATAACAATAACTAATGGATACTAGGCTTAATACCTGAATGACAAAATAATCTGTACAACAATCCCCAATGACACAAGTTTACCCATGTAACAAACATGCACTCATACCCTTGAACTTAAAATAAAAAGTTAAAAATAATAATGATAAACAGAGAAAATAACTCAATATGAAAAACTGGAGAAAGATGTGTGTAATTAATGGGAAGTTCAATAAGAATTGGCAAGATTTATTATTAAAAGAAAAAAACAAGCCACTACAAAATTCAGTGAAAGATATTTAAAAAGAACTTTGTAAGCAGGATCAGGAAAAAATAAAGCTCCTATAATCCAGTATTAAAGAATCATATCTAATTTAGTATTATAATGCTTTATCTGTTTCTTCCCATCAGACTGCTTTATTCTAAGACTGTCAAAGAAACCTTCAACAGCATCAAAAAATAGAAATCTTATTTCAGGGACAACTCAATTATTTTATGAAGTTAGATCTTGACTTTCATGAAAGGTAAGAAATCTGATTTTAGTGACTAAATAATACACAAATAAGGACAACAAAGCTAAATACCATTAAAAATGAAGTAGCTAAAGAGTGAAGATGTAGCTAAAACTAAGCTCAATTGCCTTGATGCATGTCTATGTATTTGTGAGAAAGTAAATGCTTACAAGTTCCACTCCGTATCCTCAAAGGTCTCTCTGTCCTCAAAGGCAAAAGCCAAAGTAAAATAACTCAAAAGAGAGGTTTTTAGCTAGATATAAAAATAACCCAATAAAATATTATTTTTATTCTTATGATAATAAGACATTGTCTCTGCAAGTCTTTGAGATGGCAACATGCAGCCTCATATATATTTACAATAGCTGAGTCACCAACGAGCTTCAGAGATGCAGATTAGCTCATAAGCTCTCCAAAGTTTCCACTGATTCTGTTGGTCTATCTTCCCTCGATTAATAGCACATAGCCAATCACTCCAGTGTTTTCACAATTTATTTTGTTTCACACACACGCACACACACACAATCACTTGTGCATGAAACTGTGTGAACCTACGTGTACACATACATGTTAATCTGCTATATAGGACTATGTTTTATTTAGGCCTTTATACACACATGTCCTAGTATTTCTGTCTTCCCAATTAATTCATTATACATATATCATTTTTATGATAAAAATAAAATGCCATTATAGAAATCAAATTTGGGAATTAAATATTTTTATTTCTAACATTTATGGGTAGTATAAATTCTTATTTACCTAGAACTAATTTTTTACAGAGACAAAATAACTGATGTCATTTTTAAAGTTTTCCATAATTCCTCCACCAAAAATAAAATTCTTCTATTTAACCTCATGAGGTTTCAACAATTCTCATTCTTCAAAAGCATGGGGTACCAAGCGAATTAGATATTCTGTAACATCTGCTTTTCAGTATGATTGGCATTGTTATACTAAACTCTTCTATTTTGAAACTATGTCTTCTAGGCATAACATCACTTTATTTTGAATGAATGACATTCTAAATGTCTAAATACCAAGTGACATCTTGTTTATCTAGAATTTCTGAGGCCTCAAATTGCTTTTAATGAAATTTAAGTTAGATGTTCTCAATTTAGCATAACAATTTTGCAAAACAAAACAAGTGCTTATGAGTTGTATTCCCCAGTCAAATAAAATGTTGTAAGTGTGAACACCCAAACACTCTCATAGACATAAAAATCATCTACAGTTTTCTTTCCTCACGTGAAACAAATCAGGATGCATCTCTGAAAGTCAAAGGATAATGTCACTCCTATATTTCGTTTTCTTCTATTTCTGTCTCCCAATCTCCACTTACTAGTAGCAATACTGGCAAAAATAAAACTGTTAAGAAGATACTTCTGTCACAACAGTTTCAAAAAGCCTCTAAAGAACAATGCAGCAATATTTCAAATTTATCCACTTCTTTCATTCTCTCATTCTCCAAAAGATCTACCAACAGTTGTACTTTAATAAATACATCACAAGACAAACAATGAACCTATTAGGATATGTGGCATATAATGTAGACTTTTTCTTTCTGAATTAATGTTTGAATTTCTAATTTTGCTTTGAAAATTACAAAAATCAAAAAGAGAAACGTGGAATATTTAAAAATCTCACGATATACACGTGGCCAACAAGCATATGAAAATAAGTTTAATGTGACCGATCATTAGAGAAATACAAATCAAAATCACAATGAGATACCATCTCACAACAATCAGAATGCTCATTATCAGAAAAGTCAAAAATAACAGATCCTGACAAAGTTGCGGAGGAAAATGAATGCATATACACTGTTGGGAGTGTAAATTGGTTCAACCATTGTGAAAAGCAGTATGGAAATTCCTCAAAGATATAAAAACGGAAGCACCATTTGACCCAGCAATCCCATTACTGGGTATATACCCAAAGGAATATAAACCATTCTATCATAAAATGCATACGTATGGTCATTGCAGCACTATTCACAACAGCAAAGACATGGAATCAACCTGAGTTCACATTAGCGACAGACTGGATAAAGAAAACGTGGTATATGTACACATATACACCATGGAATGCCATGCAGCTGTAAAAAATAATGAGATCATGTCATTTTCAGGAACATGGATGAAGCTGGAGGCCATCATTCTTGGCAAACTAACGCAGGAACAGAAAAGCAAATATCATATGTTCTCACTTATAAGTGGAAGCTAAATAATAAGAACACCTGTACATCGAAGGGGAGCAACAGACACTGGAGCCTACCAGCAGGTTGAAGGTGGGAGGAGGGAGAGGATCAGGAGAAATAGTTAATGGATACCAGGCTTAATACCTGGGTGATGAAATAATCTGTACCACAAACCCCCGTGACATGAGTTTATCTGTATAACAAACCTGCAGATGTACCCCTGAACTGAAAATAAAAGTTAAAAACATAATTATTTGATATATTATATTTGAGTATTCATTTATTTATGATAAACAAGGTTCACTGTTTTTCCTCCAAGCTACAATATACTATTTGTTCTGATTTATTATTATCCACCTGATCACAAAAAATGACTTTGTAAAGTGTTTACATTTTATGAGTATGTTCTGCTTTACTAATAGTTGTTCTTTTTTTCTGCCATACTGCCATATTCTACATCTCCAGGAAGCACTTTTCACATTGTATTGTACGCCATGTAGTGCATATTCTGCTTGAAATGATAGATGATTAATTTTGATAGATAATTGATTTTATTCTAAACAGTATGCTATTGTTGTACTGACAGCACCATATGTTCTCATTAGTCAAAATTCTCAACTGCCAACAATGTAAATGCATTAGATTCTGAAAAGCAATGCTTGGAGAACTTTTAGCAACATGACAAACTAAGGTGATGCATGCAGTTCTCTTATATATTAAAACAAAAAAAGTTTGATAAATTAGAGCAATTAAATAAAAAGTCTAACTCAAAAGAAAGGGATAGCCTCATGTACCAAAATAAGAGAACGAAGAAAGCCATAATTTTAAGATGAAAGCGAACTTACAAGTAAATCATTTCTCATACTCATTGTAAGATATGAAACCTATTGTTAAATACATACGAGGTTCACATGGACACATGGCAAGGAACAATACACACTGGAGCCTGGTTAAAAATGGGGGTTGTGGGGAGGGAGAGCATTAGGAAGAAGAGCTAATGGATGGTGGGCTTAATACCTGGGTGATGGGTTGATCTGCGCAGGAAACTACCATGGCACACGTTTACCTATGTAACAAATCTGCACATCCTGCACATGTACCCAGGAACTTAAAATAAAGGTTAAAGAAAAAAAAATAAGAAAAATAAAAATAAGAAAAGAAAAGCATCCAAACCAAAAAAACAAAAAGGATCCACCACCAACAATAAATAACCAAGCAACCAAGCAAGCAATGTAGTGTTCGCCTAACTCAGCATCAAATGCAAAGAACACTTCTTTCCATTAACATGCATAGTTGGGCAGTTCTCAGTGTGACTAGGACTTCCGGTGAAAAGTGATTTTTACAAAATCAAAGCCTCAATTATGGACCACACATAGATTAGGGTCCAAACTTGCACAGTGTGAATTGTGATGATGTTTTTAATAAAAGGAGTTGGAGAGGAATTAGAAGTTAGTCACTAGGAAAATACCTAAGTAACATTTGGTAGATGCCCACTACAGTATACTTACTTAGAAAAAAAAGAATAAAAAGACTAGTATACACAGTGCTACATAAGTAGATATTAAAATATACTTTTAAGTGAAAAAGTCAAGAACTCAAATAATATTTATAGCATGATACAACCAATAAACCTATACCAGTCATGCATTCAAATGCCACAAGATATATTTTATAAAGATAAGTTCATAGTAAAATGCATTTATCAAATCTATTAAGCAGGATATTTATGATAAAAAAGAAATATACATTTGCTTCTGGAATGTAATAGCAAATTAAAATAATATAAATGGTCCCAAAATAAGTGAGAGGTTGTGCATAAACCAATTATGACACCGTGCTATGAAGGAAGATAGCAAATAACTCAACTCTGTGTATTTAATTCCCATTAAATAATATAATAAAACAAAGGTGTGTACATAATTTATAGAACAAGAAATAAATAATACAGCAATTATAAAATATACACTTACGTAACTAAATAATAACTGTTTGTCTGCTCAGGCTGCCACAACAAAATACCACAGACTGAGTGGCTTTAACCACATAAATTAATTTCTCACAGTCCTGGAGATTGGGAAGTCCAAGACGAAAGTGGTGGCTGATTAAATTCCTGGTAAACATGCTCTCTTTCTGTAGCCTGCAGATGGCTGCCTTCTTATTGTGCCCTGACATAGTAGAGAGAGACAGCTTTGTTGTCTCTTTCTCTTTTTCCGAAGGCACCATCCATTTCAGATTTGGGCCCCTTCTTTATGGTTTCATTTAACCTTAATTAACTCCCTGCACAGCCTATCTCCAAAGATCATCACACTGAAGGTTAAAGGCCTCAAAATAAAATTGGAGGGACACAATCTAGTTCATAGCTACAATTAAAACACTATGTATGAAACTTGCGGGATTCCATCTAAGAGTTACCTAGGGCAGCAGTTCCAATTCTGACATGATACCAGGTGGAGCTCTGCAAACCTACTTCCCCACAAAGTGAACAGTATTTATTTTTAAATACACATACACGAAGACCTCGACATTTAAAATCTTTGAAAATGGTCTTAAATGTACACAACAAATGAATACATATTTAAAAAGTATTAATAAAATTAATGATATTCAATAAATATCTAACAAAAGTGATCAGTAAAAGTTAAAGTCTGTCATTTACCTGTTGCTAATCCACGTTCTAAGCAGATCAATTAAGAGATAGGTGTTCCCTTTTCCAATGCAGACTACACTCACAGGATGGAGGCTTTGCTTGGGATGTGATGCTGTTAAAAATACTGGGTTCCCCAATCCTCTTTGCACCAGCTTTTGGGGTGGAGATTTTATACTAGAAAAGGCAAGTCAAGAAGACTTGGAGCTGTGGTTCCCTTCTACCATGTACTCAGCTCCTAAATGAAGAGTGTCATTCAAGAGAAAGTCACCATGGTCCTTGCCCCCAATACAAAGCCATGACTTAGAGATTTTGCACTGGACAAAAACAGGCCACAAAACAGAGAGCTGCAAATTGCTCTCTTCTTAGGAAACAACATCATTGGTAACTCAATCCGGAGAAGTTCATGACTAAGGGCATTCTCAAAATCCCTGGAGCTTGCGGTGAAAGGCACTTGGGAGGAGAATGGTAGTTCCTTGAAGACATAACCTAAGCTACAGGTCAACTAGTTTGCCCAGGAGAACTGGGGAAAAAGAAAGTCAGGAGGCCACTTTTTGGGACCAGAACAAATCTCAAATACTGACCTGGGAAACTATTCTCTCAAAGGAGCTCAAGTTTCATTGGATCAGTCTACAAAACAATTTATTTCCCAGGACATTGTTGAAAGCAATAGCAATTAGCAGAGTTCAACAGCTTGGTGTGGCCAGGGAAAGAGACAAAAGAGAGCCCTACCAAATCCACTGTGATTCCAGGTTGACTGTGGGCATCGCCAAGGCTTTGCATCCTGAGAAGAAAGCTCAGAGGTTTTATACTGCCCAGAAGTAAAGAAAGGGATAAGCAAATGCTAACATTTTAAGAAAGGGGAATAATATTGGACAATTAAAATAAATACACTGAGGTTAAATGTATCAACACAGATCAATCTCAAGTATAATGCTGAGTGAAAAAAGATAGATATGCACAAAATTCAGAAAAATGATTGTTACCTTAGTGAAGAGAGTGAAATGGAATTAAAGAAAAACATAACAATGTTTCAACTTTATAAATAACTTTTTCTTTCCATAAAAGTGACACGAAGAAAATATGAAAATAATTTATTTTTCATATAATTAATTTTTTATTTCTAATTATATTTTGGTGTATATTAATTTAAATGAAGGTTAAGTAGTCTTTTATAATTTTCTGTAGTTCTCTTTAGGTTTGAAATGTAATATAAAATAAAGACTTAAACTATATTAGTAATATGCAATAGTAAGTAAACTATAAGAACAGCCATAGAAAAACATGCTGCTATGGTTTGAAGTTGTCCCCCAAAATTCATTTATTGGAACTTAATCCCCAATGCAACTATATTGAGAGATGGGGCTGTTGAAAGGTAATTAGATCATGAAGGCTCTGCTTTGAGATTAATGCTGATATTGCAAGAGTGAGTAAGTTATCAAGGGAGTCAGCTCCTGTTTAAAAAAGATGAGGCTGCAGGGGTGGCGCATGCCTGTAATCCCAGCATTTTGGGAGGTGGAAGCAGGAAGATCACCTGAAGTCAGGAGTTTGAGACCAGCCTGGCCAACATGGTGAAACCCTGTCTCTACAATTAGCCGGGCGTGGTGGCGGGCGCCTGTGGTCCCAGCCACTCAGGAGGCTGAGGCAGGAGAAAGACGTGAACCCAGGAGAAGGAGCTTGCAGTGAGCGGAGATAGCGCCACTGCAGTCGGCCTGGGCGAAAGAGCGAGACTTCATCTCAAATAAAAAAAATAAAAAAATAAAAAATAAAAAAAAAAGAAAAAAGAAAAAAAATAGCTGGCTGTGGTGGCGGGCGCCTGTAATCCCAACTACTCGGGAGGCTGAGGCTGGAGAATCGCTTGAACCTGGGAGGCAGAGGTTGCAGTGAACCGAGATTGTGCCGTTCCCCTCTAGCCTGGGCAATGAAAGCGAAACTCCATTCCAAAAATAAAAAAATAAAATAAAGATGAGTTGGCTCCCTCTCCCCTTGCTCTTGACAGCATTCTCTAGCTCTTTCATTAACTTTCTACTATAGAAAGTAGCAAAAAAGCCCTCATCAGAAATTGACACCTTGATGTTGAACTTCCTGGCCTCCAGCACTGTGAGAAATAAATTTGTATCCTTTTGAAATTGTCCAGTCCCATGTTTACTGTTTTAGTAACAGAAAGCCGACTAAGACACAAATAAGAATCAGGACATAATACATTTATGACAGATATTAAAACAAATGAACTTGTTTTCGAAAGAAGTGAAATACGTTTTTCTGAAAATTATAAATTAGTGAAATGGACTTAAAAAGAAGAAAAGACATCTGAGATTCCGAGGCATCCAAATACAATTAGATAAATTAACTCATTCATTTTCCACAACCTTGTCAATATACGATAAAGTTTAATATGCATATTTTAACTTGTTAGCAATTTCACGCGTAGGTATAAAACTCCAAGAATCTCACCTACATGTGAAAATGAGGCACGTAAACGACCATTCAATGCAACAGTTCTTATCAGAGCTATGTAAGAAAAACCTCCCACGTGTCAACCAAAAGTAGAGTGGTTACCCTGCAGTATAATCATACAGTGAAATTGTATAAGCTTTCAAAGTGAACCAGAGTTACACATGCTAATGTAAATAAATGTTAAATAAAACCAGCCTGGTGCGGTGGCTCACACCTGTAATCCGAGCACTTTGGGAGGCAGAGGCAGGAGGGTGACCTGAGGTCAGGAGTTCTAGACCAGACTGACTAACGTGGTGAAGCTCCATTTCCACTGAAAATACAAAAATTAGTCAGGTGTGGTGGCAGACACTTGTATTCCCAGCTACTCTGGAGGCTGAGGCAGGAGAATTGCTTGAACCCGAGAGGTGGAGGTTGAAGTGAGCTGAGATAGCAACATTGTACTCTATCCTGGGACAAGAGCAAAACTCCAGCTCCAAATAAATAAAAGAATAAATAAATAAATAAATAAAATCCATAATCTTAAACAATGATATAAATTTGAAGCTGGATATATGCAATATAAACAACTATAAATATTTAAAATGAAAATGAAAACAATATAATTTATGTATTTATATATTTGTAACAAAAATATAAAAACATGTTTAAGAAACAAAAAAAATCGGATAATGATTTCCCTGGTGTAAAATGATGTAAAATATTATTGAGAAAGATCCAGGTATCTCCCTCCAGCTATCTCTTAAAGATTTATTTCTTTAAGAAAAATTGAGAAAAAATAATTATAAAACCTAGCAAAAATCTAAAAGAATACAATTCAAAAAGCTGGCCTCAGATGTAACTTAATAAACATTGCTTTTCTTTTATTCCATTATTTCTAACTTTCACAGTGAAGTGTTAAGCAAATATTGAGGTGATAGGTGGAATGAGAAAGTGGTATACTTTCTCCATGACGCCCATTGTTTAAAGTAATATACTTATTAAACAGACGCTGAAGTCTGTATCTGTAATAGTCACTAATTAAAATGCATGAATAAAAATCAAGAAATTATGACACTTTAATACTGTTCATTTTCCCAATTTCTATCACTCAAGCATGCCTCTGGAAAAAAAAAAAAAAATGTTTTTCTTTGGTAAAACGATTTGCCTTAAACTTCCAGAAATACTACAACTTCCATTTACGACACTCTTCAAAAATAAAATCTTTTACTTTCAGACTAATCAATTTAAAAATTGTTTAAGATTTTATATTAAACTTCTTCAATCTAATGTTATTGCTACTGGATGTAGTTGACTGTGTCTATTGACTTTGACATTGTCATTCCGAGTTATAAATATTAATGGTAGCAAAACTTCTGTGGATCAATAAATCTTCACGGTGATTTTAAAAATGCCAATTTTGTCTGAAGATTAAAAGTATATTTTGTATATTAACTAAAAACTTCTTCATCAGTTATTACATCCTCTCTTCTCAGACTTTCCTTTCTGGTATACGGCCTTGGTAACAGACCAGAAAATCTGTCGTTCACCAAAAGTTTCAAGGATTAAGAGCCAGTGGAATTCACAGTACTTACAGAGTTGGATGCCAGGGGATACAATGATAATGAGTGTAGCTCTCACTTCACAAAGCAAAGCGGACAAAACAGAAATGGGCAGTTTTTCCCATGATTTCTCTGTAGAGAGAAAGAGAAAGCACAGATACATTTTGCTTTTCAAACTTCCAACCTGATGTATTTGTTGGTTGGCCCTATCAAAATCTCAACACATCCAAAATTGAACTAGTTCATATTCTTCTCTATGCCCTTCTAACTCCACAAACTTCCTCCTCTGACAGCAATCTCTGACTCTGATAATTGCACCATGACCTGTCCACACAGGGAACCCCCGTCTTTTCTCTGTTTCCACCATGATCATATGAGTTTAGGTGACTATAGCTTCTTGCTTAGACCTTTTCCCATCATCTGCCTGTTTTGCCTCCCTCCAGTTTTCAACTATCCGATATAGTCTACAACAGTGATGGTGAATGGCTCCTCTAAAATGAAAAGTGAATCATGTCAGGGCTTTCAAGTTGTATTTGGTATAATGTTCAAACTTTTCATTATATTTTCAGGACCCCTCTTCACTATCTCCTGCCCATTCACATTCACCTCTTGTCACTTCACGCCTCCACTTTAATCTCCAGCAATACTCACTCACCTTTTAATTTCTTGAATTCCACTAATTCTTCTTGGCCTCCAAGACTGTATATGCTAATACCTCTTCTTGAAATATTTCTCATTTCTATTTTTAGTCTAGATAATTCTCATGTATCTTTCTGGCATAACTTAATGGCTACTTCTTTCAGGATGCCTTCTTTGCCCTTCTAGGTTAGGATATGTGCTGTTGTATTCGCTTGTATTATCTATCCCATCACAGCATATATGCATTTTAGTTTATTTGCTTCTTGACTGACTGTAATCTCCATAAAAGCAGGGGCTATTGTCATCTTGCTCACCATTAAACAGCTTGTACCTAAAACCTGTGTGGCCTATAGTTGATGCTTAGAAATCTTTTTTTGTGAAGGAGGCAGGAAGCAAATACATGATTAACTAAAGGAACACTGCAAAGGTTCTTAGGTATGGTCTAAGTGAGAAAGAACACTCTTCATAAGTCAGGCGAAGTAAACATATTACTCGTACATAAGCAGTAAGGATACACAGAAGCCTCTGGTCTACAGTCCGTTAGTCTTCCAAGGCTCAGTACAACTGCCCAGGGCAGATGGAGTCTCATCACCATGTGCTCCATGTATCTTTGCTGCTGAGGGACTCCAAAAGCACTTTGCTCTGGGTGTTATACCAGAGTCCCCAGCTGAATCACTGCGCTGAAGCACTGTAGAACATCCTATTCTGGGAGAAATGAGGACACAAACTGGGCTGTATCACATATTTCCTCTTTATCTCAGAATGTTCCTCTTGGAACATTCTGTCTGATAATTGTAACCAACAGGGAGAAGAACTGGGTCAGCAAAGGCCATCTGGAGGCCTGTCCTTCTGCAAATCATTAAGGCCCATGCAATACGTGATCATGAATCTATGACATTGTAGTGTTAAGAGTAGTAACTCTATTAAGATTTAATTTAAAAAATTTAGTAATTATTCCAAATCTGATATAAGTGGGCTAAAAATGTAATCATAATGTATTTTAGAATATTTCACTTCTAAGCACAAACAGAAATAGCCTAATGAATTTCTATGTAAATGTAATATTAGTTATATTTAAATAGTTAAGAATGCAGAAAGAGTATAAATTTAGTGAAACATTTTCCATTCCCAGGAAAATCTACTGGCATATTTACACTGCAGTAAAATTTTGCTTTTTAAAATTTACATTTTACAGCGGGGCACGGTGACTCGCTCCTGTAATCCCAGTACTTTGGGAGGCAGAGGCGGGTGGATCATGAGGTCAAGAGATTGAGACCATCCTGGCCAACTTGGTGAAACCCCGTCTCTACTAAAAATATAAAAATTAGCCAGGCGTGGTGGCAGGTGCCTGTAATCCCAGCTACTCAGGAGACTGAGGCAGGACAATAGCTGGAATCCAGGA
Organism: Colobus angolensis palliatus; assembly: GCF_000951035.1. Lineage (NCBI taxonomy): Eukaryota > Metazoa > Chordata > Mammalia > Primates > Cercopithecidae > Colobus > Colobus angolensis. Next base: position 3,702,660 of record NW_012115032.1, on the reverse strand, counting down.
GGCAGAGGTTGTAGTGAACCGAGATTGCGCCACTGCACTCCAGCCTGGTGACAGAGCAAGACTCCATCTTAAAAAAACAAAACAAGCAAAGAAAAATAAAATTTACATTTTACAGTGCCCATTTGTTTCCAATGGTTATATAACTTCAATTGTTTTCGAAAAATATATTATATTTTGAAAAGAAATTAAAATAATCTGCTGATACTCTACATAATTGTCTCATGGTTTACAATTATAAGTAGTAAAATCAGACCTCGAAATAAATATATAATTCTTATTATTAACTGGGGGATTAAACCTTTTCTAAATATCAAAATGTTACTGTAATTAAATTTAACTGACATTTTACTAAGACTTTAAGCATCATAAACAGATAACACCATATCATGCTTGCTTTTATTTCCTCATCAATTTCCAAGCATCAAATATATTGCCTAGAAAATAGTTGGCATATGAAATTTTTTTTTCCAAAGGATGTCTCACAGAATGACAAATGGAGAATTATACACACAAGAAATGATGTTTTAAAACACAATGTAAGCATAACTCTCTCTGAAAAAATAAAAATTGGGGCTATAAAATCTTAATATAAACAACTAGTAATGGCAGAGGCAGGACTTGAATTCAATATTTTCTGTTTTCCAAGTAAAATATACTTCATAGCATATAATCATTTAAAAATAAATAAATATATCTATAAAGAAATTAGTTATAATTCGCTATTTGCTTATAACAAGTTTATTCCTAAGCAACGTAGTCTGCTACTATAATGTATCCATTAATGTGGTTATTTATAAATTACTTACATAACAGCTCCTACCTGAATCCTCAAGAGACATGTTTGAGCCTCTAGGGGTGAAAACCGGGCAGTGACATTTATTTCACTGGTGTTCGGTCAGTCACTCCACAAGGTGGCAGTGTAGTATTATTACAAATAATACCCCGCCTGCAATTTTTTTCTTCTTTTTTTTTTTAAGAATTTTTTTCTTCACGTACCTTGGGGAATTATTTTACCTTTTTTTTCCATATGATATATCTTAAGGTTAAACAAATTATGAGTAAATTTTAGATTTCATACATGGTACAAACAAGACAGAATGAGCTTGTTTTAAGTGCCTGAATGATACAAGCTATCCAAGATTTGTTGCATATCCTGTCAACATTTTGAAGATAAATATCTTTACTGAAAAGGAAAGGAAACCTCTTGTATATATAATCATTTCTTATTGTCTTACAAAAGCACATTATGTTGAAAGGGAAGGTTCATCACAATCTATATGGAGTCTAACGAAGGTAGTGCTCTGAATTTAAAATTATAATTCTATATATTTTCATGGATGTTTTTAATTATAAAGAGGAAGAATCACTTGTATGATTGTGTATATAAATTGATATCACCCATGTATACTTCCTTTTTGAATTGTAATATTTTTAGTAAAATTCATCAGAATCTACAAATCTATGAAAGTACCCAAAGTGTATCTCATCAACTCCTTTGTGTTCTGTAGTAGTTTTCACAAATTCTTGTGCTGAAGAATTCATGATATTCAAAAGTTTCACCATTAAGTAGAAATAGAGATACAGAAAGAGGCATGCTTTGAAGTTTTTAATACAGAAAGTCACGGTTTTGGCAATGAATTTATGATGCTTTATTTTGTCATCCTTCTCATCTTGGATAAGTTGAAGTGGGAATGTGTTTACAGTCATATATGCTGTAGGCAAGAAGATGTTTATCGAGAAGCAACTATTTATTCCTATTTTCAGAGACCAGTCTCCAGCCTAATGAATACACAGGATAATAAGAACAATTCTATTACCCATTTTCATTACTTGCTTTCTTTTTTTTTTTTCTAAATCTTATTTTTTACTGTAAACACTTATGGTCTACTGAAAAAAGACACTTTATAAAACTCAAAATACTAGGGTCTTCTTTATTGGGTTCTATCTTCCCAGCACTATTTCACTTTTATTATGGTAACAGAAACTTCTCCAGCCTTTAAAAAAATATTTTCTTCCCCACTTAAACCATATTATGAAGGAGTTCCAGTCACAATGTTTTGATAATTTATGCAGCTGGACCTGTAGCCTAGACCTGGTCAATCATATTTCCCTATGCCTCTAAGCAGAATAATTAAGAGTAGACTTATGATTCAGTCCAGGCCAATCATAATCCTTCCTTAGTATATCATCTATTAGAACTTGGAGAGAGAGAGAAAAAAAACTGCAGTAGGAAAGGATTTAGCCAAGTAGAGGAAAAAAGAGAAAAACTGATGAGGGGGGCAGAATGCTGGTGGTATTTTATCTGCAGTTTCAGTCACTGAAGTCCCTGTAGATGATACCTGCTTATCTTCTGTTAATTCTGTGAGTCATAGGATCTTTCCAATAAACACCATTATCTGCTTCAGTTAGTTTATTTGGGTTTCTGTCATCTGCAACCAGAAAAATTCTGACTAGACAATTGTTTTGCAAGATCTGCAAGTTATATTTTTAAAAATAATTTTATTGGCTGGGCGCAGTGGCTCAAGCCTGTAATCCCAGCACTTTGGGAGGCCGAGACGGGTGGATCACGAGGTCAGGAGATCGAGACCATCCTGGCTAACCCGGTGAAACCCCGTCTCTACTAAAAAATAGAAAAAACTAGCCAGGCGAGGTGGCGGGCGCCTGTAGTCCCAGCTACTCGGGAGGCTGAGGCAGGAGAATGGCGTGAACCCGGGAGGTGGAGCTTGCATTGAGCTGAGATCTGGCCACTGCACTCCAGCCTGGGCGACAGAGCCAGACTCCCTCTCAAAATAAATAAATAAATAAATAAATAAATAATAATAATTTTATTGATCATGTGGCAAAATATAGGCAAGTAAATCACAAGAAGTAGGACACATTCTAAAATATATGACAATCATGTTTTAAGCCCTTTATAAACATCAGATTTGGAAGAAGAATTACAACTCAAAGAAAAGTCTATTACAAAATAAATAAATATATTGAGCTGTAATTGAGCTATAAATTTAATTCAATCAATGTTTTTGTTTCCTTAATAAAAATTTTAATAACACACCCACCTCTCTCAAACTTCATATTCCTCACCACCACAGCTAAGCATTGGAAAAAAAATTACGCCAGACACGATGGCTCATACCTGTAATCCCAACACTTTGGGAGGCTGAGGTGGGCGGATCACTTGAAGTCAGGTATTCGAGACCAGCCTGGCCAACATGGTGAAACCCTGTGTCTACTAAAACTACAAAAATTAGCCAGGCATGGAGGCATGCACCTGTAATCCCAGCTATTTGGGAGGCTGAGGCAGGAAAATCGTCTGAACACAGGAAGAGGAGGTTGCAGTGAGCTGAGATTGAGCCACTGCACTCCAGCCTGGGAAACAGAGTAAGATTCCATCTCAAAATAATAATGAAAATAATAATCATCATCATAATCATACTGTCAATGAGGCAGAAAAGGAGTCAAAGGAAGAAAGTTCAAAGGTGAGGGTTGGAAAATAAAAATCAGAAGCCTGGAGGAAATGATCATTAGAGAAACAGGGAAATGTCAGGTTGTGTTCGTGGAGTTGAGAATCGTGAAGTCAATGTCTGTATATCAGAACAAGATGCATTAAGAATCCAGTGAAGAGCGTGAGAAATGGCACTGTGGAAAGAATTCAAAATTGAGAACCAGTCAGAATAAAATAATTATGGAAATATAGGAGTTTAATAAAGAAATCTGGGTGTTATAACTTTATTATGGATGATGTCTGTTTTGGCTAAGGTACATTTTAGTTCATCATTCTTCATTTTTGCTTTTATTTTGTTGCATTATTTGTTTTGTTCTAACTTACTTTTAAGAATTACAGTGCATCTACCTGATTACATTTGAGGATTATCTTGAAGTGTCACCAACTAAGTGAGCAAGTGAATTAAAAAAGAGAAGAAAAACAAGATTTAGATCTAGATAATTTTGTGGAATGAGGTAACTATATGGCATGTCTTACATTTAAACTTTTGATAATTGTATGTAAAGTTAGTTTAAAGTAAACTATATTAAAGAACATGGCAAAAGTAATTAAATGAACATTTTGTATAATACAGAGCAATAAAGAGTACTTGTATATTTTGAATTAGAGAGCTGGTACTATTGATAAGAAAAAAATCAACGAATGTGCTATGATTATCGATTTTTCAAGAGAAACTGATTCAGAAAAAATAATGTCAGAGAAAAAGGATAAAATTTTCATCAAAAGGCAGCGTTTTATAATTAATTGTTCAGTTCTACATTATCTGTGCTTACTGACAATTAAGAAAAACAATGAGATAAAAATTTCATCAAACTATGAAAGATTAATTTTGCCACCTGTGTGAAAGATAAACATTTTTAAGCCATATTGATGGACATTTATAATGAGGTAAAAACAATTCTTGAACTTTACCCCCCAATTTATTCTCCATATTTCCATTAAACAAACTTAAGTCAGAAAACCTAGTTGATTTCTACCTGATATACGTCCTACATAATGCATTTCAATTATAATTATTCAGAAGACCTCAATACTGAGTTAATGTGCTTTTTTTTTACTTTCAATGCATACCATTAACATCATGTTTCCCACTCTTTATATTCTCTTTAATGATTATGGACGACAGTGACGTTTCTCGAGTCTATAGCATATACTTTGTCAATGTGTAATCTGTAAAAGTTCAAAGCCAAACAAATACCAGTGTTTGCTTTGTTTTGTTTTACTAATGTAATAATTTACCTACATCAATAAAAGACAAAGGATAGTTAGCCTGAACTATCCTCCTGATGACTTCCAGTTGAGAATTTATATAATATCTTAAGTACCACAGTGATCACATAAGTATACAATATTACACATGTGTACTTCTGAAGTTATTTTTCTAACAATACTATGACATGGCATATTGTATATTAAATAGATTAATTATTGTCTAAGAAAATACATGTAGTTAATTATTTGTTTTCTCTAAACTGTATTTTTCTCCACAAATTATGTTACAGGCTAATACATGATTAAATTGTCACAGATTAGAAAATATTGAAGTTGGTACTAATAAGGTTAATTATATGTAACCTATCAAAGAATCTAAAAAAATTGATACAATTTAATTTCCCAAACTCTCCCCTTCTCTGTTAGAAATTAACATATTCATATATTCAAAAAAAATCCGTGTGAGTTTCCTTTATATGAACTCAAACACTATTAGAGACCTCAACAGTTTGATTCAGACACATCTGTTGAAACCATATGTAATGAAGCTCGTGGCAATCCCAATGGAGCCATAAACAGATATGCTACTCAATAACCATTTCCAAGTTCATATATTTAAAAAGTCATAGAATTCTATTTTAACTCTGTGATTTCAGTGAGAGCCATAGAATTCAATGGCTATATGCTGTCCGAAGGCTTTGACTACTAAATGTTGTGTTGCAGGTTCTGAAGGGTATTTCTAAGAGTAACCAGAAGAGAGCATCCATATCTCAGAGACACCTGGAGCTAATTTAGTAAGGCACAGAAGTTCTACCACACCACTTAAGCCAAATCTTTTTGAGGAAATGATGATAAATTTCTTTTGATCATGCTCAAATGTCTTAGGAAATGACTGGGAGGTAGTTGATATTCCAAGATTCAAGCATCCAATATTCTAAAAAAAAAAAAAAAAACCAACATAACTGTGTCCTAGTTCTGCAAATTTATTATCAAAACAATTTAGGCTAAGCATTATAGTCATATACTTATTCCAAGGCACATCAGGCCACTAATGTAATTACTGAATGGGTTCTAAGAAGGAAATTAAATTAAGAAAAACTGTTTTGCATAGCAGTGATTTATAGCCTACTTTAGTGAGAAATGTGAAATCCAAGTTTTGCAAAATACAGTTTTAATAGTAAAATATTTGAAAAAGAATTCGTAGGAGGAAAAGGAGACTCATCAAATCAAACGAGAAGTTATAATCACATGTGAGCCTTTACAATTGTATTTGAATAATAATGGTTCTAAACCTAGTAAATGAAAATCCATTATTTTTCAAGTGTTGCAAACTATTTCAGATTCTGCTCTGCAGTGGGGTGTAATTTGAACTCTGTGTACGTGCACATTATTTGTATATGAATTATGTGGTTTTTTTCTATGTCTTCATTTCTAAGTCCTGATTATTTAAACTCTACTAAGCTTTCTGCCCCATAAAATTAGTCTTTGGTACTTGAGTCAGAACAGAAAGTTTTCTCATACATCTCATGTCAATTAGGTCAGGTTAACTCATCATAACATTGCATGCTAAACTATAATAAATACATAAATCAAAAAATGATTAACTGTAGGTTGCAACATTTTCAGGCTTAAAGCATATTAGAAACGTTGCTGGAATGAAATAATTTTGCATACATTTTACTGAAGAAATTTGGAATAGAAAAAGGCTTATAAAAATGTTGGATCAATAAGAGATTTCATAATGAAGTACTTTAAGTTGTTCCGAAAATTATTTTCCTCATTCTTTTACAATGTTAAATCTAAATCTTTCCCTTTGGTCTCTCTTTCCTTTCTTCCCTTTTTCTTCATTTATTTCCCCTATCTTTTCCTTTCTCTCTCTCATTTCTTTTCTTCCTTCCTTCTTTTCTTCGCAAGTCTAATATCCTGAGATCTCAATTCCCTGTAATGTGGTAATTTTAACCCAACCAAGGGCAAAACTACTTCTTAATTATATTTTTGATCAATAATATCTCTGACAATCTGATAACAAGTATGGAGAGTCATCACCAAAAAAATGTATATGAACATAAAACTTTAATTAGTTTTAGAGAATTAAAAAATTGTTCTCCCAAGCCTAAACAGAGACATTGTAGTGACTGATTCATGAACTTCATGTTAGAAAAGAAAGCAAAAACAACTTGAGGTTGAGTACATTATTTTGAATACCTTATGGTGAATGTAACATTTCAAAGAAAAACTAAGTGCTGTTACTATAAGTGAAACAGGAAACCTTCCCTTGTCACCCTTGCAGGACATGCGATGGGGATGTGGCTCGCTTCTTTGGTGCCCCACTGTTCAAACCTCTAGGGGAGCATGCAGATGGGCAGGCTGTGGAGCTCTGACCCCACAGCAGCATCTAGGGGTGAATGTTTATAGCTGAAGCCCCAGTAGGCATGTGTTACAGTGTGTTCTTTCAGTTTAGCCGTCCCTAGGTGGCTTGTGTAAGCTCAATTACTCAAGGACAGAGGGCTTTCTGTATCCTGGGGTTTCTTTCCTTGTTGCACCAAACGAATTCTATCACACGTGGGTTTGGAGAATGAGTGCAAGGTTTTATTGAGTGGAAGTAGCTCTGAGCAGATCGCGGAGTCAGAAAGGAGATAGAGTGGGAAGGTGGTTTTCCGCTGGAGTTAGGGCACTCAGCAGCCAGGATCTCCTGCGGCGGCCCCAGCCATACTCCACATTGTTCTGCTGGTCGATGACCTCCTTGACTGCTGGGGCGTGCGAGTGCCTGTCAGTGTGCTCTTCTGCTGATGTGTTCCTTGTGATGCCCAGCCGCTTGTGCCTCTGCCAGCTAGGGTCACAGGATGGGGGTGTGGCAGGCCAGGGTGGTCTTGGGAAATGCAACATTTGGGCACAAAAACAATAATGCCTGTCCTCGCCTAGATCCCTGGGCACAGGCCTGGGGGTGGAGCCCTTACCAGGGACTCTCTCTTTACTACCAAGCGCTTCTCTGCCCTGCTCCCATATCATAAACACTAAAGAGAGAGGCTCCAAGATATTTTAACTAGAAATATTATATGACTTCCAACTTACTGAATTATATGCATAGTATGTAAAATCTTGACATAAGAAGCCCATCTGTTAATTAATAATTCATCTAAAAGATTGTTAATGAACAACTAGAATGGGCCAGGCATTGCTTTATAAAAGGAATGTAAGGCAACTATTTGCAAACAGTCCACTTACAGACAAGTGTATTATCTCTTTTCCACGCAATTTGAACATGCAGTCATTTGAGTATTAACATCTATGCCATAAGACATCCTAATAAAGGTAGTATCCATAATAGATAATAGTTTCTGATGACTATAAACCAAAAAACGTCTGAGACAAGTCTCAATCAATTTGGAAGTTTATTTTGCCAAGGTTAAGGACATGGCTGTGACACAGCCTCAGGGGGTCATGACAACATGTGCCTGAGGTGTTTGGGCTATACTTTGGTTTTATATTTTAGGGAGACATAAGACATCAATCCATACTTTTAAGATGTACGTTAGTTCAGTCCAGAAAGGTAGGACAACTCAAAGTGGGGGGAGAGTCTTCCAGGTCATAGGTGGATTTGAAGATTTTTTGATTGGCAATTGTTAGAAAGAATGTATCTAAAGCTGTAGAATCAATAGAAGAAAGTGGTATCTGGGTTAAGATAAAGGGCTTTGGAGACTAAGGTTCTTATTATGAAGATGAAGCTTCCACGTAGTAAGCTCAGAGAGAATAGATTGTAAATGTTTCCTATCAGACATAAAGAGTCCATTCTGCCAATCATAAGATCCCATTTTAATATTAATACTGGTCAGTTGTGTCTGATTTCCAAAGGGAGGAAGGTATAATTAGGCATGTCTAACCTCCACTTCCCATCATGATGAACTAGTGTTTCAGGTTGACTTAGAATACCCTTGGCCAGGAGGAAGAGTTCATTCAGTTGTTTGGGGGGCTTAGAATTTCACTTTTTGGTTTGCAGCATTCTGTAGCAATCATGCTCAGCTATTTACAAGTATTTGGTCATTTAATTATGAGTATTAAATAAAATGAAGTACACAGAAATATATTAAAGTATAAATACATTTGCAACTTTTCCACAACTGGTGGGGAATAGAACTATTACCTAAGAAACAATAAGCTTAATCTCTAGATGGTTTGAAGATATAAAGTAGCCTATTGTGAGTGAAATGTTTTTAACATTTTATCATGTAAATAAATTATAGACTTCTTGTATTACATTTAGTAATACATTTCACTATGAAAACAATGTATTTGGCAAGTAAATTAACAACTTTTTTAAGCTCAAATACTTGCCCTCGCTGTGCACACGTGTAGCTGTGCACGCTCACACATGTACCACACACAGACAAGAGTTCTGAGAGACCTAATGTGGCAAATGGCCAGAGGCAAAAGGAAGTGAAAAACAAGAAGGGACAGGTAAAGTCCCAAAGCTAAAACTCTCCATCCCTTCACCACTTGTTTATCCTTGGTTCTTAGCCACAAACCTTATCCTATAGGCACTATACCCGGGAACTATTTCATGTCTTTATTCCTAGATCTTGAGAAGTAAATTGTTTCTGATATCTCATTGAAGAAATTATAGAAGAGTCTATGAGCAAAAGATTTAGAGATAGGAGATTCATATTTGAATCCTAGTCAAGTACTTGATAGCTGTATGAAACTGGACCCAGACCCATCTATAGAGATGATCACAGCAATATACATAAATATATAAAAATAAATATATAATATATATGCTTATATATATATATATATACACACACATGCAGTCATGTGAGTTTTAATATCTATGTCACAGGATATCCTAATAAATGCAGTGTCAATGATAGATATTAGTTTATTCTATCTAATCCTAATTTATATTATATTATTCTGTAGCTCTCACCCATACCCCATATATGAAAATTTTAATTTAAGTGCATTTTAACTTATTTCCCTGATCCTCCATTTAAAAAGACACTTTATTTCCTTCATTTGGAGGATGTGAGAAAACAAAGTAGGCTTAGAAAAGCTCTCTATGTATTACAAATGAATACATGTATGTGGCAATAATCCAATATGTCATATACACATAGTAAGTGTTACTGTATATGAAGTTTTTTAAAAATGCCTACTTCTTAACCTTCGTCCTTTAGAGTTTGTGCTGGTAAACAAGGGATCATGTAGATGAGAATGAAGAATTAAATATGTGATTTTTATGGGTTTCCTGGTATTTATATAAACAACACAAACATTTCTTATTTACAATTGATATCACTCTGAGATAGTAAACATAAAATCACTTTTTTATTTTATAAATTTATATATAGGTATTAATTGCAAATAAGAAATGTTTGTATTGTTTATACAAATATCCCAAATCTAAATATATTTGTACATTCTTTCTAAAAGTTACTTTTCAAGAAATCTAATATAAAGACATTAACTTCAATCAATGGAGGTATTATATCTCAGGACACTCAGTTGGTTATTTGATACTTTTTAACAATTCATGCATATGCTTTGATGGCTCATCAGAAATTCATAACAAACCAGATGATAGATGATCAGTGCTGATACAATGGCCACGTGCAGATACAATTTATTCTAAAGCGGCAGTTATCAGGACTTGGTTGTAAAGTAAGATAGATTCTTTGCAAAGTATCCAGTCATTTGGAAGAAAGTGAGAAGCAGAAAAGGCTTATGGATACCCACTTCTGCTCCTGCTGGTTCTCTTATTACCCAAGTGCTCTTGCAGATATTGTCCCTAATTTCAGTAGTTGAATTAAGAGGCAGACCTATGTGCACATGGAGATAGTCCATCTGGAGGAAAACTTGAATGTGGAACCAAACCTGTGCCAAAGTAAATGTTGCATCTAAATGATTCTCCTCACATGACTGCCACTGCTGAGACAAGCCCAGCTACATGCTGAGCTAGATTGACAGAGAATGCAAATTATATTTCCCTATTTTTTAAGGAGGAATTGAGTGCTCACATGTAGCTTACTTGCAATGACATTTCCTATTTCGCTTTCCCTAGAGGATATATATGCTCATGTGGATCTAAAATTGAAAGCAATTCTATTTTCCAGTTGTAATGTGTGATTGGTTCATTTTTTTAAGGATTTAAATGCTAGTGATATCATTGAATAGATATGAGACTTATTTTAGGAGCAAATGCTGAATTTTGCTTCTTCTCTTTGCTTTTCATGTGTATTCCCTCCCTCTGGACACCTATACTATTTTTCAACATATGAACTTAAATTTTCATTGTCAAGCTGCAGGTTAGTAACCATTTGGTTAATAAAAAGTATAAGATTCTGAATTCTTATTCATGTAATCATATCTTAATTGCCACTGAATCTATAGGTGTGATATTGCTAAACAGATGAAGAACAATAAATTTAGATTCATCCTGTGGGGCTAATTCTTTAGGGAAACAACATAAGTGTATCCTAGACAAAATAAAGCTGTAGATATACACACCTTGCTTATTTTACCTATATAAAAATAAACCACAATCTTTTGACAACTGTCTTCTGTTATAGTTTTTATTTTGTTAAATAAGGGAGAGGATGCAATAGAAAGACACAAAAATACTGACTTTTCTTCAATTTGGCAGTCAACATGAATAGCTTTCAACTTCTTTTGAGAGTTTATATCTGTTTGTGCATATGTATTTAATTATTTTGATAAATGCAACACTTCTTTGCCGTGGTAGAGTTACAGCATGCTTTTACTGCGACCTGACTGATTAGCAGAAAGAGTTTATTCAACATGAGGCTCAGAATTATGGCAAATGCTTGCCATTGCCTATGTTTTAATGTTATGTTTATCTGTCCTTAATTATGGTATTATGCATGGTTTATATATACATATAAAGAATAAATAAATATCTATGATTTTTATAAGTACTAGTAATTCAGCTTTTCATTTTACCTTTGAGTTATTATTTTTTGTGTGGATGCTGTCTTGTATCAGTGGTAGCAGAGTACCCAGTCCTGAGGCAAAACTTGAAGAATCAAACATCCAACTTCTGTCATGCATCATGAAGTGTGAACTTTAACTCCAATTCTTGAAGGGTGCTGACTATCCAAGGCAGAGTTCTTGGGACGTGTGTACATTGTGTTACTTTAACTGAACTTAAAAATAGGTGGGTACCATTTGATTTTCCTGTTGCCACTATAAGTAATTACCACAAACTTGATGACTGAAAACAGTAAAATTTTATTCCGTTATAGTTTTTTGGGAGTCAGAAGTCCAAAAACAGTTTCACTTAAGCTAAAGTCAAGTTGTTGGCAGGCCTGTTTCCTTGTGGAGGCTCTGAGGAGATAATCCACTTCCTTTTATTTTTCAGCTGCTTGTGGCTGTGCATATTCCTTGGCTTGTGGTCCCTTCTTCTTTCAAGTGTATCACTTCAATCTCTGCTTCTTTGATCACCTCCCTTCTCAGGTTCTAAAGTGAAAACTTCCTTGGTTTTTCTCTTAGAAAGACACTTGTGATTATATTTACAGGTCACAGGGATAATACAAGATAATCTCAACACCCTTATTTTATCCCTATTTTATCCTTCTCACTAACTTAATCACATTTGCAAATCTCTATTGTCATAAAAGGGATTTAGAATTTAGATATCCTTGGGACTCCTTTTTTTTTTTTTTTTTTTTTTTTCAGTCTTACACTGGTACTATTATTTCCCCCGTTCTAAAGATTTAAAAAAGAGGAAACACTTAATCAACGTAGTCCAGGTCTCAAGGTCTCATGTGGAAAAAGGTACAGAATCAAGATTCTCTTTCCATCTGATTCTAAACCTATATTTTTATCCATAAAACCTTTAATAGAATAGTTGCGAGATCCCTTTTATGTAAAAGTTTCAAATGGAAGATGTATGAAAAACTGCAAGTATATTGTAGACACATTTTATATTCAGAAGATTCTCTGCATTACGGTTTACAGACTTCCCGCTTTCATTATGATTAGTAAGAGGTAAGGATCAGTGTTCAGATAAGGAAAATCTATTTTTGATACCATTATGATAATTTTATAAAGGCTGTTATTTCAATACTAATCAAGAATAAAGAATGTGTGCCAGACTGATTCTAAAAGTGTTTTACCTTTTGACTTTTGGCTTTCATAATCATGTAAATATAAACATACATTAAATAGGCCCACTTTCTCCAGTATTCTTTGCTCTGAGGAAAGATTAAAACAATGTCAAAACACAAAGTAAGTGTATAATACAGTGGGCGTTAGTAACAATCAATCCAGGGAAAACAAACAAGCCTGTTTTGTATATAGACCCAACCTAACTGTTTTAAGATTCACTAATTCTTCTGAAGAAAAAAATAGTATATGCATTCAGAATTAGATTTGTGAAAAAACTTTATTTTTTATTTTCATAATAGTCACTAATTTCATTGTTTCAGATTGGGATCACTAGGGGTAAGGCCTGAAACATTAATTTCTTACACATGGTTCATTGAGGGAGTACTCTCAAGAAAACAGAAGTGAAGATAGAAGAGAGTAGTATTAGTCCCTTCTTGCACTGCTATAAAGAAATACCTGAGACTGGGTAATTTACAAAGAAAAGATGTTTAATTGGCTCACAGTTCAGTGGGCTATACAGGAAGCATACCAGCTTCTGCTTCTGCGGAGGCCTCAGGGAGTTTTTAATCATGGTGAAAGGCAAAGGAGAAATGAGGCATCTACGTGGCAGGAGCAGAAGGAAGAGACAGAGAGGGGAGGTGCTACACATTTTTAAAACAACCAGATCTTGTAATAACTCACACACTATCACGAGAACAGCACCAAGGGGATGGTGCTAAACCATTCATGAGAACTCTGCTGCTATGATTCAGTCACCTTCCATTAGCCCCCACCTCCCACACTGGGTATTACAATTTGACATGATATTTGGGTGGGGGCAAAGATCCAAACCATATCAAGAGGAAAGAAAAGAACAAAATAAAGATGTGTCTCAGGAAGCCTATAGGTATGGCCCGATCTCACAGGGAGCTATGGAGCACAGAATTTGTCACTTGGAACAGGGTCTGGCCTACTGTAACCCTTGTGAGTCAGGAATTGACTGCAGGCTGTGTCTGAAGTTGAGTCTGATAACCTAACTTCCATTTAACATGCTGACAAGAGCCAGTCTCTCAAAAGGAGCTAGCTGGAAACTGTTAGGATCTAATGCTCACACTAACTTGGCTGGGCACCAACCATGCCCCGTAAATCCCTAGCCCCACAATTCTGAAATATCTTTCTACTCAAATGGCATGTCTTTGGGAAATCATTTAATTTTTGTATATCCTGTCTCTCCCCTCACCCTGAATGTTTGTAAATATCTCTGGTTTTCAAAATGACTAATGGCTGTAAGTACATAATTAAATCAACTTGAGTAAAAATGGTAAAGTTCATTAATTAGCTAATTAATTCAATATACTAAATTGTTTGGTTTCATATTATTGACAAATATCCTCTGATAAATTGTTCTATTTTAAATGGTTAGTGGGCAATATGTAAACATAACTGAACTACCAGTACTATATATTTAAATATTATCCTACTTTGCTTCACATGAATGAACTATCAGATATATAAAACATGTTAAACATTTTGTGTTTTGAAAACACAAATTATTACATATTGAGTATATAATAGTGCTTTTACTTCCAACATTAATCATGCAAAATTTTGATCTGTCAAAAACCTGTGGTCATTGCCTTACCCATTTCATTAAAAAAAAAAAGTTTTTCATGCTTATTGTAAGAGGAAACAATGTCTTAAATGATGAATTGATGGGTGCTGACGAGTTGATGGGTGCAGCACACCAACATGTAACAAACCTGCACGTTATGCACATGTACCCTAGAACTTAAAGTATAATAAAAAAAAAAAAAAAAAGCAAACAGCTGTTGCATCAGACCATGAAACTTTAAATAACTTTTACCTAAGTAAGTTTGTTGAAAAAATGGCAATTTACCTATTTAGTTAATTTCTCAGTGATCCATGACCTCAAAGAATACAGAAGTGGCACACCGACTGCTTGCTATGTATCTGAAGAAAAACTATGGCAACAAGTTCACCATATTTGTAATTAGAAGTCTGAAAAAGACTTCAACTGATCTCTCATAGATAGAAAGCTCTGACATTTTCAGACTCCAGGCCATGAAGGGCACAGGCATTATTTGATGTATTGTTAAGAAAGAGGCCCTGTACTTACAGGTACAATATATTTGGCTGATAAGCAACCATAAGCCTATCCAGTGTAGTAAATGAAGCAATGAAAGTAGCAAGTTTCTTTATGAGAACACAAAAATACTGCATTTCTAATTTTGCTAGCTTCATCAGCGAAGTAAACATGACTAAATAAAGCACCCAGAGAAAACTTACAGACTTTGCAATCTAAATATATTTATTTATAGTGTTTTGCAAATATGTAATGAAAAACCAAACATAATTCCTCATGCTTTTTTTCTTGTCCTGATCTGATTAAGTTAATTTAAAGGGAATTCCATTTTCCTTTTGAATGTTTCATTTGTTACCATAAACACATTGGTACATTTGCCAACTCCAGTTCTCAAAACAAACCACCAAATTCTTTTTCTGCTGTTGTTTCATTTGGAGACTAGATTTTCTAAGTAGGAGGTGGAAGCAGAAAGTTCAAACATCATCATCCTCAAAGCCACCAATAAATCAGAAAATACAAAGTGCTTCAAATTTAATTCTAGTCTTAAATCAATCCTTCCCAACATTTTAGCAAAGAAAATGTGACATTTTTCTTCTGGTTCTTCAAAGCTATGGCTGTATATATAAATAAAGCAAATACAAATGCACATAAATTAGAGAAGCTGCATATAGAAATTCACATAAATCAATTAAGAAAATTACATGTTGCTCTGATTTATTTAATCTTAAAATATTAGGTAGCACCTTGGATTCTCATCCAAATAACAATATCCATTTACAGTCCCTGTCTTACTTAGTAAATCATTCTAACACTCCCAATCTCTCAGGCAGCCAAGAATATAGCTGCTGGGAGTATACATATTTTGACCATCTAATTGTAATACTACAGTATGTTAAGTATTGTCTTTGTTTACATTGCTCTAAAGGAATACCTGAGGCTGGACAAATTATACAGAAAAGAAATTTATTTGACTCATGGTTCTGTAGGCTGCATAGCAAACATGGTACCAGCCTCTGCTTCTGGTGAAAAACTTAGGCTGTTTCCATTCTTAGTGCAAGCAGACAGGAACAGGCATGCATAGATCACACAGTGAGAGAGAGAAAGAGAGAAAAGAGAGAGGTGCCAGGCCCTTTTCGTCAATCAGTTTCAGTGGGAGCTAACAAAGTAGGAACTCAGTCACCCCTGTAACATGCTCCCTGCCCCCACCACCGGGAAAGGCATTAATTTATTCATGATGGATCCACACCCATGACCCAGACACCACCCACTAAGCCCCACCTCTAGAACTGGGATCAAATTTCAACATCAGATTTAGAAGGAACAAATATCCAAACTATTCGAGTGATGATTATACTTATTTTTCTTTTTTTTTTTCCAAGTCAAACAACAGCTCTGATCCCTTGATAAGTTACCTAATCTTGCTATAGCTCAATATCTTTATATAATGGAGAAAACAGTAACTAAATTGCACAGTTTTTCTAAGGAAAGTCAGACAGAAAGAGATAAACACTGGATAAAAATTCATTATCCCTAGTTAAAACTTACTCTGGATATTACCCAACAACTAAATTCTAGCAGGAATTAAAGTAAGTTCATATTCACATTCCATACATTTCTACCATGAAACTATACTCCCCAATTTGAAGTTTTTTAAAAAAATCATGTGTATTGCTAAATACCTTCTATTGTATTTTCTGCTTCATATTATAAAGAAAGAAAGTTTTTGCTCCCTTCTTATCTTTTTACACCATTCCCCAGGGAAGAGAAGTGATTAATAGGATTGTCTATGTTCAGAGGGCATCGATTAGATCGTGATTATTAATAGGTAGGTTCCCATTCTTTAAAAGGGTCATTTGCCTATACGTGGTACTTTTTCTTTCAATTTTACATTTCTCATGTTAGGGGAAATAAAAAGTCTCACTATTCTTTGTGGTGATTTTCTTCAGCTCTTTATATTTGTGTATACGTGTCATAGGCATTGGCACATATATTATTTAAATATTTTTTAGAGCAATTTTAGGTCCACAGCAAAATTAGGAGAAAGATATGGAGATACCTCATTGACTATATTGATAATAGCCTCTATTATCAATATCCCCCACCAGGGTGGTACATTTTTTGCAATTGATGAACCCACATCATCATCACCCAAAGATCATAGTTTACCTTAAGGTTCACTCTTGATGTATATTCTTGGATTTTGTCAAATATATAATGGCATGTATCCACCCTGTATGCACTATTATATCCACCACTGGGAATGACTGATCTTTTTTACTGTTGCCATACTTTCGCCTGTTCCAGAATATCACATACTTGAAATCAAACAGTTTATAGCCTTTCAATTGGCTTCTTTCACATAGCAATATGCATTTAACTTTCTCTGATGTCTTTGCATGGCTTGATAGCTCATTCTTTTTTAGTGGTGAATAACATTCTACTGTCTGGATACACTGTAGTTTATTTATCCATTTATCTACTGAAGGATATCTTGGTTGCTTCCATATTTCAGCAGTTATGAATAAAACCGCTACAGACATCTATGTGCAGGTTTTTGTGTGGACATATGTTTTCAACTCCTTTGGGTAAATACCAAGAAACAGGATTAAAGGATCGTGTGGTCTGTTTTGTTTTACAAGAAACAACAAAATTATCTTCCACAGTAACTGTGCCATTTTGCATTCCAACCAGCAATCAATGAAAGTTTCTGTTATTCCACATCCTAATCAGCATTTGGTGTTGCCAGTGTTCTGAATCTTGATCATTCTAAAAAGTGTGTAGTGGTAGCTCGTTGTTGTTTTAGTTTGCATTTCCCTGATTGTGTATGGTATGAAACATATTTTCATATGCTTATTTGTTATCTGTATATCTTCTGTGGTAAGGTATCTATTAATGTCTTTGGCCCATTTATTAATTGGTTTTTTTTATTATTATTATTGAGTTTTGAGTCTTTTGTATATTTTGGATAACAGCATGGTTTGTCTTTTTATTCTCTTGAGACAGTGTTTTTTTTTTATTATTTTGTTAAAGCATAAAGCATGTAGCCATACAAAACATAATAAAAATTTTAATACTTAAATTTGAGACAGGTAGGAGGACATTCTTATATCTCTTGCCTAAACCGCATGCTCCCATAATTGCTTACCTAAGTTTTGAAATTGGGTTTATCAGACATTTTAGCTCAGTGATGAGTTAATTGCCTTCTGTGAGTCATGTATATCTCCCTGAGGATTTAGCATAGGAAGGCTGAGGTGAAGGAGAGGATGCCTAAGAGAGGTAAAAGTAATCAAAAAAGGAGAATTTGGATAAAATATCATCAAAATACAATTCCATATCTGTTCTTACTTCTAACTTATGTGTATGGTTTATAAGCCCTTATCTTGTAACAGTTATGGAGTATACCACTTCCTTCTCTGCAGTATCAAACATTATGATGCCATCTATTCATTGCACTACTATAATGTTTCTGATATGATGAGATCATCAAAGGTTTTCCAGACTAAATTATGACACTGAGTGAGAGATAAATGTCGTAGCTCTAAGGCAAAGTGATGAACGTATTCTTCGACCGTGGTAATTTTTTCAACCCTTTATATTTGTGTATATATGTAATAGGCATTGGCACATATGTTATTTAAGAAGATTTAGAGCCATTTTAGGCTCACAGAAAAATTAAGAGAGAG
Source organism: Colobus angolensis palliatus (assembly GCF_000951035.1). Taxonomy (NCBI): domain Eukaryota; kingdom Metazoa; phylum Chordata; class Mammalia; order Primates; family Cercopithecidae; genus Colobus; species Colobus angolensis. The sequence continues at coordinate 3,684,053 of NW_012115032.1, read as the reverse complement.
TTACAGGGATACCTCATTGATCCCTTCCCCCACACATGCACAGCCTCCCCCGTTATCAATATCTCCCGCCATAGTGGCACATCTGTTGCAAATGTTAAAAAGGCTGTAGAACTCATTGGGAAAGGCTAGAAGGAAGATGTATGCCTTTGAGACTATTGAAAGTTTTTTTCTCATGGCTTACCCAGACTCTTCATTCAAGGTCTCAGATCTGTGAACTAATATCTTGGAATCTGGAGAGGAGCTGTGAATCTCAAATGGAGATTTTCATCAAGACTCTCTTCATTAGAGCTAGTTTTTTCTTTCTCTAATATATCTCACTTTTAATCTCACAGGCTGACAACTTATTTTAGTGACAAAGACTCTGATCAATTAGCCGGTCCTGAAGAGCCATGTAGGACAAACTATTATGATACTTAGCCATTTCTAATGATATTACATGAACATGTCTGCCTTGCCATAGTGTTTAAGTGCTGCTGCTAAATCAGTTCTGCATCCTGACTTACAAATTCTGACTTACAATATTCTGTCTACTTAGAATATTGAATTACTCTCTTATAAAATGGTGAGATATTATCACTATTTTGAAATTATATATATATGTATTTTGTTATAAATATATATTTATATGACTGATTCTGATAGTGAGATTATATAAACAATGAGTGCATTTCATACCATAGAAGAAATACCCAAGAAACTGTGAGGCGTGCATGCTTCACCAAGAAAGGGAATATCCAAAGGACCCTAACAAAATCATTTACATAAAAGGTGTACAAATGAACATCAAAAACATTCCAATTATAGAGTCAAATGAGATAAAACTTTAGTAACTAACAAAGCAAACCTGCACCACACACACGAGAGAAATCTTTCAGATTAATGCTGATGCTGCAGAGAAGACGCAAAGGTCTGTAGCTTAGTTTTATAGTAATTAATTCTTACACAATGGTAAACAGGATGTTGATGTTTTATAAATTGGCGTAATGAAAAGGACTGTAGGATTATTGCAAGTTACAAACTTCTGGAAATTAGTCAAGTGACCTCTAGTGACAGGCAGGGGAATATGTTCTCTACATGAGGGTGGGGAACATGACACACCAGGGCCTGTTATGGGATTGGGGGTGGGGGGAGGGATAGCATTAGGAGATATACCTAATGTAAATGACGAGTTAATGGGTGCAGCATACCAACATGGCACATGTATACATGTATAACAAACCTGCACTTTGTGCACGTGTACCCTAGAACTTAAAGTATAATAATAATAAAAGAAAACCTATACCCTTGTCCCATAATGCACTATATTTTTAAAGACCTTCGTTTTTAGAAACTCTAGGGCACACTGTTCAATGTTCACAGGAGCTCATAATTATGTTACCTTATCACTGTTACCTTGCTGGATCCTGACTTACAAACCTGTTAAATAGTATCTTGTCACAACAGAAGGATTTCATATTCCTGAAGACAAACGGGAGCTATTGGAGAAAATCTAGTGAAGGATAAAACAAGAAATTTTAGACAAATTGTGTGTCAATAAAGATGGTTGTGCAGAGTGTGGCAGGATGGAATCCAGGAGGACACAAAAGAACTGAACACATGAAATCAATTAAAAGTTAATGAGGGTAATCTAAGTAAATAATTAAAACCTGAAAAATGTAGTGGCATAAATTGAAAGGAGGAATAGACTTGAAAAAATTATATAGTAGATAGATTGAGTACATTGAAAGAATAATTAATATAAGGGCATTTTGAAAAGAGAATTATCTATGACAATTACCCATCTACGACCTTGAGTAACTGAGATGATGGTGGTGACATTTAGGAAGACTAGTAATATGACAAGCATCAAGAGAAACACTGCTCTTTAATTTATTCCTTTCCCCTTCTACAACTTTCACTGGGTGTTTATTACCATCTATATGCATAGATATTAATTTAGCGAGTGGAAAAATTGTAATGTACTTCATAAAGGAAGAGGCTAAGTGATAAGGAATCAGAATTCAGAGGTGGACAAAATGATTTTTGCTCAGAACACTCTCACTTGAAGTCATTTTGAGCCTCTTAGAGAAAGGGTATGGAAAAAGAGCCTAAGGGAACCTCTAGGCCTCCATCACAACAAGAGATATTCTATGGACCCTGGTAGCTCTGTGAGGCATAGTGTGGAAGACCCCTCTCACCACAACTCAACAGTATCTTATAATATTTATGTTATGAGGATCAAAACATTTGGTAGAATCAGAGAGAACATCGTAAGAATATGATGATCATTTCAGGGTGGTCAGGAACAACTGTGATTCTCTAAGTAGGCATATCATGCGAAAAGAATGATCGCAGATGCCTCATGATAGTGCAAGACACAGGATAATTTATAGACATATAAAGAATCTCTCGGTCTGCTTTCAGGAATTGAAATGTGACTGATATTAATTGTGTGAAAATTTGGAAAAAAGTAGGTCTAAGGGAAAAGAGGTATTTTTGATATGTGATATTAAGCTATCATTAGAGTATCTAACTGGAAACCTTTAGTAGGTCTGATGATATTACAGTCTGAATTGTAGAATACCGGTTTGAGCTGAAAGCATAGAAACAGATACCTTGGGGGAATGATCATTGTTAAAGTTACCTGTGGTTGTTATTTGATAGGGAAAATACGCAGAAAAATGATTCAAGATGGAACTCTGGGAAACATTGACATTATCACAATTTTTTAAAATAGGTTTTTATTTTTATTTTTCATAAGTTAATGTGATTGAGAGTTGCTTAAATTATTTGAAGCATTGTGTCTTCATAAACATCAATTAAGCTTTTACCTACACCATTTTTTTTGTTTTGTTTTTTTATACCAGCAATCCCCAAACATTTTTGGCACCAGGGTTCAGTTTCATGGGAGGGAAGATGATTTCAGGATGATTCAAGGGCATTACATTTATTGTGCATTTTATTTATATTATTATTGTATTGTAATATATAATGAAATAATTATACAACTCAGCATAATGTGGAATCAGCGGGGAGCCTTGAGCTTGTAACTAGATGAGCTGCAACTAGATGATCCCATCCAGGAATGATGAGAGACAGTGACAAATCATCAGGCATTAAATTCTCAGGAGGATCAGACACTTAGATCCCTTGCATGCACAGTTCACAATAGGGTTTGAAATTCTAAGAGAATCTAATGCCACCATTAATCTGACAAAAGGTGAAGCTCAGGTCATAATGCAAGCAATGGAGGGTGGCTGTAAATATAGATTAAGCTTTACTGGCTCACCCAGTGCTCATCTCCTGCTGTGCACTACCAGTCTGTGGCCTGAGACTTGGAGACCCCTGTTTTATTCTGTATGAGGTTAGTTTTAATCAATCTTCCCAAATGTTTCTTAGAGGGAATTTTAGAGGCCCAGAAATCAGAGATTTAGTGCCTTCTTGGAATTTACTATGGTTTGAATGTCCCCACCAAAACTTTCGTTGAAATTTAATTGTCATTTTAATGATTTTAAGAGGTGTGACCTTTAAGAGGTGACTGGATCATTAGGGTTCTACCCTCATGAATGGATTAATGTCATTATCTTGGGAGTAGGTTACTTGTCCTGGGAGTTTGGCTCCCTCTCTCTTTCTCACATGCTCACTTCCACCTTTCCTCTTCTACCATGGGATGGGTCTTGAAGGATGTTGTGCCAGGTTCTCAGACTTCCCAGACTCCAGAAATAGGAACCGAATGAACCTCTTTTATTCTTTTATTTTTCTTGTTATTTTCAGTTAAAGTACAAAGAATAGTACACAAAGTGAATGTTCACAGCCCATCACCTAGATTCAACAATTATCAGTATTTTGTCACATCTGCTTCATTTACCCCCATTTTTTGGCTGATTTTCTTTAATAAAAAAAATATAAGTACAATTTCACTCCTAAATATTTTACTATGAATCTCTAAGAATAAGGGCATATCCTGAACCACAGTGCGATCACATCTAACGGTTAACAGTTCTCTGATATCACCTAACACCCTGCCATACTCACATTTCTCTTACTGAGACAGAAACGTCTTTTCAGCCTAGGTATGGTGGCTCACGCCTGTAATCCCAGCACTTTGGGAGGCTGAGGCAGGTGGATCATGAGGTCAGGAGTTCAAGATCATCCTGGCTGACATGGTGAAACCCTGTCTCTGTTAAAAATAATAATAAAGAAAAAGCAAAAGTTAGTTGGCTGCAGTGGTGCATGCCTGCAGTCCCAACCACTGAGAAGGTTGAGGTGGAAGAATCCCTTGAGCTCAGGAGTTGGAGGCCCCAGAGAGCTATGACTGTACTGCTGCACTTCAGCCAAGGCAATAGAGTGAGACCTCCATCTCTGAAAACAAATGTAAAAAGTAAAATAAAATAAAGTAGGAAAAGATATGTATGTTCACTTTGGTACATACACACACATACACATATAATTTCATCTTTATAGCTTTCTTGCAAAATAAGTACTACCTCCATTTTGCAGATGAGTTTAAGCCCACTACCAGAAATTAGCAGAACCTAGATATAAATCCAGATCATCTGGTTAAGTTAGTGTTTAATCCTCCGAGTTTGAAAACATACCTGTTGACATCTCTTTTTCATATAATCAAAGGGAAAAATAATACCTCATTACTTCTTCTTTATCAATAAAGCATTCCATTGACACATCATTTAAGAGTCCTGGTTTATCGGTGATTGAAGGCATCCTTAGACATCTCCTTATAACTGGCTAAGACATCTCAACAAAGGTACTTTGCCTAAGACTGTTTTCTCTATTTTAAGCTCATTTTTTTAACAGCCTATTTCCTACATCTCATAGTCGTTTTGAAAATACTGCAACTCCTGGGACATGTTTAGGGCTCAATAAATCTTAGCTATGTTTGTAAGAAAATTGTGAAGAAAAATCAGTGTACCATCATGCCCAAATAATTTTTATTACCTAGTCTCTTCTAGTCTCTGACCTACTAACAGTAATGCTCATTATCAAGACTTTCCAGTTCTCTTCAATGCCATAACAAGTCACCGTGTCATAAAATTCTATGCACAATAGCAAAGAATATAGGCTGAAATAAAAATTATGTGGAGCAGAAAGTTTCTAAGAAACCTAATGTGGTGAGTGCCACCAGTAGGTGGCTTCTGGGGATAACAGACAAAAAAAAAAAAAAAAGTCAAAGCCTGATGTCTGATGTATTAAGGCTAAAAATGTTTACCCTCTCTATGTGGTGCACATCCCACCCCTTTCAATTGTGCCCTGTACTTTAACTAAGGGTTATAAGCTGTTCCCTGCCTAGTAGACAGTTTTGTATATGTCCGTAATAGCACAATTCAACCTTTATATAGAGGAGGAAAAGTTGACCAGTTCTACTTTGGTTAAAGTTTGACAAGGATGCAAACTTCATTTGTGCTTTCTGACATACAGAAACAATCACCCTCTGTGGCTCACGTCTATAATCCCGGCACTTTGGGAGGCTGAGGCGGGTGGATCACGAGGTCAGGAGATCGAGACTATCCTGGTTAACACGGTGAAACCCTGTCTCTACTAAAAACACAAGAAATTAGCCAGGCGTGGTGGCGGGCGCCTGTAGTCCCAGCTATTCGGGAGGCTGAGGCAGGAGAATGGCTTGAACTCGGGAGGCGGGGCTTGCAGTGAGCCGAGATAGGGCCACTGCACTCCAGCCTGGGCGACAGAGCGAAACTCTGTCTTAAAAAAAAGAAAAAGAAAGAAAGAAAATAAAAAAGAAGCAATCACCCTCACACTCAACAATGTGCCAAGGTCCATCACTTGATTAGGCAAACCCTACAACATCCCTGGGAGATAAACATTCTTAGCACTGTATTGTAGATAGTTATTGGAACAACAACTTTCTTCTTCTTAGAGATGGTGAAACTGTGAAAGAAAAAAAATGGAGGGGGGATTAGATTTACAAGTATATTAACACAATAGCCACCACTTCTTCCACTTAAGACATAAAACCAAATAGTAAATGGTTCAGTCCTTTAGGAGGTTTCATTGACAAACTGTTTCTGTATCGGTTCTGAGAGGTTTTGAATCAAGTCTTACATAGAAATAAGATGGAAGAGGTCCAATAAAAGTAACAGTGAAAGTACAGTTGTGAGATTTCTCAGTCATGTTACAGAATGAGATCTCACCCAGTTCATAGTCCAGGAAAAAGCCAATGATTCTGGCTTTCACTTCTAACAACAGAGGATTTGGAATAGCTCATGGTGCATGACAGCTATCATCCTGCAGCTGAATCCTCCAACACTCCTTTTGGGCTAATAGCGGTCTCCTCACCTTTGTGGGAAAAGAATGCCTGTGAATGCCAATAGCCCATTTAGACTTATATCCCACTTCTACATCCCAGAAATGCCTGCCAGAATGAAAATATGGAAGATCCAGGACAATAGATTTGATTGTAAATCTCTTTTGGAAACCAGGAATCTTCTGTTTTCTCTTTTTAAATGTCACACCTTTTCTTTAATCCTTAAATACAATCAGATTAGGGTAAGCTGTTTCAGGGTGTAGAATTATATCTACCTTAAATTTCTTTATAATTCTCTGCAGAGCAGAATATTTGGAAGGAAATCACAGTCATCTCTCCTTAAATAAATTGCAAAGATTGATGGGCTATTCTCATTTTCAAACTTGTGGAAAATTTTAATTTGTGACAGCAATTCCACTTCAGTCAACACACTGAACTCTACTATCTTGGTTATTTGACTTTTGAGTGTGGAAATGTAGATTGAAAATGCTGTTGTGTTTGTGCTGAATTTTCGCCGACTCTCTTCTTCTTCAGCTAACCTGGAGAAAGCTGCCTATTGCTCACGTTCTAAAAACTGGTTCAGGTGCTCAAATTCAGAGGATAATTCTTGCATTAGGTTTTTCACTGTCTCTCAGTTCTAAGTGTCTTTTGTTTAGAATGCTTATTAATGTTTGAAGGTCTTCTGATTGCTTTTTCAGGGGAGGGATGTAACTGCATACCCTTTTCCTGTGATAAGGCAGCCTTCTCTATCTGCCTCATGTGGCGATCCTGATGGTCAGGGGTTGACTGCACAGGAGACACAACACAATTAACTCCTCTTCACAGAAGATGGTCAGGACCTTGTTGTGCTTCTTGCACAGCCTGACCATATGGCTCCTGGTGATGTAGAGTAGCTTACCAAGCTGGGTGTATCTCCTAAAATGCCCCTCTTGGCATTGGTTATAACAGACAGGACAGGGGAGCCTTTTCTGTAGATTCTCCCAATACTTAGATGCAGGAGCAACAGAACTATGCCCACACTCAATGGTAATGGGATCTCTCAGGTAATTCAAACAGATGGAGCACTTGGCTTCTGCTTGGGGTCCTGTAAGAGTTTTCCCCACTGCCAGTGGACTGTGAATGAAGGTCTGGACCAAGGTGGGCCTTGTTTAAAGAGGTTGGGTTCTGCAGATACTCTCCAGTGAGGAGATACACTCTCAGATCTCACCATCATTCCTGGGCACAGTTGAAGATTTCACTACAGTTCTGCTGGATTCTCAGTCCTTGATGGCAGTCCTTGAAACCCTTTGAGTCTTCAGACCCTTTAATTCCAGCTGCCAAAAGAAATCCCACCCATGGCCACACAGCTCAGCCAGACAACTACTCTTCTAGCCTTTGGATGCTTAGAGAAAATGAAACCAAACTAAGCAGCTTTGTTAGGAAGACAGCCATTGCCTCAAATCCTTAGTTGCTGTGGGTGAGAGAACATTTCTTTCTGGAGCAGGAGAGCTCTGCAGTGGTCCTTTCTCCATGCAAGAGGCCACACACTAGACACTAAACACACAAGACTAGACTTATATTCTTTTTTTTTTTTTTTTTTTTTTATTTTGAGACGGAGTCTCGCTCTGTCACCCAGGCTGAAGTGCAGTGGCCAGATCTCAGCTCACTGCAAGCTCCGCCTCCCGGGTTCAGGCCATTCTCCTGCCTCGGCCTCCCGAGTAGCTGGGACTACAGGCGCCCGCCACCTCGCCCGGCTAGTCTTTTTTGTATTTTTTAGTAGAGACGGGGTTTCACCATGTTAGCCAGGATGGTCTCGATCTCCTGACCTCGTGATCCGCCCGTCTCGGCCTCCCAAAGTGCTGGGATTACAGGCTTGAGCCACCGCGCCTGGCCTAAACTTATATTCTTTATAAATTACCCAATTTGCAGAAAACAGATAAAGACAGAAGCCTACATCTGGGAAGGTCCTCCATTAAAATAAAAATTGAGTGGAAATCATATATTGTGGGCTCTCTCTCTTTCTTTCCTCATTTCTTTCTCTTCCTTATCTCCCCTCCTCAAGAGTCACACATGTGCAAGAATGCTCACTTGTCTCTATTGTCTCTCTTCTATTGTCTCTCTCTATTGTCTCTCATCTATTGTCTCTCTTCTTGGGAATTTAGAGAATTCTGATTGCCTAGACTGGCTTATATATCTTCTCACAGTTGATAGATACCTAAAATCAGTTTATCAAAAGACAAAATTCTTTCATTCTCAAGTACATATAAGGCTCAATACAAATAATCCTAGAGGTGACAACACTGAACTTAACCATATGGCAAGATACAAAGACTGATACCGGAATGCAGATTTGGCTGTAAGAGTTTGACCAAAGAATAGCCAAAATATATGTTTTGGCATACTTTAAAAGTACCCACTTATTTCTATGTACATTAGTATTCTTTGGCACTTCTAAGGGGTATTAGAAAACTTCCTGAGGAATTGGAGACAGGATATTGATTCAATTAAGCATTCTTTCTAAAGGCCACTGAAAGTGTAGAACTATCCTGACTATCAGGCAGAATTTAACCTGCTTCAATCTAGACTGACAATCTGGAGATTGTAGCAGGTTATGTAAATGTGTGTAATCCTGAGAAACATTTGAGGCAATTAGATTAGCACATTTAAAGAACATTTCAGATATAGTCTTCAACCTAAGTAGTATTTTGCAATGCATAAATTTTGCATTGGAATTTTCTTTTGTGTGTATGGCCAAACATATGTGGCATATTTGGAAAAGTCTTTATCCAGTTCCAAATTCCAAAATATAAGCCTTGAAAATGACCAATGTCTCTCCAGGTCTACTTCCTCTTAGGTCTGCTGTAGTGAAGAGCTCAGTCCCTGGAGTCACATGAACCTGGGTTAAATTCTGACTTCATTAATTATTAGTATAATTTGTTTGATAAAGTTGTTTAACCTTTCTAAGACTTAGTCTCCTAATCTGTAAAATGAGAAGAAAAATAATCAAAAGTGTATAGTAAAGTTTGAAACAGATGAAAGAGTTTCAGACTCTTGGCACCTAAGAAATATCCTATGAATATTAACTATCACTGTCAACAATACTTCTTATTCTGCCTTTATTTTCTATTTTCATGATATGCTACAAGGACACTATAACTGATTGCGTAGTCAGAATCTGAGTACAGAGAAAGAAAAGAAAAAAGACCTATAATCAAGGAGTAGAAGCCAACTGAACAAATAATTAACAGGAAAATGTGTCAATAGACAAAAATTTGCAGGTTGCAAAAGTAGTCACTTCCTTGTACTGAAAATTTGTCAAATTTGGAATTATCTGTGTTAACACTTTCCCACCAAAGGATGATAATAGTCAAGGATGTCAGGAAACTAGTTCTTTGAAACCTGAGATATCAAACTGATATACTTTTAGGTTAAAATACCTCATTATTTATATGTGTTTATATAAAAATTTTAACAAATGTATTTCCTTCTCCTGTACATGTCCTATTTTTATTATTTTGAAAAAGAAAAAAATACAATATTCTGCTTATATTTTGGCATCTTTTGTCTAACATCAAACCTTACAGGTTAGAGCATTAAAGTTAAATTATAAACCTATTTCTTTCTTGTTTTATCTTTGGATAGACGAAAATGATATATTTTTAGAACACCATATATAAGTAATTTCTTCTGTAAGACAATGATAATTCTAGTATACAGTTTCAAGCACGATAGTTTGAATTTTTTTTTAATGTTCTATGCTCCTTTGACACAGTTTGGCATTACCTGTTTAAGAAATAGTGTCTCACCGAAAGTGCATACCATGAGAAAACAGTTTATAAACTGAGCCCAAAATAAATCCTTTGGCAGAAATGATCATGTTTTAGAAGAAATCTAGCATAGGGGGAAACTTTACACTCTTCTATACCGAAACTTAATACCAAAGACCTTCTATTGCCATCATTATGCTCTGTGTTCCTTTCCTAGCTGTTTACCACTCATTCAAGTATGTCTCAGAAAATGCTCATGCAGTTGTATTTTCTATGGGAAGGCACTATAAAACCTTTTTCCTCTGCAACTAAATTCTCTTTTCAAAAGCTTGAATTATTTTCTTCCTTTCTTTTTTAGTTGTGCTTCTTGAACACTGTCCCTAAAAGAGCCGTCAAACCTATCATAAAGCACTTTGTTTATGTCCATCACAATACACAATCTAGAAGAAGCCATAACCTTAGCAAGTCTGCTCTTTTTTTATTCTGCATTGCGTCTTCAGCTCAGGGTTTTATTTTTCCCCTAAGAATGGATATACCATCACTTATCTTTTTATTTTGCTTTCTTTTCCATTATTTAGAACATGGTTGCCAAGGCTTTGCTATTGCACCAGCTGCATGAGGATGGAATTTTTCTTGCTCTAGAGGGAAAGTGCAAACATTCATCCACTGTTTAAGAGCTCCAAGATGATGAATAGCTCAGTAACTTTTGCTGTCTTCTACATAGTTTCTGTAAGATTTCATGTTTTACTTGACATTATTTTCCCTTCACTTTTCAGTATCTTTGCTCTATGATAACTATCTTATTTCATTAACCTCTCTCTTTGATTCTGCTAATCTAGGAATGTTTTGTTTGTACCATTTGAAATGATGACTTATCATTATCTGATTGTGTAATGATTCTCCTGTGTTTATTGTATCTATTTCTCCTTGCTCCTGCCAACCTCCGACCCCTCAGTGCTTGGCTTGCCTTATTCACTAGTTGTTTTAATATAAGCAATGATGCTACTAAAACTGTTTACTTCTTGACCCTGATTATTACAATATCATTATCAAGACTCCAAACTTCCTTGCAAGAATAACTAACAGGAAGCAAAAATTTTAAACATATTGTTAAAATACATACAGTAAAAGCAAGATTATAGTTCTAATAATTTTCTTGTTACCTTGTTCATTTCTCAGGTCGCCACACTTTTGTGTAAAACATGTGTACCTGTATCTTATGAAAGAAGCATCACTGACTTTGTAGTGACTTTGAACAAGTGACTCGATTTCTTTCTGATTTCATGTATCCCACATGGGATGAGATGAGGTTATTTGAGAAATTTATTGATATTAATTCAAATTTGATTCTGAAAATAAAAAAAAGAAAGAAAGAAAATTAAGAGAGCTCAGTGACAAATTGAGCTAATTGGTTTATTTGATTTGAAGGGAAATTTTCAGAAACTGACCAAAGTAAGCACTTAACTGAATCATCTAATTAAATCAGTATTACCTTACCATTAATGAACTACTGCTTATACATATAGAAATATCCTCCAAGTAATACTTGTTCTCTCTCAGGTTTGATATGAGATAAGCTATGTCATTCATTAATTGAAAAAAGTTTGGATCCTTAATTTTAATGATGACTATTATGTTAAAATACAGAAAAAAATAAGAACATCTATAAAAATAGTTTTGCATTTCTTTGCCTTTAACTATGTAACAACCTCAGTAATAACTTACTGCATATTTATTTTATTGTAATTTTAAAGTTTGATTTTAATGTACAAACTGTGAAGTCAACTAAACAGCATTTGCAATCTCATGAAGTGTCACTGAATATTTATCACAGGAAATTAGAAGACACATTAATTTCTCTATCGATGCTGATTTTTACTACAGTAATAACATGAATAATGCTCTTGAACTGGATTCATTTACCAACTCAGAATAATGACGAAAAGTAACTGGTTCAACTGTAGTTTTCCATGTATGATTACACTATTTGTTTATTTAAAATAATGCATTCATTCATTCAGCAGTTAATTATTGGACTCTGACCATAAGCCAAACATTGAGATAGAAAATGGAAGTAGAAAGAGTAGGGAGGTTATTCCCATACTCACATCATTCACATTCTGTTTGTTAGACATCAATATATTCAAAAAACATACTGCGATGAACGTTCTAATACCAATATGATAGAAACCCTATAATATACTCCAAAGAAGGAGTTTTATCATGAAGAAGTTTATATTTGTTCTACACTTTGTTAAATAAGGATAGTTTTGTCACAGAAAATAGTAATATCACAGTCCAAATTAATAGCACAGAAACTTTAAAGTATATAGCAGGCTTGAGTGCAGTAAGCACCAGCCCCCACAAAACTGAAATATAACGTGCATGGAGGGGTTTAGCAGAAGATGAGAATGAAAAGAAGCTTGAGATAACATTGTTCAAGGAATAGACAATCATAATCTAAAAATGTAGATTTTGTTTTGCTGAAAATAAGAAATCTATAAGATATTGTCCATATTCTTAGAAAAGCATATAACGCACTCAGCATTTGGCTCTTGACAACTTATTCAGCCAAATCATCTAGCTTCACCAGTAAGTAATTTATATCTTCAGCATCTTTCACTGCTTACAGTTCTCCCACACCTCTGTGGCTTTACAAGTCCTGATCGCTATAGGTGGTACTTAGTTTCCATCTTTCTGCTGCCCTGCTTCAATTGGTTAGTTCCTATCCTTTCTTCAAATCTTAGTTTACACACCCTCTCCTTCAGGAAAATAATTGCCTGATTCTAGTGTATTGTTAGGTTTGCTAGGTTTTCCTAAGTGCTTCAACAATAGCCATATTTCTACCAACTGCATGATTATATTTATAGTTTCTTCTTTCAGACAACAAGAGAGTTGAGGAGGACTAGCGCTACTTTAATAAATTCCTCATACAATGGAGAAACCTGAGATGTCACCTTAACCAAAATATAAAGGTTAGCATGACCGGTACTGTGGTATACAGATCTTGTGCACTCCCTGATAAGATGCACCTAACTGGCACATAACTTCTTTGATGATCTTGGCAAAAATAAATGCACTACCTAATATTATCATGAATAAATATTACACAAATCCAATTGAGAGGCATTTTGCGAAATAACTGATCTTCAAAATGTTAAGGTCATGAAAAACAAGGAAAGACTTAGGAATTGTCACAGATTTGAGAAGACTAAGGAGACATCACTGTACACAATGTGCAGTCCTGGATTAAATCTTAGAACACAGAGAAATGTGTATAGTGGAGAAACTGATAAAATTGATATAAGATCTTTAGTTAATAATATTGTACCAACGTTAATTTCCCAACTGTGATAATTGTACTATGGTTATGCAAGGCAATAAAAACAGGTAAAACCTGTTGAGGTCATACTGGTGCTCTCTGAACTCATGTTGAAACTTTTCTGTAAGTCTAAAATTGTTTCAAAATGAAAAGATAAAAGGAGCTCGTGAAATATTTGTTAAATGAGTCATTTTGCATGGTGTTTTGGACTAGAAATAATTATCCTCTTCCCAATATTTCTAAATAGCCTTTTGGAATGTCTAATGTACAACTTGCACTAAGTTAGGCACTCAGAAATCTTTTGTTTTTAATTTTAAGAGATGAAGTCTCACTATGTTGCCTAGACAGTACTACACTCTAGATGCTTACCACCTCACCTGACAGAAATCTTTTAATAATACGGGAATAACAACCACTAAACCTACACTTTAATGTGCTATTACAAAAAATTCATTCAATGAAATGTATTTTAATATGTTCACTATATTAAATGGATATACATAATCCATTTGCACACATTTACATTTCCCAGTGAGTTTTTTATGTCCAGATGCTACATATGTAGTCATACTTCAGTAATCTTTATTAATACCAAATTTATAAATGTTGTGTAATGCTAGGTAGCAATGAAGGAGCCATAATACCTCAGAAAAATCCTGTTTCTTACAGAAGGAGCTATATTGAGTGGCTTTGGAGATCAAAGGATACATTTTCTCATAAATGTCAACCATGAAAATCCTCAACAAACACATTCAGTATAATCAAACCATTGTGTGAGAAGCAAACCAAAGACACAGTTTTGGTCTTCATGACATTACTTTTAAAAGCAATAATCCAAAATATATTATAGGAAGACAGAGCTTTAAAAAATGATTCTCAAGAGGGAGTGAGCACAAACAATATCCTGTGATATGCAGTAAATCAAAACTTCAAACTCGAAAAGCATTTGTAAAATGCTTGTAAACATTGTAAAGTTCAGATTTATTACTGATTCCCTCTTACTCTAGACTACTTGGATTTTTTGGTTTTTGTAACTATAACATGTGTAACACAGCTTGTGGAAGCTAAAGGTCACTTTCTGTGTTGTTTCATTTTCACAGACTTGCTGACAAATACAATATTGTACCCAGATGTATATATTCTATTAGAAATGACAGGAAAAAAAGGTTAACATAAGCTTTTTAGAAGTGAAAAGAGGGTTGATATTACCAAGATCCTTTTTTTTATGTAACAAATTGTAAAGGCCAATGTATATTTTAGCTTACTTTTGATGTCTGCATTTCTCAAGGTTTTATATTTTTGTTGTTCACCAATTTTTCTAACTATAACACACATAAAATCTGGTATTTATCTACAATTTAAAATGTACTCAAATTAAGATCGGTTCTGTTTATGGGGAACAGAAATTGAGAGACAGACGTTTTTATGTGCACTCACTGGCTCAATAATATATGAATACCTTATATAAATAAGAGGTTTCTAACACCAACCTCTCCAAGCAAAAAACAATAGCATACTTTCCTTAAAGGTCATAACTACTTCTCATATAAGTATTAAAGGACTACAATTTTCCTTTCTCTTCAAGTATCCCTAAGTCTTAGGACCCTCTTTATTATCCATTAATTGTCTCACTTTATATAAATCCATGTTGATGTTTCATTGAATACTTGCCGTCTTATTTTTGTAAGTATTTTGGTTTATTTTTTAAGCAAATTGTTGAGGCCCAGCTAAAGTCCTACTACTACTTCTGACTTTGAAAGCACTATTGCCAGACTTTGTTCATTCGTGATTTCAATTTGTATTTTATATATAAGTGCTGAAAAAGTATATTTTAAATAAATACAGTTTGACAAATTACACATTTATTTTTCCATATCTACCTATAACTACTATTAATATTTACCAGCCTTGGAAAGGGTTTCATCATAAGAAGTTAAGAGGTTCTTAGGACATATTTCTTAAAATAGAAGATTTTCTAAAATTCTTAAGAATTTTGGGATTTTTTCTAATTTATGATAAACGTGACTGTCTAACCCAATCTCAATTAAAGCAAATAATTGGCATGCAATTTTAAAATGAGAAATATATAATTGTAATCTGAGGTACCATTTGTAGTTTAGATTCTTTATTAGGAATTCATACATGACTTCATAATTTTTGCTTCATCGTATTATTAGATACATTTCTTTCCGAATTCTTGTAATGCATCATATACTTTTAGAAGCAAGCTAAAAGATATGTAACCTAATATTCTTCAATAACACATGATAGTTACTTGCTCTGCAACTTGCACATGAAATTAAAAAGTGAAATACTGGCTCATACTTTTTACACCAGCTCAATTATTTTTCTAATTACAGTCAACTAGGTCATCACTGAGTATCTTAAAAAAAAAAAAAATGGTATAAATCTAGGTTAAGTGTTATATAACTAACTACCTTGCAAAACATAACAGTTAGCAGGTAATATAATTTATGTAATTTATGTAAATCTGCTGCTGTGACATATACTATCTTCCTAGAGTGGTGAAAAAGAGAAAATGTGAAACTATTAAGATGTTTTGTTTTTTCCCCTTTGTTTTTTGATTACTGGTTTGTTTTAAATGTATAAGGCTCTACTTATATGCATGTGTGTGTGGCAGGGGATGGGGGTTATGTAGAAAGAGAATGAGGGTATCCTGTACTAATTACAAACCAACTTTGAAATCATCAACTTTGAAATCATTTTGTACTACAGTGAGTTTGAATTAGAGAAGTAAATAACAGTATTAAATGCACTGATAAAATAATCTCAGACAAGCCAATACTCAATTGTTACATGGCTTTTATGCTCCCAAATAATTAATTAATAGTTTAAGCCTGGGCATGGTGGCTCACGCCTGTAATTCCAGCACTTTGGGAGGATGAGGAGGGCAGATCACTTGAGGTTAGGAGTTTGAGACAAGCCTGGACAACATGGTGAAACCCTGTCTTTACTAAAAATACAAAATTTAGCCAGGCGTGGTGGTGCACGCTTGTAATCCCAGTTACTTGGGAGGCTGAGACAGGAGAATTGCTTGAACTCGGGAGACAGAGGTTCCAGTGAGCCAAGATGGTGCCACTGCACTACAGCCTGGGTAACAGAGTGAGACTCTGTCTCCAACAAATAAATGAATAATTTAAAATAAAGTTGTCCACAAGGTATAAATTATAATTCCTGTATGCTCTTAAATTCATACATATGCAAATCCCATTTTTAAAATATTCAAAGGTGTTACTGATAAACAGTAGCATCTCCTAACCACAAAATAATAATAATGATGATGATGATGATGATGATGATAATAATGATAATAATAATAATAATAAAATACACCTATATTTAAATGGGAAGAACAACTTTTTGATGTTGAATAGCCCAGGACATCTTCAGGGATTTATTTCATCCCAAAGTATTGTGTTTCATAGGCCAAGAATATGACATGTTCTTTGCACATGAAGCTTGGGTCTTTTGCTTTTTCCTGTCTGTATCACATTTCTCACCCTCTGTAGCATGTGGTAGGGACACACATTTAGAAACATCAAATCAAAATGTTATCTAGTTTCTATTTTTTCCAATTATATAATGTGAAAGCAAAGAAATGTGTATCATTATCTGTAGCAATCTTTAGTTTTCAGTAGTGAGTGAGTGTGATAAACACCCAAGTCTCACAGAAACAGAATCTGCTAATTCTCAAACTACAGAATAAGAAGGAGGCAGGGGGATTGATTAGACAAAATTCCATCTAGCAGAGAATGTTCTCAATTAAAATTTTCTTTTCCTTTTCCCTCAGGCCACTTTTCTGAAAATAAGTGATTTTAGTATCTACTTGATGTTGTGAAGGACACTAAAAGTTGAGAACATTGTAACTATGCTTTACTAGTACAGATATGTTGATGTTCCTCATATCTGAAGGTTATTTTGATCTCTTAATAAAATGGTAAAAAAAAAAAAAAAAAAACTATGAGTGAGAGTGCTGTAAAAGCTAAACATCAAAAAAAAGCAGAAAATTTACAACTGAAATTAACAAATGTGCTGCCATTTTCTGAATAAAGTTACTTTTATTTAAGGTGCACATCTTGGCAAATAGCCAGAGAAAACACATTTATACACTTAATACGTTTTGCTTTCCTAACCTGAATGGTGTTTAAAGCATGCTAAAAATGTGTACATTTCCCTTTGTACAAAAGAGATTTTAGGAGAAAAATCATTTGTGTTACCATGCTGGCGCACACACACCCCCGACTGTGACTTCAGTTAGGAAATTTTTACATTTCTGTATCTTCCAGTTGTTTATCCTGTCTTCCTATTTGAATGAGACAGAAATTCTGCATAACACTAAATGCAAATACTTCTCTCTCTTCTCTCTTCCTCTCTCTCCCCCTCCCTCCCCTGTGGTACCCTATGCCATGGAAGTTAATCTTCCATATCTGACATCTTCCATGCAAAAAACATACCAACTTTCACAAAGTGTAAGAGGAAAATATTGTCCAGGTCTTAACTAGGTCATGGAACCTAGTCAGTGAGCTGCTACAGGTTTTGACAGCTGTTCCTGGCTGCAGCTCTGCTGTGTGCATAGGGGCTGCACCTCTCTCTTGATGCCAAGCAGCAGAGCCACAGGGTGCTGATGGCAGTTAGTGCTGTGACAGTCAGCCAGCTTGGTACATTTCCCCAATTGGAAGGCTACTGCCTTCAAAAGTTAGCTTTGGGTACTGCTTTCTCTTATGTTTACAAGAAAACTACAGCCAAATGCCTTGCCTGCCCATCTGTGCCATATTAGACATCTGGACAAACTTGGCCCTTGTATGCACATCAGCGTGATGGATTGCAGATTGGTTCTGTCAACTTCCACAGAACATTCACTCAAGATACAGCTCTCCAAGAAAAGTCTCTTTACCTGTGTTTCTAAGAAGCTCTTTATCTTTGAATGCATGACTCATAAATTGGATACATTACAAGAGCTTAAGAAGCAGATTTATAGCAGGGATATTTTGATAAATCTATTCATCCTGAAAATTCCCTAGGTTACTCAATTTAGTGATATTTAAGTATACTCCCTTTGCTATTACATAATTGTTGTAAACAATATATCATTGCACTCAGTTTTTACAGCTGTTTACAAATTGGTCAACATAATTTCAGGCAGAAATTCTCAAAAATGAGGCCAGCCTCTAAGCCATTTTGTGAAGTTTGCTTAAAAGCATTTTTCGAAAAAAAAAAAAAAAAAGAAAACTACATAAATATTTTCACTTCATTGCTGTCTTGCCCTCTATCATTGCTACATATAAACCCTTTCCCCACCTCTCCTTGGTGTCAGACATAACTGCTCTTATCACTATTTTACTGAGACTTCACTTTTAAGGGTCAGCAATGACTTCCTACCTGAGCCAGTACTCATCTGATTAAAAAAAACTTTACATAGCTGATCATTTGGTTTTAAAAAGTTGTTCCCTCTTAGATTATGTAACACTTCAACCAACTGGTTCTTATCTTACCTTTCCAAACCTTTCTTAGTTTGTTCTCCTGGCTCATTTTTTCCCACCTCACACTTAGAGGTTGACATTTTTCAGTGTTCTTCCTCTAACTTTTTTGTCATCTTACTTTATTTTTTGCTTCATGTTCCCTTGTCATGGGATTTCACACGTTACATAAGTTGTCTCTAATCCTTACACAATTTAAACGTGGATAACAATGAGCTATATACAAAACATGCCATGTAGTACATACATGGCAGCTCTCTCACTATTTAAAAATGCTTTTATACAATACTTTAACATACAGTGTTTATTCAGTTCATTTTTACTTATTCTCTTCTGTATTAGTTTACTATTAATGCTGAAAACAATTATTGTTAAGTTAATGTGACATAATTCATTTTCATATAATTTTGTAGTTCAAAAGTCCAAAGTGGAACTTACTGAACTAAAATCAAGGTTTCAGTAGGTCCATGTTTCTTTCTGGAGGCTCTGTGGGAGAACTTATTCCTTGGCCTTTTCCGATTCTAGAGGCCACACAATTCCTTCACTGCTGGCTCTCTCCCCTGATCTTCAAGGTTAGCAATAGCGGGTCAAGTCTTTCTCAGACTGTATCACTCTCACCTCCCCTTCTGCCTCCTTCTTTTATTTAAAAAAGTTGTAATTTTATTGGGCCTGCTCAGTTAATCCAGGATAATGTCCCCATTTTAAGATCAGCTGACTAGCGACCTTAATTTCATCTGCAACCTTTTTCTCTTGTCCCATGTAATCTAATAAATTCACAGGTTCTGGGGACTGGGACATAAAAATCACTGTGGGTGAGGGCCAGAAAAAAAATTATCCTGCCTACCATATTTTATTTTTACCCTTTTTCACTAGACTATAGCTTCGGCCCAAAATGTTCCTCTTATGCTCCTTCAAAATATGTTATAAGAATATTTGAAGGTTCATTTTTTAATCTCAGAATTGAGAAATAACTTTAGGGGAAAGAACATTTCAGTTGTATGAGAAACTTCTGAATCCTTGTGTTTAGGTGGCATGTGTGGCACTGCTGTTAACAATGAATATAAAATGAAGCAGGTGCTATATCAAGGAAACATAGGCACTGGTGCCAATGATTATAAAATGAACTAGCTAATATATTAAAAGAATGAAGAGGAAAAAACAGTCAAAGTTTCTGACTTCATCAAGATCTTTTATGATATGGCTTTTCTTTTCTTTTTTTTTTTTAGAGGAGTCTCACTCTGTCATCACCAGACTGAGTGCGGTGGCGCAATCTCAGCTCACTTCCACCTCCACTTCCCAGGTTCAAGCCATTCTCCTGCCCCATCCTCCTGAGTAGCTGGGACTACAGGTGCATGCCAGCATGCCTAGCTAATTTTTGTATTTTTAGTAGAGATGGGGTTTCACCATGTTGGCCAGGATGGTCTCGATCTCCTGACCTCGTGATTCGCCTGTCTTGGCCTCCCAAAGTGCTGGGATTGTTTTCATATTCTTGATGCTGAGTTTAATAATCTACTTACACCTTTATGAAACTAGATGTAGTGACACAGTGTTCATTAGATGTACGCATTATGTATATTTGTGAGGAAGGATTCTATTCAATTCAAAAAATAATTTATTTAGAGTTTGCTCTGTCTAAAACTTGCTCACAATTTTAAAAAATGCCAACATCAGTAACACAGAGTCACTGATTTGCCCTTCAGGAAGAAGAGAGAGAGACAAAACAAGGAAACGTCGATGAAGCAAATGAGGAAAGCAATTGTTCTACAAGGTAGCATTCTCCTCAGATATTTGCTAAAATTTCTGTCCGCTTTTTGTTACTGACCTCTCCCTAATTATCTGCCTTAGCCCAATGAGACTGCTTTTATTACCAGGTATCAGCCATCTCTGCTGAAACAGCCCTGGTTCTAAGGGTAAGTATTTCTAGCACATTATGTTTATTTTCTCTACAGAGTACAACTTTCCATATTAACAGGACTTCTTTGTACCAGCTATTTACATAGCACGTTTAATGTTACTGCAGAAGATAGAGAATTTGTTAGCAGAAAAACACAATTCTTTTACTACACTTCCTGTCTTTTTTACCTATAGCATCCTCTTCCAAGTTTGGTTAGTTATCCATGTTATATTTATTCTTACCTTTTTTGTCATAAGAGTAATAAAATCTGTGCAGGAAACTATAAGTAGTTACAGACTAAAACTCTCAGAAGCCTGGTGAATACCCAACAGATACTCTACATTTTGTTGAGCTGCTGTTATATGTTTTCCCTTTTTACCAAAACAACTGAAATGAATTTTCATTATTGACTGTTTTCAGTAGCTCCCTTCCCATTCTGTGTTCAATTCATTGCTATTGAGGCTTCAAACTCATCACCCATCTGAAACTGGTCTTATCATAGTCATTAATAATTGGCACCTTCCTAAATATAATGGCCAATTTTCAGATCTTGATTTTATCTATCAGTAGCACTTTATATGACCAATTTCTACCTCATCCTTGGAAAGTTTTTCTTCATTTTGTTTTTAAAATGCAGTGCAATCTTGTTTTCATAATACCTCAATGGCTACTCCTTCTTGTCTTTTGATAATTCTTCCTCTTCTACCATCTGTAAGTACTGAGGTTTTCTAGATTCATTTGCTCAATTACATACCATAGTGTCTATAGATCAAGAACCCTAATATGATATGTTTCTCCTGAATTTGAGGAGAGCCCCATATGCCTGTGTAATAAACATTTTAATCTACACACACACACACACACACAATTTGAGCTCTTGATCTTTGCTCCACAATCCTTCTCCTGCTTCAGTCTTTCTTATTTCAGTTAATGGTAAGTTTTTCTTCAAAACTGCTTAAGGCAAAAGAATCTGGAGTCATTCTTGATCCTCTTCTTTTTATTTCACAACACATCTAATGCTTTACTAAATACTGTTGGATATATCTCATCACCTGTACTGCTCTTCTCCCAATCTAGGTTACAATCTTTTTTTTTTTTTTTTTTTTTGAGTCTCGCTCTGCCGCCCGGGCTGGAGTGCAGTGGCCGGATCTCAGCTCACTGCAAGCTCCGCCTCCCGGGTTCCCGCCATTCTCCTGCCTCAGCCTCCTGAGTAGCTGGGACTACAGGCGCCCGCCACCTCGCCCGGCTAGTTTTTTGTATTTTTTTAGTAGAGACGGGGTTTCACCGTGTTAGCCAGGACGGTCTCGATCTCCTGACCTCGTGATCCGCCCGTCTCGGCCTCCCAAAGGGCTGGGATTACAGGCTTGAGCCACCGCGCCCGGCCGGTTACAATCTCTTCTTGTTTGGATTATTGAATATCCTCTTTACTGGTCATATCACTTCTGCCCTTCCCTTTCAGTCTATATTTAATACAGTGTCCGATGTTCCTCTTAAAAAGTAAGTCATATTTTTGTCATTTCTTTCTTCAGAATCCTTTTTTATTTTTTTTTGAAGAATGGAATGACTTTTTAATACATAAAGTGCTAAAGCCAAAATCTTATTAATGATCTACAAGGCCTCATGGGATCTGGTTCTTGCCTGCTATTTTATCTCATACCCTGCACTCTCACCTTCATTCAGTGCTTCAGCTGTGCTGACTTCCCTCTGCTCCTTCAAACTACTGAGCTCCTCCTTTTGCAGGGCCCCAGCATTTGCTAGTTCTTCTTCCTAGAATTCTCAACGATTTCTGCAAATATCCACAAGGCTCTTTCTACCTTGTTTGTTCTTTTTGAGTGCATATATCTAAGAAAAAATGCATTAAGGTTTTACTAACTTACTTAATTTTTTAAAATTTTACAACTTTACAGCGTGTTTTCTCCAACACACTATAAATGAGTGGCTTTGCAAGCTGTACTATTTATCATCTATCATTTTTTATTTTTCTTTTCTTTTTTTTTTTTTTTTTTTGAGACGGAGTCTCGCTCTGTCCCCCAGGCTGGAGTGCAGTGGCCGGATCTAAGCTCACTGCAAGCTCCGCCTCCCGGGTTCACGCCATTCTCCTGCCTCAGCCTCCCAAGTAGCTGGGACTACAGGCGCCCGCTACCTCGCCCGGCTAGTTTTTGTATTTTTTAGTAGAGACGGGGTTTCACCATGTTAGCCAGGATGGTCTGGATCTCCTGACCTCGTGATCCGCCCGTCTCGGCCTCCCAAAGTGCTGGGATTACAGACTTGAGCCACTGCGCCCAGCCCATATCATTTTTTATTTTTCATGTTTAGCTTGAGAAGGAAGAGCTGACCTTGTATAATAGTAAAGAACATGGCTGCTGATAAAACTCTCAGGGTTTAGCTTCTTGATCTACTGTTTAACAGTTGTTGAAACCTTGGACTCACAACTTTTACTCTCTTTACCTCAGTTTCCTCATCAGAAAATAGAAGAATATAAAATGCCTACCTCACAAAGTTATTGAAGCTGGTGAGTTAGTACATGTAAATAACTTAGAGTAATGTCTGGCAGTCAAGTGAGTAGTATGTATAGGTCTGTAATCATCAACCATTTTGACTGCTTGGAGGGATCATACTCAAGTTTTAGATTTGTATTGTACCTCAGATTAAGCAGTTTTATATCTTAGTGATCACAGGCTGATTTCTTAAATTTTGTGAGCCTCATGCACTGTCTGCTGTGCTTACTTTCCAAAGTGGTTGATATGCCTTGCTAGTAAATCACTCATCAATTCTACTTTAATAGAAACACATATTCTTTCTTATAAAGAATAAAAATGACTACTTTGAAGCCCAGATATTTTATTCCTAGTAACTAGGTTCTTTTCTCAACTGTAACATTGAGCGTGAAAAGCTTTGTTGAGTACCAGACGTGAGGACATAGTAGTTTCTGACCTCAAGAAATCTATAATCTAATTGGGTAGGAGAAACATATGCACGTAAAAGAACAAAAATGCAGAGTATATATAGTATAGCTTTACGCATGTCTACCACAGAAACATGTTTTATTCATTGAATACTATTGATAGAGGCAGAAGGCAGAGAAATTCTAGGCACACAGGGGTGGGTCCCTGGCGAAACCCCACCTTGAAGCTGAAAAGACTGAAACCTGCAGCCCAAAGTGAGAACTTCTATTCCTGTTTGTCCACTTTCTCCCGATTGTTTTTTTCTGAATGTAGCCTTTTTGAGAGATGGACTGACTTCAGAGAGATGGCTTGACTTTGGGGAAGAGACAACCCGACCTCGGGGAAGGCAACCTGCCTTTCCTGTCCCCTTTTCACATCCTCTCTTCACTGAGAGCAGTTTTAATTGCTCAATAAAATTCTCCATCTTCACCATCCTTCAATTTGGCTGCATGACGTTATTCTTCTTGGACACCAGACGAGAACTTGGGACACACTAAATGTGGATATCCAGCAAGTCTGTCACACCATCCCTTTGCCCTCACCAGTGGAGGACAGTTACCCACATGACGAGGCAAGAGGCCAAGTGAGCTGCTAACACACAGCCGTCCATAGACGGCATAACTAAAGGAACACTGTAACACCCCTTCTGGGGCTTCGGGGTGGTGGGAAACCTCATCTGGGCACTGCTGTGGGTCCTGTTTGCTCCTGTGTTGACACCCAGAGTGGCTGACCAGATCCCACACTTGCCTGCCCACATGCTCCCTCCAGCATGGAGTTGAGTGTGGTAGGCCAAGTAAATGGGGCACCTATGCTGCAAGTCTGACAAAGGGGCCAAGAAAAATCCTGCATCACTAGCATGATGCCTGACACGATTTACCTTTTAAGCAAATTAAATAACTAAAAAACAATGCAATACATTTTGCAACTATAAATTCTGTCTTTCTTGGATGCAAAAACACTTTCTTCCTTCCTATTGCAATTATTTCCTTCCTTGTATGCAATCCAAGGAAGGAAAGATCATTTCTCCTGTGATTGTCAGAAAAACTTTATGTTAGACCTTCAATTTGATCTACACCATAGAGGATTTATACTAGTTAAAAATAAATTATAGTAAGGGAAAAAGTGTGAATCAAAGTAGGAGTGTAGAAAATAATGAAGTCCATTAAGAATTTAAGTAGATGGAGTGGAGAAGTCATGATTTTTAAAAAAATGATGGTGTCAGAAAACTGGGTTTTTATACTTATTCTATAAATTAGATTCATTTAAGTAAGTGGTTTGATCTCAGAAGTTCAGCAGATGAGGTTTAACAGAAGTGGTTGATAATCTCTAATTTATACATCTCATACACAGAATGAATAAAATTCAATGCAAGAGGAAGTATGGGTTGTGAAGCTGAAAACAATTTTAATGTTAGCACAAAATAAATTTTCCATATAAGTAACTATATAGAGTTATGAAATTAAATGATCAGATAGAGTTGTACTACATTTAATCAGTTAAGACTGAATATTTTAGAAAGTTAACATTTTTTTAAAAAATTAAGGTATGACTAAGGTAGTTTTGTTATTATTTAGGAATAATTAATCTAGCAGAAAATTCAGGAGAATCAATTTACCTAAAATATTTGGATTAATAAAAAGCAATGAAATAGCCATTGTAGCAATCCTCATGTTAGGCCAGACACAGTGGCTCATGCCTGTAATCCCAGTTTGGGAGTCAGCACTTTGGGAGTTTGAGTCAGGTAGATCACTTGAAGACAGGATTTTGAGACCAGCCTGGCCAACATGTTGAAACCCTGTCCGTACTAAAAATACAAAAATTAGCCAGGTGTGGTGGCTCATGCCTGTAATCCTAGCCACTTGGAAGGCTGAGGCACGATAATCACTTGAACCCAGGAAGTGGAGGTTGCAGTGAGATGAGATCATGCCACTGCACTTCAGCCTGGGTGACAGAGCAAGACTCTGTCTCAAAAATAAATAAATTAATTAATTAATAGCAATCCTCGTGTTAGATGATGAATAGCTATGTTGTTATTAGGTAGGATGATTTTATGAAAGATAGAAAGAAAAATATATAATATTAAAATACTGATTTATATGTAAAAGTTAACGAAAATATTATTAGACAATGTCAATTTGGTACATAAGTGCCTGAGAAAGTTAGTGAGACTAGGGTGAAGACATTTCGAGTTCTGAAGGAGTGAGATGATTTAGTCGTTTTGGAAAATTCGAGTTAAGAGGATGGAAGCCTTCAAAGGAAACATTAAATAGATTCTAAAGCAAGAAAAGGTTAAGCGTGAAAAATGATACTGCAATAAATACTGGGTCTTAATCAAAGATATAATTTAGGCTGAAGTTTGTATAGAGAGAGCCATACTAATCTGTGTTTTCCTCATCATTATCCCTTTTACATTTCTCTTTATCAAATTACTACATTTCCTGTGATCATGGCAACATCAGATCCATTTTCTGCATTTTCCGTGATGCCTTTTATATTTTGTCACAGATTCTATGGGCAAAACCGATAAGCTTTAATTACAAGAATTTGAAGATTTCTGGGTAGCTTTTTTTGTTGTTATTATTATGAGAAGTAGCAGCAAGGGATCAAAGATAGGGTACAACTGAATGTATCAAATCAATTTAATACATCACAGAGTAAAATCAACAGCCCAAGGTTCTTCGAAAATGAACACCACAGGCTATAAAATTACAATTCAAAGTATGATCAAACAAAGCATATTGTATAATCAATCAAGCATTCCAACACAATTATCAAAATATGCATCATGTCATAAGCAAGTACAAGGTTTATCCAAATTAAATTAGGCAATATCAAATGATTACTTGTGCTTTTCTCTTTTTATAATTTATTCCCATATTTGCTTTTCAAGTTGACAATATAGAATTTAAGTGTAGAAAAATTTTTTTTGTTGAAAAACAAAAACATAATGACAATAATTAAAACTTCAAAATCTTACTACATTTTAATCTTTATAAAATTGAAAACCCCATCTCTTTCTGGACTTGTGTTTATTGATGTTTTTTTCTTCATCTAGTAACCTGCAATGCCAACCTCAAAAATGCTCCCAATTGATCTCTTGACATGATTATGAGAGCTTTAACTGCAGTTTTTACAGAGAATCACTGTTTTAAATTCTTAGAATTCATTAATAGAACAGACAAAAAGTTGAGACTTTGGACTAACGAGAAAAAAATCAGATGCCTTCTTCTTCTTATAATTGAAACCTTAATGATGATGATAATTATAAAATGACGAGGATTAAAATACTCATCTGAGCTAGAACTGACAAGAATAATACATAGCAAAAGTACTTTTATAATGGCATTTTAAAATTATGGAGATTAAGGATGATAAAACTTCTCAAAGTAATTTCATCTAATTTAATAAAACTATTTACTTCATTCAATAAAACTAAAATAGTTCACATCTACTACAAAAGACTTTGAAATGAATTTGGGCATTTTACCCCTTTTCATAGTTTGTTTTTTCAAAAACCAGTCTGAGACAAAGACTAATGTACAAAAGTTCTATTGGGAATTAGAAGCAAAAAGAATTAGGACAAGGTAAAGGAAGAAATCATGCTGCAATGAAATTTCAAAGAAGATTTCAGGCAATCCAATGGATATGAAGCTAAGGTGGCCCATCAGAGTTATTTTTCTTTTTTTTTTTATTTTTTTATTTTTGGAAACAGAGTCTCACTCTGTATCCCAGGCTGGAACGCAGTGGTGCGATATCTGCTCACTTCAAGGTCCGCCTCCCGGGTTCACACCATTGTCCTGTCTCAGTCTCCAGAGTAGCTGGGACTAAAGGCACCAGTCACCACGTCCGGCTGATTTTTTTTTTTTTTTTTTTGTATTTTTAGTACAGACGGGGTTTCACCGTGTTAGACAGGATGGTCTCGATCTCCTGACCTCGTGATCCGCCTGCCTCCGCCTCCCAAAGTGCTGTCAGAGTTATTTCTAACTGAGCTAAGGGGTGGAATCTTTTATCCTCGGTCAAACAGACATCAAATGTGAACTGCTCTGAAAAGGGGGAATGACTTCAGCATTGTAACTGTCTTCTACCAGGGCAATGCCAAGGGAGCTTGACCACTGAGTGCTCTTTACTGGCAGCACTCTGAATACAGGAGAATGTAAGACTTCATCATAAACAGGAGGATAAAAGAGGAACATCCCAGCATCCGCTCCAAGTCCACCTCTTGACTGCCTGGACACACGGGTTTCTGTGAGTCCTTGGAGCAGCTCCTCCCAGCAGACTGTGGTGGGCCTCTTTCCCTTAGGGAAATTGAGCTCGAGTCCTGCTGCTGCAACTCCTCTTGGGCCTACAACTGATATTTAGTGTTTACTTAATCTTTTCATTCTAGATGCCACTTACCCTCAGTTAGCCATTCTGATGGTTTTAAAAGTTCCTCTTGTGGCAGAAAATGGGTTTTCACCAGTGAGATACCTGAGCCTCTGGTCATTGTGCCCTTTTCCAGCTTTTGCTGTTACATTTTTCCATTTAAGATCAAAACTGGTCAAGAGAGTAACTAAAATAGAACACATTATGTAATGGTAGTACCAGCTCCTCCTGATAAATAGGGTCAATTATTCCAGAAGAGGTGATGGCTTTTTTTCTTGTCTGCTGCTTTTTTGGCAAGAGGAACCCAAAGTCTATAATCGGTAGAACTGCTTTCATGCCCATTTTTGGAAACCATGGCCTCTACCCTCACATAATATGGATTTCCAGGGTTCACGCCTGCTTTCAACACTGGATTCTTAGATCCAGTTATTCTCTCTCTTAGGAAACCTTATTTATTTATTTATTTATTTATGTATTTATTTATTCATTTATTTATTTAGTGTCTGCTTAAAGTTTATAGTGATTTCTGGAGAATAGTGCTCCAGCCTCACAAGATATTGCCTGTGAGTGGCTGCTGCACTGTGTCTTCAACAGTCTGTTCTATCATTCCATCAGGCCAACAATTTCTGCATCTTATAGTATATACAGTATATAATCTGGCCAGTAGATCCCATGATCTTATACTGACTCCTACACGTTTGTGGCTGTAAGTTCCTGCATTTAACATGACGGTGTGTGTGATCCTTTGCAAGTGGGTCAAAACAATGTAAGTCCTTGCAGAACAGCATTAGTTGTGTTTTTGTGACCAAAAAGGCAAACACATACTCAGAGTATGTGTGTATTTCTGACAAAAATTTTGCAACTGTTTCCAGGGAATAAGGGATT
This sequence comes from Colobus angolensis palliatus, assembly GCF_000951035.1. Classification (NCBI taxonomy): domain Eukaryota; kingdom Metazoa; phylum Chordata; class Mammalia; order Primates; family Cercopithecidae; genus Colobus; species Colobus angolensis. The sequence goes on along the minus strand of NW_012115032.1, from coordinate 3,655,142 downwards.
CAATGTAGTCAATCTGTCATCAAATAGCTGTTGGAGTTCTCAAGGATATCAGAATCTTGGTTGTAGTCTATTCCTTACAGGTTGGACATCTGGCAACAGCAGTAGCTATACTAGTCATGGTAAACAGAAATCCATGCTTGTGGCCTGTGCCTAATGTTCACTTGTGATTTGTCATTCTTTTAGGTCTTAGATTAGCAGGGATCCTTCCTGCTTCTCCTTCTGTATTCTCGGAACCAGTGTTTCCACTCCTTTGGGACAGTAAGAATTACTGACAGAAATTGGGTAAAGTCAAATATCAGTAATTTTGATGACTTGGTTTTATAGTCCCATTTCCATGGATGATCTCTGATGGTAGTGCAATAGAAAAAAAAAAAAAAACTTCACACACAATGTGCCCACTTCTCTATGTATAGCTATGTGCCTCTAGCCCAGACTGCTGATTTTTCAGAATTTTTCCTCTAGACTTTACGACCAGCTAGTCAAGCCGTTTTTTTCTAGTGCCTGTGAGTCCATGTGTGTTCTAATTTTATCCAATTTTATTTTCTCACAAAATAGATGACCAAATGTACTGCCCGGAACTCAGCACTTCAGGAGATTTGTGTCCTACTGCTATCTTTTGAGGGTCACACTTGACTGAAGCTGTAATTCAGCCAGCATTCCCTTGTGGTTTGCATTCACATATTGAGCTGACCCACTTGAGAATGAGAATGAAACTTGAGTTCTGTCTTTATTTCTTAAATATCCAGAGATGGGAATCGAGAAAAAAGTGCTGTTGCAAAAGTGGTAAATAACATGATCCAGGCTACCTGCTCAAACAACCTGTTTGTTTCCTCTATCTCTGTCCATGCTCAATCCTGCATGTACCACTTCTATTTTAACACACATGACTGTGGAACTCCATGATTTATGACTTGGTGACTCTAATAGAAACCAGCATTAGATGGTCAATTGCAGTCCCAAATCTCAGAGTCATATGTTATCACATGATCCATATCTCCATCTCTGTTAGAACCCAATAGTGTTTTTTTTTTTTTTTTAGAATACAATTCTCCACTAAAAGTGGCATGGTCTCCCTCCAGAACACTAGTGGACTTGCCTCAAACTCCACATGGTGTTTTTCCAAGCATTGCTGCTTTCAATACCACAGTGCAAGAACTGTATGCATTACAGCCCAGTTCTGCTGCCAAGTACTTTCCTGTTCTTGTTCACCTCAGAGCTGGAAGCCTTTTATGTCACCCAGTTTATAGGTTGCTCAGTATTCCCAGGTGTGGAATACAGCATTCTCCAAGGATGAAGAAACATACTCGGTGGTGACCTTCTTTTTGTGTGTACTTTGGGTACTTTGGTGGGGATAGCCTAGCAATCATCCACTGGACTCATAATAATTTTATAGGTACTATAGGCCCATGAGTGCTTATATAATTTCTCACTCATTTTCAGAAGTACACATTTCTTACCAAGGCCTCCAATGCACTAGCCATTTCTTGTTCACCTTGTCTAATTAGCATGATGCCATTGATGGAGTTGACCGATGCGATGTTTTGCAGGGTGTCCAGGCTGTCTAGAACTCTTTAGACTATGTTATGACACGAGGTGGGAGAGAGATTAACCCCAGACATCCAAGTGAGTATAAATAGTCTCTGATCTTTTTTTTTCTGAAAGAAAAACAGACAAGAATGCACACAGTAAAAAATAAAAATAAATAAAATAAAAATGCCATCATTCTATACCTGAGACCAAGTTAATCTACTCTGGTAAATGCACCATATCTGTCACAGCAGATACAATCAGATGAGTTTGCTGCAGTCCAGTCATTTTACAAATCGATCTTGTTTTAACAAGCACCACACTGCTGAATCAAATGATGGGAACCAACGTTCCCATGTCTTTCAGGTTTTCAAGGGTGGTATTAAATTCTTCTATCCCATTGGGATACAGTATTGTGATTTACTATTTAGATTTGAGTGGAGGCTATTTCAGAGGCTTCCACATGGCCTTCCTTACCACAACTGAATTTCCTTCAAAGGGTGAGATACCAGTGTAAGGCTTGTGCCAACTCCCAAAGGGATCTGCTCCAGTTCTACATTTGGAGAACGAAAGAATGAACAGTGAGTAGGCCTTAGGAGCACTGTGAACTAAACCTGGGATGAGAAATCCACTTATCATCTGGTCCCCATGAACTTCCACTTTAAGAGGGGACCCAGTATGATGCTTTGAGTCCTGACGTATAAATATCAACACAGATCATATGTCAAAAGATCTCCAGAATATTTAAGTGTACAGTTTCCCTCTCAGCAACTGGAGTAATAGGTCCCTGAGTCCTAAAAGAAGAATTCCACATCACATCTCAATGCAAATCTATAGTTCAAATTATCAATACCACTTACCCTTTAACTGGGATTAATCAGATGTTGAAATCATCAGAGTTTAATCAAGTTACCTTTTTTAGTTTTTTTAACTTCATAAAAATCTTTTCACTTGTCAACCACCAAATATGGTTTTTCTCTAAAACATCTACCCTGATCTGTTCTCTACACAGGTTCTAGATGTCACCCAGTGAGCATGGACTGAATCATTTTTCTGAAATTATTAAAGTTGTATGTTAAAAATCACATTGACATTGAAAAACCTGTATACAGACATATTGTTGATATTTACCCCAAAACATATTTGTTCATAGTCTTTGCTCTTCTTGAGTTTCCGTTAAAAAATATTAGATGTCTAACCAAGTAAAAAGTAAACCTTTGGCTGGGTGAAGTTTTTCACACCTGTAATCTCAGCACTTTGGGAGGCTAAGGTGGGTGGATCACCTGATGTCAGGAGTTCGAGACCAGCCTGACAAACATGGTGAAACTCCCTCTACTCAAAATACAAAAAATTAGCCAGGCATGGTGGTGGATGCCTGTAATCCCAGCTGCTTGGGAGACTGAGGCAGGAGAATCGCTTGAACCTGGGAGGCAGAGGTTGCAGTGAGCCGAGATTGCACCATTGCACTCCAGCCTGGGCAACAAGAGCAAAACTCCATCTAAAAAAAAATATATATATATATATATATATATATATATGCGCAAATACACACACACACACACACACATATATATATATGTATATACCTTCACTTAATTTTAGTTAGTTTGAAACAGCTGTTAGTGACAGAATTAATTTCCTTTTTTGTATATTTTGTATATATGTATATACATATATACAATCAACATTTTTTTTTCTAATAATCCTTAATCTCACAGTCCTTAACAATAAAAATGAAGGCATTGATTTTACTTTCATGTGCATGAACTACTTTTGTCTTTGACTACAAATCTGAATCTTATCTTTGACCTCACAGAAATTACCATCAGTGGTGTACTTAGCTTATTTGACACCTAGAGTGGAAGATTTTTTTGACAGTGCACTTCTCTATATGACAAAATCATTGTCAGGAGTAACTATGACATGAAATGAATAGTAATAGCCAGAAAAGAAATGCTGACAGGGATAATTCATTGTTATTGAACTTTATATGTAATCATTAAAGTGAAAGTACAAATAATAAACAACTGAAATAAAAATAAGTATTATAGTTCACAAAAGTGAAAAATTGCAAAGCATTACTTTCACTTGTAAGAGCATATATTTTAAAATAGAGAAAAATAAACTTACAATTACATATTTGTTTGCCATACAAATGAATAATGACTAGTTTCTGTTTCTTGAGCTGTAACTTCTGGAATTTTTTCAATGACATAAGCAGAACTGATTGTTACATAATCATGTTGAATAGATAGTTCACCCAGGTTTGTCAATCTAGGTTTGCTCATACTTGATTGAAGAGTACTTTTTACTAATTTTTATACCAGAAAGCTTATCTCACACATAAAAAAACATATGTAACTAGTTTGAAAAGCCTTAATCATAAAGATAAGTTTGACAGAAATTCATAAGTTTGACATTTCACAATGTGTTTTAGAAATGATAATTCTAAAATATAAGAATAAGTCTCACTTTTTCAGGATCAATTTTAGTAGCTTTAAAATGTCTCTGCAGGAATATGTGTATCTGCATGTATATGAGTGATAAAAAGAGTAGAATAGAAAAGGAAAAACTCACAAATTAAAACTCCAGGTTGTCACCTATAATGACAGAATAAAACTAACTCATGTATTTATTTTCCTTTGCCTTTACAATAATTGTGCTATCATTGTTTATGTTGAATTTACAGTATAATATCTGAAATATGTAGCATCACAAGGGTGGGAGACATGCTTTATTACCAAAGTGAGTTCATATAATCCCAAATCTTACTGAATTTAGTTTCAAAACAAATGCAAACTGTTGAGCTCATGATGATCTGAATGTACATGCTGAATATTCATTGGATGCAAACTTTCTTGGAAAAGTGGGAGCTTTAGGTGAAGTGGCTCTCTGTAAAACTTTCAGTTCTCCAATTTGATGTCTACATAAAATAGGTTTCATAAAAATAAGTATTTTAAAAAGTATTATGGTGAAAATTGCTCATATATATCATCGTGCAAACATGAATATGAACTTAGTACTTAACAGTAACTGCAGCAGTTGCTTAGAGGAGCATTCATCACTGACATAGTTCAGAATTGCCAGCACTTGTTGACAGTAAAAAACTGACCAGATTTAATTGGTTTTATGATTGTTTCTAAATTTCCCATAGTTTATCGTGGGAGCTGTATCAGGCTACTTTTATGACCCAGCCTTTTAGTCTCATTGATTATATTACTTTCTTTTCACATTTTAATACTTTGCCTGCTGTTATCCTTAGGAGGAAGCACACAAGGAATAATTTTTTAAAAATACAATAGCGTTTTTTAACTAATTGCTTTTAAATCACTCAGATACACAAAAACAAAATTGTGTCTCCTTGCAAGGAACAATTTATTCTCTAATCATTCTGTGACAGCATTTCTAAAAATGGCGCTCAGATCACTTGAATAAGAGTCATTTCTCAAGCTTGTAATCCCAGCACTTTGGGAGGCTGAGATGGGCGGATCATGAGGTCAGGAGATCGAGACCATCCTGGCTAACACAGTGAAACCCCGTCTCTGCTAAAAAATACAAAAAACTAGCCTGGCGGGTGCCTGTAGTCCCAGCTACTCGGGAGGCTGAGGCAGGAGAATGGCGTAAACCCGGGAGGCGGAGCTTGCAGTGAGCTGAGATCCGGCCACTGCACTCCAGCCTGGGCAACAGAGCCAGACTCCGTCTCAAAAAAAAAAAAAAAGTCACTTATGGTTTGGGTGCCCTGCTGTAGACATTTTGAACTAAAATGTCTGAGGGTTGGTTCTGCAACTCTGATTTGAAGAGGGAGAAGAGTAGAGAAAGGCTATGGTCATTCATATATAGTTATCTTCACTTCTTGAAGTCTTCCGCATCTGACAGCTCATCTTTCCACCATGAAACAATTACTTCACCTAGTTTTTGTTAACCTCTCTTCCTACTTTATTCTCCTGTTAAAGGACCTATCCTTCTAGATTTCTCTGCTGGCTTCTCCTTTCCTACTAATTTATATTTGGCAGAACATTTGAAGGCTCAGTTTTCAGACATTCTTTCTTTCATTCTTTCTTTTCTGCATGCTCTCCCTGAGCTATCACATAAAAATAACATTTTTATGTTCATGACTTCCTCTACTCTGATTTTCATACTCATTTAACAAAATAGATTCTTGCATGTTTATTAAGCATCTCAAACTTAATATATTGTAAACATTACCATCAATTGTTTTCACTCATGTGTTTTTTATCCTCAGTATTTCCACTTTTATAAATGACATTATTCATTGTTGCTTATGGCCCAGAAATTAGGCATATCTTTATTTCTTCATTTTCCTTATCTCTGATATTTAATACATAATCAAATTTTGTTGTCACTACTGAATATATTTTAAATCCATAATTATTCACCTTATCTTCCCTATTATCCCAATGGAAACCATCTCTTTCTTTGACTTCTCGTAATAGTTTCTATTTACTTTCTTCATCAGCCCATTCTGCATACAGAATCCAGAGTGGTCTTGAAAAATATAAACCTGTTGTATAAAAGGCCAGCCTAAAACCTTCTTGTCTCACACTGCCATAAAAAGCAAGCTCCTTAGCACATATTAGGTAATCTTTTCTGACCTAGTCTTGTCCATCATCCAACCTCATTTTATACAACATTTCCCCCGTCTCACAAAGTTCCAGCTGCGTGGATCTATCTTTACTCCCAACTTCATTGTATTGCCAAGTTCATTCCATTCTTAGATATTTTGTACTTTTCCTACTCTGTACCTGCAATATTCGTTTTCCTGCCAGTGATGGCAGCGACAGCCTGTCTGGAGCGGCTGCTGGCATGATGCCAGCTGCAGTGGGGGTGGCACGACCGGGACTGTGTGCTCCATGGAGGCTCTAGGAGGCAAGAACCAGTGGGAGTCCTGCCCTCTTCCAAGTTGGAGAGGCAGGAGCCCTGCCCTCTCAGGTGCAGCTGCAGCCACCTAGCCACAGCTGCAGACCAGGCATCCCTATGCTCTCAGGGATCCAGGAAGTCCCCTCCCACTGCAGGCTCAGAAGTGCCTGCTCCTGCTGCCTGGCCTCTCTGCACTCTAGCGCCTGCTCCGATTTTGGAGCAAATTTGGGACTGACCTTAGGCACTGTTGTAATCCAGCCAGGTGTGAGCATGCCTGGAGAAGCACTGACACACCAGCCCTCTGCCGCCTCAGCCCACTCTGGAATTCGGTCACCAACGAGCACAGGAGAAGGAAGGAGGATGGCGTAGGGTGGGTAAAGGGCTACTTGGTGTGGACCTGCAGGCACTCCTCAGCACAAGCAGTCTGGGCATCACGGAAGCCATGGGTGGCAGGTTGATGGCTGCAGGAGGCAGACAGGTTGCTGGACAGTAAGGGGTAGGTCCCCAGTGAAGCCTCATCTTCAAGCCAGGGATGGTTTCAAGCTTGGGGGCTGAGCTGCCAGTTCCACTGACTGGAGTGAGAACTTACGATGCTTTCTCCAGGCCCACCCATGGCCACGTATGGACCAATCAACACACAATTCCTCCCCTCTGAGGCTCAAAAAAAAAAAAAAAAAAAAAAAAAAAAAAAGGACTCAGTCAGACTCAGGCAGATGACCAGAAGACCTGCCTGTGGAAAGGAGTTACCCCCTCCAGGTGTCCTCTCCACTGAGGGCTGCGCAGATGTTGCTATAACCTGCCTGTGGACAGGAACTATCCCCTCTGAGTCTCCTCTCTGCTGAGAGGTGCACAGACATTGGGATAACCTGCCTGCAGAAAAGAGCTATCCATCCATTGTGGGGATCCTCTCTGGTAGAGAGCTGGACACTCGTTGGGATGACCTGCTTGCAGAAAGGAGCTATGCACTTTGGGTCTCCTAAGAACTATTGTGCCACTCAATGAAGCTCCTCTCCGCTTGCTCACCTTCCAGTTTTCCCTCACCCTCCAATTGTCCACATACCTCATTCTTCCTGGATGCGGGAAAGAACTCATGACCCACTGAATTTCAGGACTAAAAAACCTGTAACACAGATAGGACTGAAATGCGTCCCCTCAGTTATCACTTTACAAGAGATGAGAAAGAGAGAAGAGCTGGGGCTCTTTGGGAAGCTCATACCTAAGGCTTCCCTAAGCCAGGGCTGTGACACCCTCTTTGGGGTGCTGAGGTTCCTGGCATCTCCAAGCTTGCAAGTACCACTACCTCCTCTCGTCCAGAGGCAGGTGGCCTCAGCAGAAGCAACATGCAGTACATCTGGTCCAGCCACAGCCTCGCATGGAGCCAGCACTTATGCCAGTGCCTGGAGCTACCTGCCATGCCGCAGCAGCCAGTTTGACTAGCTGGCTGTGCACAGTGGCTGAACCCTGTGCTCACTTGCCCACACACCCCTTGCCGCTCTGTGCTCCTCTTGCATTTGGCAGGTATGGGATCTGGGATGGCGGCATGAGCCGAGCACTGCTGCCAGGTCAAGTGGGCAGAACAAGCCCAGCGGGCACAAGCAATACTCAAGCAGAAGGTGCTGCTGGTCACAGAGTTTTTCCGGCTAGTGAAGTGATACCCTAAGGATCCTGTGACACCAGGTCTGGGCAAGGATGCCTTTTATTATCATTTAGCACTCAGCTCAGGTGTCACCTTTTCAAAGAGGTCATCACAGGCCAATGTACTTGAAGAAGCCCCACCCTCACTCCATTCTCCAACATGGTGCCATATGTCCTTACCTAATCCCTATATAGTTTTCTCAGTGATATTAATCCATCTTGTCACATAGTTCCAAAACATGCATTCTAGTAAACTGATAAATGGAGTGACTTTTATCACTTAATGTTTGATACAGTCTACTTAAATTACAATAATTCTGAAGCCTTTTCTGACTTTTACTCTCTTATCCTTTGGTGGTGAATGGGAAATAACTAATAGGTGAGCTTGACAGTAGAACTGAACAGGTATAGTGTAGCTTCTTACTATTTTTATTTGAGACTTGCCTGAATGAATAAAGAACATGGTCCAGGCCGGGCGCGGTGGCTCAAGCCTGTAATCCCAGCACTTTGGGAGGCCGAGACGGGCGGATCACGAGGTCAGGAGATGGAGACCATCCTGGCTAACACGGTGAAACCCCGTCTCTACTAAAAAATACAAAAACTAGCCGGGCGTGGTGGCCGGCGCCTGTAGTCCCAGCTACTCGAGAGGCTGACCCAGGAGGCGGAGCTTGCAGTGAACTGAGATCCGGCCACTGCACTCCAGCCTGGGTGACAGCAAGACTCCGTCTCAAAAAAAAAAAAAAAAAAGAACATGGTCCAGTTTGCATTTTGTCATTCTTAAGCATCCTAAATTGTAATGAAGGTTTTCAGTACTGTCTATGGCCCTATCGACAAGCTTGCTTAATTCACAAAAGCAATGTTAGCAACAGACCATTTAAATTCTGTTGTAATTGTGCTTGAAAACAAAAACACATTGAAGGTAATCAGAAATAATGTAGCCAATATATCCAAGATATTTATGTTTAGGCAGCAGGGTTTAGCAAATAAGGCCCACGTGTCACATTTTCTTGGCAGTTCATAGTGGGATATTTTAACTCGGTAGTTTTTTTTTTGGTTGGGGAAGAAAGGGTGTGTTCGATTTTAACAACAAAGCCTGGGAAAATAGCTTTAGGACTTAGGTTTTTAATAAGCAGGGACTTTTGACCTTGGCAGTTTCAAAAAGCTAATTGCAACTTTGTCCACACAGGTGACAGATATTTTATATAGCAGAGCTTTTTAAATGGCAGGGTCACAAGTGCTGACCTTATGAAAATGAGTTTGGGCCTCATTGGCCTTAGTAGATGACTGGTCATGTGTGGGTTACTACTGCTTGACCTTGAAATATGGAGGCATGGGGCAGCACATGGTGTTTCCGGAAATTAAAATAAAAATCAGCTCTTAGTAGTCTTTGGTCTGCAGAATAATTTTGTAACTCTAGTGTGTTTTTCAGGCAGGTCCACAGGCCAGGACTTTAAGCTGCAATGTGAGCTTAGTTCAATAATTGCTGTAGAGTATTAGCAAGGTTTAATACTTCCGTTGTTAGTGCATATCTTAAGTATGTAATGCTATAAAAGCTACCCAGACCCCATTGTTCTTGTTTGTTTGTTTGTTTTTTGTTGTTGTTGTTTCTGCATGTGTTGAACTACTTTTAGCCTGAAGGAGGAGAGTCTTTGAATGTAGATTGCTTGCCCACAGGTCTTTAACAATCTCTTCCCTCTTTGTGGTCTCAAGCTGCCAGTTCTCTTAAGTATCAAAACATCACGGACACAATTTATTTTTCTTTTTTATTTTGTTTTTCTTTGTGATGGGATCCCTGCTGTGTTACTCAGGCTGATCTCAATCTCCTGCACTCAAGCAATCCTCTGGCCTTAGTTTACTTAGTAGCTGGGATTACAGGCAAGCCCCACTGCACCTGGCCCCACTGTCTTGGATTTATGAGAGGCAAAACTATTCATTCATAGGCTATCCCAGATTCAAAGGGAGAAGCAATAGACTCCATCTTTAAATGTGTGAAGTGATAATGCACATACAGAAATGAGAGAAATTGTTGGTAACCAAATCTGTAAACCATACCATACAGTCTTCCCTGTGGCCACAATTCATTCCCATCTCATATGCAAATATATTAATCTCTTCCCCAAATGTCTCATTCCATTATCTCACCAATTTAAAGTTCAGAATCTCATAATCTGCATAAAAATGGAACATAAATGAGCTTTCTTAGTTGTGGCTTTTCTCCAAGTGGAGACTTCTAAACTGAACAGACCTGTTATCTGCCTCCAAACATCCAACATTCATTGGTGAGAAGGGGATGGGAATAATACAAAGAATACTCCCATTCAAAAGGGAAGACATGAGAGGCACTGGTTTATAGCTGAACACATGTTAACAGATTCGCTTGATTAAACCCTAGTTCTGCTTCCTGGAAGTGTTTATCTGAGGCTCTGAGATCCATGCTCCATGCCATTCGCTATTTTTTTTTTTTTTAATGAATCAGTCTCCTTTATTATTAAGAAATGATTCATGTTTCTTTTTACAAAGAGCAGGAAAAAAAGGAATGGCTAATGTTTATGTTACAGCATGTAGCCAGGCAGACATAAGCAGGGCAGGAGAGAGTCCTCACCCCCTGAAACAAAGAAAGTCAGGTGACCATCAAGTGATAATCAAGTGGTTGTGTTATGCCCAGACCGCTTATTCCCCAGAGAAGACCACCAGAGTCCGGAGTCAAAGCCAAGTGGTAAGGATCTTTATTACAGTTTCGAACCTGGAACCCTCACGCACCCGTGAAACGAGCGGGGCGGGAGAGCTCCCCAACTGGGCTCAAGACAATGTTATATAGTCTAGGGTAAACAGGCACAGAGTCATTATACAAATCAGATGTATGATTGGCTGACATTTGAACAAGGCGATTTGGCTGATTATGATTGGTTTCCGCCATTTCTAGTATTTCAGTTAATTTTGAAATCCTGATGACATCTATCAGGTGCTTGCAGGGCAAGGGCAGGGCTTGTTTTCACAAACCCCGAAGCGGGAAAGCAGTTTTACAGAAGCAGAACAAAGGCAGTTAATCATATTGCGACAGGTTTCACAACAGGTTTTGCAACATGAGTGTATCTTACTTGAACGCGTCTTGTGACCTTGCCGTGCCACAGAAAGAAAAACAGGAACTTACAAAATCTTTAGAATGTGCAGAGATAGAGACAAAATGATTGTGAGAGCAGAACAAAGGTTTATCAATAGGGCGGGCACACGCTTTTATGCCCTTTCATTTCCCCCTCTCATAAGTAACTGGGTGTCCAATCCTGGACCCTCAGACTCTTATAGTGTAGCTTCTCCTTCTGGGTGAAGAAGAGGTAGGTGATGGCTACAGAGGACCATTAGTTGGATGGTATCAAACCTTTCTCTGACAAATTGTAGAATTCTATTTACTACACAGGGGCCTACAGTAAGCAGAAGCAGTAAAGACATTAGGGGGCCTAGGAAAGGTGCTAGAAGAGAAAACATGGAAGAGTTCCACCAATTATTAGCTGCCGTAGTAAACTGTTGCTTTTTCATTTCTAAGCTTAGTTTATGTAGACCTTGGACTCTCTCCTCAACTAATCCTGACTCATTTATATAGAAACAGCATTCTTCTTTGAGGAACATACAGGTACCTCCTTTCTCAGCCGTGAGTAAGTCTAAGGCTCTGCGGTTTTGGAGGGTGACCTGTGCTAGGGAGGTGAGCTGCCGCTGAAGGGAGGCTAGGGAATAAGCAGAGTCCTCCATAGCAACAGAGAATTGTTGGAACAGCTTGTCATTTTCTATCATGGAGTGCCTTAGGGCTCCCCCTGCTAACCCCGCCGTGACGACAGAAGTGGTTAAAGATACTCCGGCAATTAGTGGTAGAAATACTGCTCGCTTATGTCGGGCAGTCTCAATCGAGGCAGCCCCTGCCCAGCCTATGAACTCAGCCGGGGTCAGCAGGGTCAGTCGGGGGACTAGGGTAACAGGGATACACAACTGTCCATCGGAATTGCTTTTGGACAGGGTTTTTAACAGAGTCATATTACACCAGAAGAATACACCAGAGGGAGCATATAGGGGGTTGCTAGGGTATGTAGCCGATTGGTTGCAGAGGCTGTTGCTAAGTGCCGAATAGTGGCAGGGATATTTTTCTTGGTTTGGGTCATGGTATAAGGCTACATCGGGTATCGTAATTGTGGATGAATTCTGGAAGTCTGTATAGTTGGTAGGAGGGGTGGTTAGGGGAATGGCGGTTAATGGTGGTCTCCCTAGGGTTGCACACATAAAGCAGGAGGACAGATCGCCTAGACCGGTGAGGTTGGCGAATGCTAGCCCTTCCTGTAATAGGGTTAGCCAAGAGAAAGGTTGCAAGTCCTGCAATAGCTTGGTTTCCTGTTTTTGGATGTGTGTATGGACTAGGGGCCGAGTCTGGACTAGACTCCGCCATAGGTACAGGTGACTACTGGGCCAAGTACTAGTGGAATAGTAGTAGACCGCCCCATGTTGAGGTGCTGTCCACCGGGAGTGCCCTGGATCTGTTATTATCCAAGTATA
>NW_012115032.1:3637271-3642516 GCF_000951035.1 Colobus angolensis palliatus | reverse complement strand
CACAGAAAGAAAAACAGGAACTTACAAAATCTTTAGAATGTGCAGAGATAGAGACAAAATGATTGTGAGAGCAGAACAAAGGTTTATCAATAGGGCGGGCACACGCTTTTATGCCCTTTCATTTCCCCCTCTCATAAGTAACTGGGTGTCCAATCCTGGACCCTCAGACTCTTATAGTGTAGCTTCTCCTTCTGGGTGAAGAAGAGGTAGGTGATGGCTACAGAGGACCATTAGTTGGATGGTATCAAACCTTTCTCTGACAAATTGTAGAATTCTATTTACTACACAGGGGCCTACAGTAAGCAGAAGCAGTAAAGACATTAGGGGGCCTAGGAAAGGTGCTAGAAGAGAAAACATGGAAGAGTTCCACCAATTATTAGCTGCCGTAGTAAACTGTTGCTTTTTCATTTCTAAGCTTAGTTTATGTAGACCTTGGACTCTCTCCTCAACTAATCCTGACTCATTTATATAGAAACAGCATTCTTCTTTGAGGAACATACAGGTACCTCCTTTCTCAGCCGTGAGTAAGTCTAAGGCTCTGCGGTTTTGGAGGGTGACCTGTGCTAGGGAGGTGAGCTGCCGCTGAAGGGAGGCTAGGGAATAAGCAGAGTCCTCCATAGCAACAGAGAATTGTTGGAACAGCTTGTCATTTTCTATCATGGAGTGCCTTAGGGCTCCCCCTGCTAACCCCGCCGTGACGACAGAAGTGGTTAAAGATACTCCGGCAATTAGTGGTAGAAATACTGCTCGCTTATGTCGGGCAGTCTCAATCGAGGCAGCCCCTGCCCAGCCTATGAACTCAGCCGGGGTCAGCAGGGTCAGTCGGGGGACTAGGGTAACAGGGATACACAACTGTCCATCGGAATTGCTTTTGGACAGGGTTTTTAACAGAGTCATATTACACCAGAAGAATACACCAGAGGGAGCATATAGGGGGTTGCTAGGGTATGTAGCCGATTGGTTGCAGAGGCTGTTGCTAAGTGCCGAATAGTGGCAGGGATATTTTTCTTGGTTTGGGTCATGGTATAAGGCTACATCGGGTATCGTAATTGTGGATGAATTCTGGAAGTCTGTATAGTTGGTAGGAGGGGTGGTTAGGGGAATGGCGGTTAATGGTGGTCTCCCTAGGGTTGCACACATAAAGCAGGAGGACAGATCGCCTAGACCGGTGAGGTTGGCGAATGCTAGCCCTTCCTGTAATAGGGTTAGCCAAGAGAAAGGTTGCAAGTCCTGCAATAGCTTGGTTTCCTGTTTTTGGATGTGTGTATGGACTAGGGGCCGAGTCTGGACTAGACTCCGCCATAGGTACAGGTGACTACTGGGCCAAGTACTAGTGGAATAGTAGTAGACCGCCCCATGTTGAGGTGCTGTCCACCGGGAGTGCCCTGGATCTGTTATTATCCAAGTATATATATTGGGAGTGCCAGTCGGATAACGAGTCCTGAGGAGGTTAGACTGTTTATGCTGTTCATCCCATGTCCTGACTGGGTGTATTTTGTAATATCTGTATGGACAGCCTGCATTCTGATGCCACCAATAATGCTTACAATTGTATTCAGTCTGATCAAATTCGAAGCAGATCATGGGTACCCCTGGTTTGGCAATCTGAAACTCGGTGAAGTTGAGGTAAATTGGATTACTGCACCCGGAGGGGGGGCAATCCGCACTAGCCAGCAATTTACCAGCCTGGGGGGTTTCTCCGGGGCGTGGGTTTGGTTCTCATAGAGCCAGAACCTCCAGACATAGGGATTAGACAGCGCAGCAATGAGTAAAGTCAGGTGCATGAGGCATAAAAGCATAGGTAAACTAGACATGGCTATGGCTATGGGGGATTACGGCGTAGGGTTAGTTTTAAGGGATTGTTCTTAGCTTTGTCTATAGTCCATGTAACCTGTGCTCCAGACGGCCCGAGAAGGTCGGATGCTGGGTCCACTGGTTTGACATGTGTGTAGTGGATCCACGAGGCGATGCCTTCTACTTTGAGAGCAGTGGGAGTAGTCAGGAGTACCTGCAGTGGTCCCTTCCACCTGGGTTGGAGAGTCTCTTGTCGGTGGCGCTTGACCAATACCCAGTCTCCTGGCTGGAATGAATGAGGTGTTGGCGGAGGTCCTGTTTCGTACAGCTCTCGTAGCTTGGGCCAAATTTCTTGGTGAATTTTCTGTAAGGCTTGTAGGGAGAATAAGAGCTCAGAGACATTTTCGGTTTCAGATTTGAGTAGGTCATCTTTCAGACTGGGGACCAGGGGTGGGGGGTCTGCCATACATGATTTCATATGGGGTAAGGCCCAGTCTGTAAGGGGTGTTCCGGGCCCGGAACAGAGCGTAGGGGAGAAGTACTACCCAATTAGCACCAGTCTCCATAGTCAATTTAGTTAAGGTCTCCTTTAGGGTCTGACTCATCCTTTCTACCTGTCCTGAGCTTTGGGGCCTATAAGCACAATGTAATTTCCAATCTGCCCCAAGAATGGAAGCCAAATCCTGACTTACCTTAGCAACGAAGGCCGGTCCATTATCTGACCCTATCTGAATGGGGAAGCCATACCTGGGGAGAATTTCTTCCAAAATTTTCTTTGCTACGACCTGAGCAGTTTCTCTCTTAGTTGGGAACGCTTCCGTCCATCCTGAAAAAGTATCTACAAAAACAAGTAAGTACTGATACCCATACTTCCCGGGTTTTATTTCAGTGAAATCTATCTCCCAGTAGACGCCGGGCCTAGTTCCTCTAAACCTAGTCCCTGCGGAGTCTTGGGTTTGGGGGTAAGCGTTGTTTAGTTGGCAAACTTTGCAATTAGTCACGATGTTGCTGGCCATCTCGGCTATATGTCTGATCTTGAGCTTGGAGTGTCTGATCAGGTCCATCATCCGCCGGGCACCCAGGTGGGTGGTTCGGTGGATGTGTTCTAGCACTTGCTGTCCTAATTTTTCTGGCAAGATGGTCTGGTCATTAGTATCAGTCCACCACTCATTCTGAACCTGTTTCAAGGGAAGTTTGTAGATCCATTGGAGATCTTGTTCTGAATAATCAGGGAAATACGGTAGGTCCCGGGGGCCCGGATCAGGGAGCTGGAGTGTGAGGAGTTGGCTGGGAGCCCTTGCCACGTTTCGCACGGTCTGATCGGCTAGGGAGTTGCCTCGAGCAGTTGGCGTGGTTGGTTTCTGATGCCCGGGACAATGTACAATAGCCAATTTCTTTGGCTTCCACAAGGCAGTTAACAGGGCTAGGATCTCTTATTTTGTTTTTTATTTCTTTTCCTTCAGCTGTTAATAGTCCCCTCTCTTTGTAGATAGCCCCATGTATGTGTGCAGTAGTGAAAGCATATCCACTGTCTGTGAATACGGTCAGTTTCCTCCCTGCCCCTAGTCAGTTTCCTCCCTGCCCCTAGGATAAGAGCTTGGGTGAGCGCTATCAGTTCGGCCTTCTGGGCCGAAGTTCCTGGGGGCAGGGGTTCCACCCATATTATCTCAGTCTCTGAAGTCACTGCTGCTCCAATGTACCTCTGGCCTTGGTGAATGAAGCTGCTTCCATCAGTAAACCAGACGAGGTCTGCGTCAGGAAGTGGGCGGTCCTGCAGATCCTCCCGAACTCCATGTACCTGAGCCAATATCTCGGTGCAATCATGGAGCGGGGCATGCAGGTCCGGATTAGGCAACAGCGAGGTAGGGTTCAAGGTTGTTGGAGGCAGGAAAGTTATTCTGAGGGGGTTTAACAGCAGTCCTTGGTAGTGGGTGAGTCAGGCATTACTCATACATCGGTCCAGAGGCTGCCAGAGGATGCTCTTGATGGCATGCGGGGTCGTGACCTGCAATTCTTGGCCCATGGTCAGTTTATCAGCGTCTTTGACCATCAAGGCAGTGGCCGCGATTATCCGGAGGCAAGGAGGCCACCCGGCAGCCACTGAGTCCAGTCTTTTTGACAAATATGCAACCGGTCTCTGCCAGGGACCTAGATACTGAGTCAGTACTGCTTTGGCCACACCCCAGCTTTCGTCCACATATAGGTGGAAGGGCTTGGAAACATCGGGGAGCCCCAGCGCGGGAGCTGATAACAAAGCAGTTTTGATCTCTTGGAAGGCCCACTCAGCCTCTTCCATCCAATTGAAGGGCTGCCATTCTTTTGTTGCCTGGTATAGGGGCTTGGCTAACCTGCAAACCTGGGTATCCATAACCTACAGAACCCTGCCAACCCCAGGAATTCTCTCACCTGCTATGTTGACTGGGGTCTAGGGATGCATAGGACTGTCTCCTTCTGGGCTCTGGTTAACCAGCGCTGCCCCCCTTTTAATAGGTATCCTAGGTAGGTTACCTCCGACTTGCAGATCTGAGCCTTTGTTGCTGAGGCTCGGTAGCCTAGCTCCCCCAAAGTCTTTAGGAGGTTTTCAGTCCCTTGGACACAAGCTTCTGGGGATCTGGCCACTATCAAGAGATCATCAACATACTGCAAAAGAGTTATTTCAGGGTGCTGCCGCCGGTACTCACCCAGATCTTCATGAAGGGCTTCATCAAACAGGGTTGGCGAGTTCTTGAATCCTTGTGGCAGTCTGGTCCACATCAGCTGACCGTTGATGCCTCTCTCAGGATCAGTCCATTCAAATGCAAAGAGTTCTTGACTTTTGGGAGCCAGAGGGAGGCTGAAGAAAGCATCTTTTAGATCAAGAATGGTATACCACTGTTTTTCTGGATGTAAGGCACTTAAGAGGGTGTATGGATTGGGCACAGTGGGATGTATGTCTATGACTCTCTTATTAACTTCTCTTAAATCCTGCACTGGCCTATAATCCATACTGTTGGGTTTATGAACAGGTAACAGTGGAGTATTCCAGGATGAGTGGCACGCCCGTAGGACTCCTTGGTCTAGGAGTCGGCGGATATGGGGCGTAATTCCTTCTTTTGCCTCTAGGGGCATGGGGTATTGCCAAACCCGAACCGGATCCCTCCCCGGCTTAACTTTGACAAATATGGCAGGCCGATGTTTAGCTAGCCCCAATCCCCCAGTTTCTGCCCAAGGTTCAGGGAAGCGCTGGAGCCAAGAGTCAATTTCCTGATCAGGGGACTTTTGCTCCTGATGGAGTCTGTACTCATCTTCTAAGGTGGACAGTCAGGATAGATATTGGCCTGTTTTGGGAGTCAGTTATCTTGGGCCCTTCTGGCTCAAAGTGGATTTGGGCCCCCATTTTTGTTAACAAGTCCCTCCCTAATAGGGGGCAGGGGCTTTCTGGGATGACTAGGAAGGAATGGGATACTTTTCC
>NW_012115032.1:3616648-3636811 GCF_000951035.1 Colobus angolensis palliatus | reverse complement strand
TGGAGTATCCCTATTATTATAAACTCGCTGGGCTATCTGAAGGAGGTCCTGAATCTGCTTTCCCTCTAGACTCTCTAATTTCTGGAGTTTTCTTTTAATATCTGGTGCTGCCTGGTTTACAAAGGACATTACTAGGGCTGCCTGATTTTCTGGTGCTTCCGGGTCCATAGGGGTAAACTGTCTGGAAGCTTCCATTAGTCTCTCTAAATACACAGCGGGGCTTTCTGTCTTACCTTGTAGCATAGAATATACTTTAGCTAAATTGGTGGGCTTGCGAGCTGCTGCTCGGAGACCTGCCATTAGAGTCTGGTGATAAATGACCAGTCGTCCCCTACCTTCTGCTGTGTTGTAATCCCATCTGGGTCGGGTCAAAGGAAAAGCCGCATTGATAAGGTCGGGATTTGCAGTCGGCTGGCCATCATCTCCTGGAACCAGCTTCCTGGCCTTAACCTGGATCCTTTCCCACTCCTCCGTTGTGAACAGGATTCGGAGGAGCTGTTGACAGTCATCCCAGGTCGGCTGGTGAGTAATCATGACACTGTCCAACAACAAGGTTAGATCTTTGGGATTATCTGAGAACCGAGCATTTTGGGACTTCCAATTGTACAAATCACTAGTGGAAAAAGGCCAATACATGAGACGGGGGAGCCCGGTATCATCGAGCGATCATATCTCTCTGAGGGGCAGGGCTACAGTAGAGTCGGGGAGTCGGGAAGCTTGGTCACGCTGCACATGGCCTCGTGTTCAGCCGGCCGGCCCCCCCGGGTTACTTTCGCTTTCAGCTGCTTCTGCTTCTCGGTCCCTGTGTTCCTCCACGGAGGCACCCTGGGGGACCGGGGCCTGTGGGATGGGGTGCGGATATGGTGGTGGAAGTGTGGGTTCTAACGTTAGGGGGTCCTGGCTATCTGGCAGCACAGGGGCCGAAGGAGCAGAGGGAGTCCTTTGTCTCATAGGTCACGTTACTAGGACCTTGCAGGGCTCAGGGATGAATGGGGTCAAACAGGGCAGTGGGTTCTCCACAAGATCCTGCCACACTAGAATATAAGGAATTTGATCAGGATGTCCTGACCGCCCTGGCAGGAAAATCTTAGTTTTTACCTTAGTAATAATGGAGAGACAGAAAGTTCCTTCGGAGGGCCACCCCACACCGAAGGTGGGCCACTCCAAGTGGCAGAAAGTAACTAGTTTACCCTTTTTTAGTTCTACACTTAGGTCATATCCCCGAGCCTTTACATCTTTGAAATTGTTAACAAGGAGGGAGAGCGGCGTGCTCTGGGCGCCGTCCATTTTTGGACTGCTCCTACACGGAGAAGGAGAGACGAAAATGAGTGTTAAGCAGAGGGAAGTATCTGACAGGTCCGGTCCTGGAAGGGATGAAGAGGTTTTATGTTTCTTTTTAGACTTAACACGTAACAATAACAGACAGACAGTGGTAGACGATGAGCATTTGCGAGCGCGTGTCGGACTTAACTTCTGACCTGAGTCAGACGGGGTAACCAAGTGTGGAGGCCCCCAGATGGGCACCGGGGGATGTCTCCCACCAGTCCCGGGTGGCCGTCTTTTAGCGCGTCCGCCAAGACCGTGCCACCCACAGTACAGACCAATACAGATCACAGATTTCACAAAATTTCAGGAAGACAGACAGAGACAGAGACAGAGACAAAGACAAAGCCAGCTTACCTACAGATTAAGATCCGTTGACTTGGGGGTCTGGTGGGCTTGGGGGAAATCCCGGACGAGCCCCCATTTGTTATGCCCAGACCGCTTATTCCCCAGAGAAGACAACCAGAGTCCGGAGTCAAAGCCAAGCGGCAAGGATCTTTATTACAGGTTCGAACCTGGAACACTCATGCACCCGTGAAACGAGCGGGGCGGGAGAGCTCCCCAACTGGCTCAAGACAGTGTTACATAGTCTAGGGTAAACAGGCACAGAGTCATTATACAAATCAGATGTACGATTGGCTGACATTTGAACAAGGCAATTTGGCTGATTATGATTGGTTCCTACCATTTCTAGTATTTCAGTTAATTTTGAAATCCTGATGACGTCTATCAGGGGCTTGCAGGGCAAGGACAGGGCTTGTTTTCACAAACCCCGAAGTGGGAAAGCAGTTTTACAGAAGCAGAACAAAGGCAGTTAATCATATTGCGACAGGTTTCACAACAGGTTTTGCAACATGAGTGTATCTTACTTAAACGCATCTTGGGACCTTGCCGTGCCACAGAAAGAAAAACAGGAACTTACAAAATCTTTAGAATGTGCAGAGATAGAGACAAAATGATTGTGAGAGCAGAACAAAGGTTTATCAATAGGGTGGGCACACACTTTTATGCCCTTTCAGTTGTTAACTGTCTCTCTAAAATAATAAATAGTTGCAGCCGGTGCCATGGAGAGTGAGTTTCTTAATAGACAGAAACACCTGAAATATGATCAACAGCTTCCTGGTAAGATCTCAGGAGCTGGACAAGTGGGCTTAAGCATGCATACTAAGAGGCAAAATGGCAGAGTTTAACTGGTGTATGACTCTCCTCTTGGTCACACAATTGGTAAGGGAAAAACGCCTCAACTGAGCATGTGTACAATTTCAGTAAACACAGTGTGGATGTGGTCCTTCCCGAGTGGTGGCAGGCCACTGTACATGTGGACAGCCCACCCCAATGGAAAACTCAAGGGAGAAGTAACACAACCCCAGAAGCATGCCAAATGTATAAGACCCCAAAACAAAGGTCAAACTGCACATTTCACTCTCTCAAGTTCCCCATGTGGCCGTCTTCCAAGCATAATTTATTTCCTTTCATTTGTATTGTAAACTTTTTAATAAACTTTCACTACTGTTCTAAAACTTGCCTGGGTCTCTCTGCCATATGCCTCTCGGTTGAATTATTTCTTGTGAGAAGGCAAGAAGTGAAGTTGCTGCAGACCCATACAGATTTGCTGCTGGTAACATTTATAGAAGAGCTTTTTCAGTTGGATTCTTACAAGTGGAAATTTGGGCTCAGAGGCTTATATTCATGTTGTTCTCTTCTGGTCCTTTAGTTTAAACTGCCAAGTTCTTTAAATTATTTGATTTATTTTCACATAACAAATTATGTTCCACTTCTTTAGGATAAAACCACCACACAGATCTCCTGGAGGTAAGCCTTTCTTTACTTAGGTCTGGAAGTCAGATGTTGTTGGAATACATCCTATGACTCTTAACAAGCATTTGCATTTAGTTTTGTTTGTCTAAGAGAGTCTAGAGGCCCTGCCTTAAATCTTTCAAAGTTCTTAACTAGGTATCTTACAGGCACAGCCTTCATATAATCTTTAACCTGAGAAGGCATTTTTACTGGTAACAGTCTGGATGTAAACATTGCCCAAAGCTACTTCTTATGTTAAGAATAGTTTGCCATACAGAGAGGCTGAAAAGAAAAATAACTTTGTTGATAAAAAAAACAGTATCTAAAATATTTCAAGAGATTTATGCTGAGCCAAATATAAGTGAACATAGCTGGTGACAAAGCTCCAAGAGATCCTGAGAACATGAGCCCAAGGTGGTCCAGCTACAGCTTCTTTTTTTTTTGAGATGGATTCTCGCTCTGTCGCCCGGGCTGGAGTGCAGTGGCCGGATCTCAGCTCACTGCAAGCTCCGCCTCCCAGGTTTACGCCATTCTCCTGCCTCAGCCTCCCGAGTAGCTGGGACTACAGGCGCCCGCCACCTCGCCCGGCTCGGTTTTTGTATTTTTTAGCAGAGACGGGGTTTCACCGTGTTAGCCAGGATGGTCTCGATCTCCTGCTGGTTCTGGATTTCTAATCCGTAAGTTTTATAGAACTGATTTGTTCTATAGTATTAATTAGAGCTCTGATTATTCTCATCTGTTAAATTGATTTAGGTTAATCATCAAATCCCATAGGCATATATTTCTATAGGCCTAATTTAAATTAGGGAGTCTCTGAGGCATATTCACATTATGGAAGCTCTAGCATTCTGTGCCTCGGTCTTCTTGTTCAACACAACTACATAGAGTAGTCCTTACATGTGACGATTAAGAAGGAACGAGGTGACCAAACACTGCCAATGAATAGGTGCCCTTGGCCCAGCCCCATGTTGTTCTTCCGATACATTTCAGAAAAATGCTTCAGAATTAGAGGAAAATGTTTCGCTTCTTTTCAGTAGCATTTCTCCTACCTGTGTTTGTATCTTTTTTTTTTCCTTATTTCCACTGGTACCTTACTCCAGTAATTTTAACTATTGTTTACATTTAAAGTCCTACATCTGTTTTAGAAACATATTATTTTCTAAAAGTGTGTGAACATACTCTCCTATTAAAAAAGAAAACACAGTCTTGTGTTTGATCCTCTATTTACCCTCTCATTTCAACCATATGTCTCTTCTCCCTTCACTGCCAATATCCGTAGGTGGAGATGGAATGGCAAGTACACATTCTGTTACAACTTCCTTGTTTTCTTAGTTCTTATTTTTTTTTTCAAGTAAGAGTTAATACTTCCATGTACCTATCTTAGCTCTCATAACTTTCCATGTTAGCATTTTTCTATTTTCATATCTCTACCACAAGATCTGAAAATTCTTAACAAAAAGAATACTCACACCTTTATTTATTAATATCACCTGCACCCAACACCTATCCCACTGCTTCTTACAAGGTGAACACCAAGCAAATATTTGGAAAGCAAAGGATATTATTTTAAAAATTCTATTTTTTTGCATCCATATTTATCTACATTTATGGATTTTAACAAATGTAATATATTTTTGTAACCAGAACCTAAATTGAGAGAGAAAACATTGTCAACTCCATTGTTCCTTTTTTACAATCATAAATTTATCTCTTCAAGGGTTATCATTGATTTTAACAGCACCGATAAGTTTCAATATTTCTGTAACTTACATAAAGCAAAATATATTGTTTTCACTCTTTTGTATCTGACATCTTTTACTCAACTTTTTTGAGATTTATTCATGTGTTGCTTATTATAAATTACCCATGTGTTAATATATGACAAAGTTTAACTATTCATGGATATTTAAGAATTTTCTAGTTTGGAGCAATAAAGAATAGTGCAGCTATAAATAATTTTATAGCATATTTATAGATGACTTTTGGTATCTGTATTCATATTGTTAGATATATAGTTAGAAAAAATTCATTATAGTATGTAATACATTAAGCTTTAATAGACAAAGCTAAAAATTTCTCAGTTGTTACATAGAAATTACAATACACATTCTGGTCTTAATAGAATCAAACATACATGACTTTTAGCACTTAATGCCACTAAAATTTTATATCTTTAGACTCAATTCATTTCTCACATTTAATGCTATTTTTATGTATAATAAATTTACATGTAATTTGAACTTTCATGCTGTGTTTCAAAATGCCATTCATCTAATAGTTTTAAGCCATTTATTATTTTAAAGATTCTGAAAGTCAGGAGTTCAGGTACAAGAGTATTGTCTTAAAGATTCAGGAGTCAGGAGTTAGCTGAGTTCTCTGCTCAGAGTCTCAAAAGGATGTTAGCAACTTGTCAGACAACTGTACTCTTATCTGGAGGCTCTATCGGGAAAGAATTCACTTTCAAGAGCACTTAAGTTGTTGCAGTATTCATTTCCTTTTGGCCGAAGAACTGGAAGCCCTGGCTTCTTGCTTACTGGAGACTGGTAGACCCCTTCAGCTCCCTGGGATCTTTTAAGTTCCCAGAAACTGACTGTTCTTCCTAGAAGATTACTGCTATTCCTGGCCTCATGCCTTCCTCCAACATGGCTGCTTAGTGAGGGGAGTCTGGGGAGCAAGTATACTAAAAATATGGAGTCTTATGTAACGTAACACAATAATGGGGTTGAATCCAATCTCTTTTTCTATATTATTTATGAGCAAGTTATAGATTCTACCCACAGTCAAAGGGAAGGGATTACACAAGGGAATATTAGAAAGTGATGACTTTTGGGGGCCTCCTATGGTCTACTGCATTGCATTTCACAGTGTATCAAATATTGTGCTGTATACCCCATAATCAATTGTATTTACCTGCATATATTTACCCTTTTTGGTTTTCTTCACTTCTTTGTGTATTTCCAAATTTCTTGGTTGTATTATTTGCTTCTAGAATTACATTTTATTGTTTATTTCCAAATTTGTTTTATTTTTACTTCATCTGTGGTTATCAACAAATTCAATCTTTATCTACTTTTAAAAATTTCCCATTTTTGAGACTCTTTTCTTTGTTGTTGTTGTTGTATAGAATTTTAGAATGAAGTTATTTTCCATTAACAACTTAAAGATGTTGGCCGGGCGCGTTGGCTCAAGTCTGTAATCCCAGCACTTTGGGAGGCCGAGACAGGCGGATCACGAGGTCAGGAGATCAAGACCATCCTGGCTAACACGGTGAAACCCCGTCTCTACTAAAAAATACAAAAAACTAGCCGGGCGACGTGGCGGGCGCCTGTAGTCCCAGCTACTCCGGAGGCTGAGGAAGGAGAATGGTGTAAACCCAGGAGGCGGAGCTTGCAGTGAGCTGAGATTCGGCCACTGCACTCCAGCCTGGGCGGCAGAGCGAGACTCCGTCTCAAAAAAAAAAAAAAAAAACTTAAAGATGTTATTCTATAACCTTCTAGCTTTTATTGCTTTACTTTCAAAGCCAACTATCATCATAATTATTCTTTAAAATGTAATATTTATTTTTGTCTGACTACTTTTTACCTTTTATTGAATATCCTTTATATTCTGTTCTGTTTCTATTTCTTTTTACTCTCTATGATTTAATTTGGATATATGTAATACAAGAGTCTTGTACTATTTCCAATCTACTGTTAAAAAACATTTATTGTTGCAGTTGTCATTTTTTAGATCTATTAGGTCTCATTTTATTTCAATTACTCTTTTTTGAATTTTCCGCTTTTTACATTCTATGTATTTATTAACTTCTATTTTAAGTTCACAGGTACAAATACAGGTTTTGTTACATAGGAAAATTTCTGTCATGGGGTTTGTTGTACAGATTATTTCATCACCCAGGTATTGAGCAGAGTGCTCATCAGTTATTTTTTCTAATCTTCTCACTCCTCCCACCCTCTGAAAGGCCCCAGTGTGTGTAACTTCCCCTATGTGTCCATGTGTTCTTTTTCTTGATTTAAATCTTTTTTTAAATGATTGTAATATTTGTTTTAGATTCAGTGGGCACCTGCACAGGTTTGTCATGGCTGTATATTGTATGACACTCAGATTTGGCATAAGAATGACCCACATCACCCAGGATGGGAGCATAGCACCCACTGGATAGTTTTTCAGCCTTTGCCTCCCTCTCACTCTCCACTCACTAGTAGCCCCCAGTATCTATTATTCCCATCTTTATGTGCATGCGTGCCCAATGTTTAGCTCTCACTTATAAGTGATGCGGTATTTGGTTTTCTGTTCTTAAATTAATTCACCTAGAATAATGGTCTTCAATGGCACCTACATTACTGCAAAGGACATGACTTTGTTCTATTTTATGGCGGCATAGTATTCCATGGTATAAGTGTGCTATATTTTCTTTATCCAATCCACCATTAATAGGTACCTAGATTGACTCTATATCTTTGCTCTTGTGAATAGTGTTACGATATATGTATGACTGCATGTGTCTTTTTGGTAGAACAATTTATTTTCCTTTGGATATACACCCAAGAATGGGATTGCAGAATTAAACGGTAGTTTCATTTAACTTTAGAAATCTCCAAGCTGCTTTCCATAGTGACTGAACCAATACACATTTCCACCAACAGTATAAGCCTTCCTGTTTTTCCACAGCCTTATCAGTGTCATTATTTTTGACATTTTGATAATAGCCATTTGGACTGGTGTGGTGGTATTTCATTGTGGTTTTGATTTTTGTTTCTCTGATCATTAGCAAAATGGAACATTTTTTCCATGTTTATTGGCCACTTATATGTCTTCTTTTGAGAAGTGTCTGTTTATGTCCTTTGCCCATTTTATAATGGGATTATCTGGTTTTTGCCTCTTAAATTGTTTAAGTTTCTTACAGATTCTGCATATTAGACCTTGTCAGATACATAGTTTGAGAAGATATTCTTTCTGTGGATTGTCTGTTTACTTTGTTCCTTTTGCTGTGCAGAAGTTTTTTTGGTTTAATTAGGTCCCACTTGTCAATTTTTGTTACTGTTGCAATTGTTTTTGAGGGCTTAGTCATTTTCTTTTTGCCAAGACTGATGTATAGAGAGGCATTTCTTAGGTTTTCTTGTAGGACATTTCTAGTTTGAGATTTTACATTTAAATGTTTATTTCATCTTCATTTAATTTGTATATGGCAAATACTGGGAGAACAGTTTCATTCTTCTGTATGTGGTTAGCCTATTATCCCAGCATTATTTATTGAGAGGGAGGCCTTTCCTCATTGCTTATTTTTGTTGACTGTGTTGAAGATTAGTTGACATTATTTCTGGGTTCTCTATTTTGTTCCATTTGTCTGTGTGTCTGTTTTCCTACCAGGATCATGCTGTTTTGGTTCCTGTATTAGTCTGTTTTCATGCTGCTGGTAAAGACATACCTGACACTGGGCAATTTACAAAAGAAGGAGATTTAATGGAATTAGATTTCCACATGACTGGTGAGCCTTCATAATCATGGTGGAAGGCAACGAGAAGCAAGTTGCATCTTACACAGATGACAGCAGGCAAATAGAGAAATAACTTTTGCAGGGAAACTCCTATTTACAGAACCATCAGATCTCATGAGGTTTATTGAAATATCATAAGAACAGTATGGGAAAGACCTGCCCCCATGATTCAGTTACTTCCCACCGTGTCCCTTCCACAACATGTGGGAATTCAAGATGAGATTTGGGTGAGAACACAACCAAAACCATATCCATTACTGTAGCCTTATTAAATAGTTTGAAATCAGGTAATGTGATGCCTCCAGCTTTGTTCTTTTTCTTAGGATTGCTCTGACTATTCTGGCTCTTTGTTAGTTATGCATAAATTTTACAATAGTTTTTTTTTTTTTAAATTCTGTGAAAAGTGACCTTGGTAGTTTAATAGAAATAGCGTTGAATCTGTACATCAATTTGGGCAGTATTACCATCATAATGATATCGATTCTTCCAATCCATGAGCATGGAATTTTTTTCTTTTTTTTTCGTTTGTCTGTGTCCCCTATGATTTCTTTCAGCAGGGTCTTGTAGTTCTCCTTGTGGAGATCTTTCAACCCCTTGGTAACATGTATTCCTTGGTATTTTATTTTCATGTGTGTGGCTATTGTAAATAAGATTGCATTATTTATTTGGCTTTAAGGTTGAAGGCTATTGGTGTATAATACTGCTACGAATTTTTTTACATTGATTTTGTATCCTGAAACTAGTAAAGTCACTAATCAGTTCTGCAAGCCTTTTGGTGAAGTCATTAGGGTTTCTTATGTATAGAATCATATAATCAGCAAGAGAGATACATTGACTTCTTCTCTTCTTATTTAGATGCCTTTTATTTTTCTCTTGCCTGATAGCTCTGGCTAGGATTTCTAGTAGTCTGTTGAATAGGAGTGGTGAGAGTGGGCATCCTTTTCTTGTTCTAGTTCTTCAGCAACATGATATCAACATTTATGCATTCAGTATGATGCTGGCTGTGGGTTTGTTATAGATGGTTTATACCATTTTGAAGTATGTTCCTTCAATGCCTGGTTTGTTTGAGGATTTTTGGAGGATGTTGGATTTTATTGAAAGCCTTTTCTCCATTTATTGAGATGATTCTATGGTTTAGTTTTTAATTCTGTTTATATGGTGAATCACATTTGTTGATTTGTGTATGTTGAACTGACTTGGTATGCCGGGAATAAAGCCTTCTTGATCGTGGTAAATATACACTGATGTACTGCTGAACTCAGTTTACCAGTCTTTTGTTGAGGATATTTTCATCTATGTTAATCGAGGAACTTGGTTTGTAGTTCTTTTGTTTTTATTTGCCAGATTTTGATATCAGGGTGATGCTGGCTTTATAGAATAAGTTAGGGAGGAGGCACTCTTTGATTTTTTTGAATGGTTTCAATATGCTTGATACCAGCTCTTCTTTGTACTTTTGATATAACTTGTCTGTGAATTAATCTGGTT
This sequence comes from Colobus angolensis palliatus, assembly GCF_000951035.1. NCBI lineage: Eukaryota > Metazoa > Chordata > Mammalia > Primates > Cercopithecidae > Colobus > Colobus angolensis. The sequence goes on along the minus strand of NW_012115032.1, from coordinate 3,626,709 downwards.
CAGGGATTTTTGGTTTGCAGAATTTTTACTATGGATTCAATTTCAGAACTTGATATTATTCTGTTCAATGTTTTAATTTCTTCCTGGTTCAGTCTGGAGAGGTCTTGGGAGGTTATGTTTCAGGAATTTATCCATTTTCTCTAGATTTTCTAGATTGTGTGCATGGAAATGTTTAATAATTGTCTCTGAGAATCTTTTATATTTTTGTGAGATCAGTTGTAACATTGCCTATGTAATTTCTGATTGTGTTTATTTGGATTTTCTTTCTTTTTTCTTTGTTAATCAACTTGTGGTCTATTGTTTATTATTTCAAAGACTAATTTTTGGTTTTATTGTTTCTTTGTATGGATTTTTGAATCTCAATTTCACTCAGTTCTGCTATGATTTTAGTTGTTTATTTTCTTCTGCTTGCTTTGGGGTTAATTTGTTCTTATCTTTTGTGGTGTTTGGATTAAATTATGTTTTATTTGATTTAAGAATAGTAACCCCTGCTATGATTTCAGTTGTTTATTTTCTTCTGCTTGCTTTGGGGTTAGTTTGTTCTTATCTTTTTGTGGTGTTGGGATTAAATTATGTATTATTTGATTTAAGAGTAGTAACCTCTGCTCTTTTTTGTTATCTGTTTGTGTTATGGATATTTCCCCATCCTTTTATTTTGAGCCTGTAGATGTTGTTACATGTGAGGTGTGTCTCTTGAAGACAGCAGATTATACACACACACACACACACACACACATATATATGCTTTGTTGGTGTATATGTAATTTGCTACTCTGTGCCTTTTAAGTAGGGTATTTAGACCATTTCATTCAACGTTAATATTGACATGTGAGGTTTTTGATTCTATTGTAAAGTTTTTCGCTGGCTGATTTTTAGTTTCTATTGTGTGGTTGCTCTATGGGGTCTGTAGGCTGTGTACTTAAGTGTGTTTTGCAGTAGCAGGTATCATTCTTTTATTTCCATGTTTAGAGCTTCCTTAAGTATCTCTTGTAAGACTGTTCTGGTGGTAATAACTTCCCTTAATGCTTGCTTTTCTTAAAAAAGATTTTATTTCTCCTTTGCTTATGAAGCTTAGTTTGATGGGATATCAAATCCTAGGTTAGAGTTTCTTTTCTACAAGAATGCTGAAAACTGGCCATTATTCTAGTCTGGCTTGTAAAAATTTCACTAAGAAGACCACAGTTAGTCCTACTGGCTTCCCTTTGTGTGTGATCTGACCTTTCTCTCTAACTGTCTGTAAGAGTTTTTCTTTAGTATTGACTTTGAATAGTCTGGTGACTATATGCTTTGTTGATGTTCATTTTCCATAGTATCTTATAGGTGTTCTTGGATTTCTTATATCTGAATGTCTACTTCTCTAGCAAGATTAGGGAAATTTTATTTAACTATTTAATCAAATATGTTTTTCAGATTGTTTATGTTTTCTCCTTCTGGCTTGGGAATGTCGATAATTCACAAGCTTGATCACGTTACATAATTCAATATTTCTTGAAGACTTCTTTATTTTTTGGAATTTTTTTCTTTATTTCTAACTGACTGAGTTAGCTCAAAAGACTAATATTTGAGCTTTGAAATTATTTTGTCTGCTTGATCTAGTTTATTGAAAAAGTTTTCAAGTGTATTTTAAAATTTCTTAAGTGAGTTTTTTAATTCCAGAAACTCTGATTGATTTCTTTGTAAAATATTTATATCTTACTTCATTTCTTGGATTGCTTTAGAAGTTTTGTTTTTATTTTCAAACTTTTCTTGGATCTCATTGAGCTCCCTTGCAATCTATGTTTTGAATTCTTTATCAGTCATTTCATCATTTCTGAGTTTTCAGTTTGCTTAGGTAACATTGATGGCATGCTAGGGTGACCCTTCGGTGCTGTTGGTACTGTCAAAATGTTCAAATTTTTCATGGTGCCAGAATTATTGCACTGGTTTCTTCTTTTATTGAGATTTTGGCACTTCTAATATTATCATTATTTTTGTGTGAATAGGATTTATTTTCCTGCTTTCTTTTCATATAATAGTATTGGTTATATTACTATATATTATTATTATTTCAATTATTAAAAAGGATTATCCATTATTTTTGTTAATGACATTGCTCTTCCCTATTTTTCTAAAGGTTTTAAAAAAAAATTTTATGTGTATATAATATATAAATATATAATATATATTATATATAAAATGTATAATTATATAAATGCATTAAAATATATATTTTTTTTTGTGGGGGGGAGTCTTGCTCTGTCACCAGGCTGGAGTGTAGTGGCAAGATCTCGGCTCACTGCAACCTCCGCCTTCTGGATTCAAGTGATTCTCCTGCCTCAGGCTCCTGAGTAGCTGGGACTACAGGCACCCGCCACCATGCCCAGCTAATTATTTTTGCATTTTTAGTAGAAACAGGATTTCACCACGTTGGCCAGGATGGTCTCGATCTCTTGACACCTGCCTCAGCTTCCCAACATTTTTCATATTAAAAAAATAAAAATATAAAAAGCTTAAACAATACTTAAAATTTTTTGTTTCTAGAGATGGTATCTCACTATATTTCCCAGGCTGGTCTCAAACTCCTGGCTTCAAGTGACCCTTCCACGTAAGCCTCCAAATTTGCTTGAATTACAGGCTTGCTCGCCACCATATCTGGCCTTCTTAAACATATTGATAATAGTTATTTTAAAGTCTTTGTCTGCTAAGTCTAATATCTAGATCAAATGAGGCTCTACTTCTCTCTACCTTTTCTATTGATGATAGGTCACAATCTTCTGCTTGATTTTTATATTTTGTAATTTGGGTTAATATTCTAGCAGTATGCAGAAAGAAACAAAACAAAGAAAACAAACCTACAAATTGCAGGGACTTCCGATGATAAAACTTCCTATTGGAGAAAGTTTGTCCTTTTCACATTTTAGTTGAGGGAATGACCACTTTAATCCTTTTAGAAATTATTCTAGATTGAAACTGGGTTGTATTTTAGTAAAACTAAGTCTTTTTGACGTGCGCTTCTGTTCTTAGTGTGTGGCCAGCCCAGGCTTCTGTTTGAAAACCTGTCAGATCTCTGTCTTCACAGAAATTAAAGACTGTGGAATATCCAGCTGTGATCATAATATCTGCATGTTCAGTTTCCAGTCCATCTCTTCAGCCTCAGGGCCCAGGCAACTATCCCAGATAACTTCAAACCTGGCAAAATCTGGAGCCTGGGACCTACAGTGAGTTAAAGGCATGTCTTTATCATAACTGTTCTTTGTTTCCTAACCATAGTGAGATTGGGGAAGATGTTATTTCATTTGCTTTAAAAAATAAATATAAAGCTCTAGTTTTTAGCCTAACTTAACTACGATCTGCATAGCACTAAAATCAGCAAACATGCCCAGGAAAACTACTGGATGGATATAATCAGTTTGCATAAAATAGGGTTTTTTTCATTTCTGGAATTTGGTTCATCTAATACATCTTCTAGACAATGTTGATGACTTTAAAATATGATTTTTATAATTTTTGTAATTTATCTTTTTTCCAGTAGCTGTAGTGTGTATGGGATCGCTATGAATCAGTATATTGTACTCAAGAGCAGGAGCCAAAACTAATTTACATTTTACAGACAGAATTTCTAAAATTACATCATTTATTGATTTATTATCGGGAATAAGAAAATTGCCTTATGTTATCTACTTACCTTTTTTAATTGACTTTTTTCTTTTTTGGCTTTCAGTTGTTCACAGTGGGTGATTTTTATCCTGCCATCTTTTAACATTAAAGACTCCGAGGTGATTTAGAAAATGGTAAACCCACAGGGTACAGTTAAAGTGATTCTGAAAAGTGTCAAATAATGGAAATATTGAATTTGAAAGAATACATTTGCTTCATATCACCCTTTTCCCCTCATCTGTATATTTTAATAACTGCTTAACCCAATGCTATTTGCCTTACCCAAACTTTAAGACCTTCAGCTCTCTATTTTATGTTCAATTATTCCAGAAACTTTGGCTTTATCATTACTTTTGCCCATGTCAAATTAGTGGTTTTGTATGATTCTTTATATAAGTATCAACTGCATAAATTAAAACATGAATCTGAAACTTAATATTCTTTTAAAGATTTTCGTTAAAAAGGTGGTCTTAGCATTTGTATCCAAATTGATAGAAAGTGGTTGAGAGTTTAGGTTCTGGGGTCAGACTGAGTTTTAATAACTTTTCTACCTATTCTTAGATATCTGATTATGAGGAAATAAATTAGTTGATATTTCTATGCCTCTGAATTTTCACCTGGATAATAAGAATAATATTTTTATCATTTTTAGATTTTTTACATTAGAGAGCTCAATAAAAAGTGTGAAAAGCACTTATGACAGTGCCTACAACATTGTACTTACATAAAAAGTAATATGCCTTTTCATTATTACCTATGCAACTTTTCACACAGCCTAATTTATACGCATGTATTCACAATTGTTAAAATATTCTTCTTTGGCTTTCTTTTTTCTTTCTTTTTTTGGATGGAGTTTCGCTCTTCTTTCCCAGACTGTAGTGTAACGGCGCCATCTCAGGCTCACTGCAACCTCTGCCTCCCGGGTTCAAGCAATTCTCCTGCCTCAGTCTCCTGTACATTGGCTTTCTGGCTTTCTAACTCCTAAAGCTATAGTAAAACGTAAGTCCTGATTAAAGTTAAAAATAAATGAAACCTTATTTTATAAGTTACTATCAAACCCTGCAATGGCAGTAATTCCTAGTTGCTTATTCTACTGTTCTTTCGAAGAAGAATCTTCCCATTTTATTCAAATAGAAGAGATATGGCAAATGTTTATTAGAAAATAACTATTACATTTCCTGGTGTCTTGTAGAATTATCAGCAGGCAAGAGACACAAGAATTCACTAAGTGGAACTAATAAGTCAGTTTTCAAAACAATACAGTCTAGGTGGTTTGTATGTTTTGTGTTTCATTCTTACCTTTTCTTCCTGATGGAAGCCTAGCACACTGGCTGGAGGTAAAGCAACAGTCTTGCGAGCACTAGTTGAAAATAATGAAAACAAATATCATATTTCAAAGACGGCTTCATTGAAAGATAGAAAATGACTAAGCCCTGGTTGGCAAATGTGGACTTACTGTATTAGCCCTTACTGTATTATACCAACATAGTACCTGTGAGAAAAATAAAATAAAAATAACATTATTTGGTTAAGCTATTATAAAACTATTTTCCATTATATTTGAACAAGAAATTGAGAAAGAGAAGGCAGGAGGAACTGGAAATCCAGTTCAAATAAGTCATTTTATAGTTTTAATTATTTGACTTGCCAAAGATTGTTATTCCAAATTTTTAAAGGAAATACAAGATACTAAAAATGTAATAACTTTGTTACTAATAAGATTGATACAGCTATTTAAATATTTAATTAAGTTATTCATAGTCTGGAAGAAGCATCTGATGCTATATGCATGCTTGAATCAAGTGTAAGACTCACAGCAGTGGTAATAAGAGGAAAGTCAATGAATGCATTCTTAAACTCTACAGGATTTTAAATTCCTGAGACCATTTCATTCAATTCACTTGTAAAAGGAGCCAAATTTCCAACACAGGTATTTTTATTTTATGTATAATGTGATTCTGGACTTTTGGGGATGAACATTTATCACATTTCTCACTTCCTCAATTTTTCTTAATTTTCTTCTGTGATGGTATTGTAATAGTTACATTTAAATTACAAAACCTGAAGCTTTTGCTATTAGTGTCAAAATGTGGCATATTAAAGTGCATATTAATCACATATTTATGGAATTAAATTGATTGATTTTTAATCATTTGCAAGTGATTTGTGCTTTATAATTGAAATATATTGCTTTTTTTTAGAGTTTCAATAGATTTTCAGATAAATGAATCTACATTTACCTTGTTGAGTTAGAAATATATTTGAGAGAAAATAACTGTATTTTCCAACAAAATAAATAAAGATTTGAGATGTTAAAACATGATCCAAATCTGCCTAAGATCATGTACCTATGGAATTACTTTTAAAAAGAAGGGACATTTTGCAAATGGCTGTGAAATATACACACATCATTCAAAAGCAAGCAAATAAATAAATAAACTGATTTGTTACATATATACAAGCATAGGTATTTCCAGCCAAATTTTTAGATACCATGTATGTAATCATGTCTGTAACATAAACCACTTGACTGCGTGTGGTTTTTCAACCATCTGTAGGTAAGGAGCAGAAAAACATTCATAAGATTTCCTATTCCTATTGTTTCTACCATTCCTGTCCTTGCTTCCTTTCCTTATCTTCTAGCAAGCAAATGTTGGAATCCAAGGAAATGGAGCAGCAAGGAGAAAGGGGTGACACTTGGAAATATCATGACAGTTCCTGGGAAGGAGGAAGCCAGTTAGTGGAGGTGGAGTAAAGAACTAGTGGGCAGAGGAGGTAGCCAGTTAGTGGATGTGGAGCAAAGAAGTAATGAGAAGAGGAAGTTATGAGAATGGTTGGAAGACTGAGTGTGGTGGCTCACTCCTGTAATCCCAGCACTTTGGGAGGCCGAGGCAGGTGGATCACAAGGTCAGGATATTGAGACTATTCTGGCTAACATGGTGAAACCCCGTCTCTACTAAAAATACAAAAAAATTAGCTGGGCATGGTGGCGGGCGCCTGTAGTCCCAGGTACTCTGGTGGCTGAGGCAGGAGAATGTTGTGAACCCAGGAGGCGGATCTTGAAATGAGCCGAGATTGCTCCACTGCACTCCAGCCTGAACAACAGAGCAAGACTCTGTCTCAAACAAACAAAAAAAGAAAAAAAAAAAATTAAGAATGATTGGGAGATTTAGGCAAAGAAGTTAATTAAGGAAATAATATTGAGGATAATGAGAGGCAGATTTCTTATGCTCTGCAGAAGGATTTACAAAATAGAAATGAGTAGGGCTACATACAGATGTATAGTAGGTATACAAATAGGCATATATATATTATATGTATGTGTATATACATATAGGTGTGAATGTGTGTATACGTGTGTATGTATAAATGTATTGTATGTGTATGTATATATAATATTAGTATAAACAGACATTTTGGTATAGATGAATTTACATATATGTAAGTAAACAATGTACATACTACAGAGAGAGAGTGCACGCAAATGAGGTAAAATGTTAAGAACTAAGGAATCTAAGTACAGGAAATGTTGAAATTCTTTGTCCTGTCCTTAACATTTTTCCACTTTTATCTAGATTACAAGCTATTTCAAAATTTTAAAAAAGCAAGTTTACAAAAATGAACAAACTGCCTTAGAAATGATACATGTTTTCCATAGATTTATTTTAAAAAAATCCTTTGAACATGATTCATATTGGCCAAGAATTATCAAAGCAAAATAATATAAAGTGGCTGATATTAATTTTTAATAAAATTTAAGTTCAACAGGCAATTCCTGGATCTCTAACCTCATTCAACTATTGAGACTGGCTTAGAAGAAGCTTTTCAGGTAAAAAATAAAAATTGGAACTTCCTGGCAAAGTTTTAAAAATGTTAGTTAAAATACTTTGACAGCTGAAAACTAATACCATCTGACACCTAGAAAACCTCATTCTTATCCTGTTTACACTTAGTTTTGATCAGGAATATCCTACGGCTATCTTCAAAGATTTTGAAACGAGGACACAGAGTGCTTCAGCATTGCAAAGATGACTTTTAAAAAATCATTTTTAATACTTTTTAACTTCTGACAGAGCAGGAGCACCATCAGCTCCGACAAACACCATCACTTTAAGTTCCAGCTCCCTTTCTAGCCTCATGCATTTCAAGGAAGTCACTTTTCCTCTAACTATAAGCAGCCAGCAAAAGCAGGCAGTAAAACACAGATAAGACAGCTTGGTCAAGGAGGGAGGTGGGGGGAAAGTCTCTTGGGTAACTGCCGAAGTTCACCCACATACAATGTGTCCCAGTAAAACAGTGGGCCTTAATAAGCACATTTCTTTCCCTTCAGGTTCACTAAGTTAGGGAAGTTGAAAGCAGACTCAAGCAGGCTATGCCTGCAGCTGCAGAAAAATGTATGGGAACAGACACACAACTCTCCCTACCAGATAAGCATAACAAAGAGACACAGAAGCACCACAAACTTTTAATAAACTCTCCCACCCTAAATCCTTAAAAACTCTTAGTCTGTAAGAGAGTGTGCCTCTGACCTAACATGGCCAGGAGCCACTCTCAGGTTTGTTTTCCCTAAAATAAACCTGTCTTGACTGGTGAGCCACCTTTTGTGTTTCTTCTTTCTTTAATTCTTAGAAATTGAACACAAATCTCTATTAAACAACCTTTCACAAAAGACAAATAATATGGATATAAAAAATTATTGTTCCGAGAACTGCACACATAGTATACAAGCAACAAATACTTGTGACTGATTGTTTAGATAAAATCATTTGGTAAGCTGACCCCTTTAAGGTATAGCCAATTGGCTGAAATTGACCAAATTTAACAACAATATAATATCCACTGATTACATAGTTAGCTAGTCTTTTAAGATTATTCTTTTTAGTATAATGTCATTCAACTAAAATTGAACCTTCTGATATAATAATAACAACAATAAAAATAACAGAAATTGCTATTTATGGATGGTCTATAATATTTGTACTAGGAAATTATTTAATAAAATATGATAACATGGGAGACTGAAAAAGAAAATCAATTAATATTTTGTGAGAAATTTATTTGTTGGGTAGTATTTCAGATATTTTAAATATGTTACTTCACATTTAATACTTGTATAACAGAGACAAAATTAAATCTCAAGTTCATATCACTAACAAATATCACTGTTAGAAATTGAACTGATATACAATTTTAAAATTCATGTTCACTTAATCATAATATGTTGAGTGTAACAATATAATATGCATTAATTATATGAAAATATATAAATCATGTCAGTCAGAAAGTGGTAACCATTTAGTCCAAAACACTTTCAGTTTGTAGGAGGTTTAAAGAGATTTAATATATGGGGCTGGGTGCAGTTGCTCACACCCGTAATCCCAGCACTTTGGGAGGCTGAGGTGGGCGAATCACAAGGGTAAGAGATCGAGACCATCCTGGCCAACATGGTCAAACCCCGTCTCTACTAAAAATACAAAAATTAGCTGGGCATGGTGTGCACATCTGTAGTGGCAGCTACTTAGGAGGCTGAAGAAGGAGGATCGCTTGAACTTGGGAGGCGGAGGTAGTAGTGAGTCAAGATTGTGCCACTGCACTCCAGCCTGGTGACAGACCAAGACTCCATCTCAAAATAAATAAATAAATAAATAAATAAATAAATAAATAAATAAATAAATAAAAATAATATATGGTTCCTTTTTTTTTCTTATAAAGATATTAGAGAGATAAAACAAAAAATAAGCAACATTGATTGATACATAAAATAGATATTCAACATAGATATTTTAAGTATTTAAGAGTGAGACAGCAAATTATTTTAAATTTCAAACAAAATGAATGTTTTTTAAATTGTTACGGAGAAAGGAGAGTATGATCTGGACTCCTAGCTCATCTAATTATGTTTCTTTTTTTAGTATTACTTAGTATAGAACAAATTTCAAAATTTGAGAGGTGCTGGGAAAGTTTCTCATTCTATTAATATAAAGTCAACTGTCAGAGTTGCTCTGTTAAGAAGGCTTTTACAAACAGTTTTATTGAGATAGAATTGCAACAATTAAACTCAATACATGATATAAATAAAACCATAGAGTAGGGCATACACTACTTATGTCTGAATTTTTTCACTCATTATGATTATTTTGAAGTTCATCTCTGCTTTGGGGTATATCAAAAGTTTATTCATTTGTATTGCTGAGCAGTGTTTCATTATATTGATACATCACAGTTTTTTAATTCATTCACCTCTCCTTGGCCATTTGAATTGTTTCCAGGTTTTGACTACTACACATAAAATTGCTATAAATATTTTTGTAAGGGGGGGCAGAGCAAGACGGCCGAATAGGAACAGCTCCAGTCTCCAACTCCCAGTGCGAAGGACACAGAAGACTGGTGATTTCTGCATTTTCAACTGAGGTACTGGGGTCATC
>NW_012115032.1:3555208-3609848 GCF_000951035.1 Colobus angolensis palliatus | reverse complement strand
AAAAAAAAAAAAAAATTTGTAAAACTTTTTCTATGGATATATGCTTTCATCTCTTTTGAGCAAATGCCTAAAAACAGAATGGGTGGTCAAATAGTAAGTGTATGTTTAACTTTTAAAGAAAATATCAAACTGTTTTCCAACGTGATTGTAACATTTTACATCTTCATCTGCAGTGTATGAGATTCCTAATTTTTCCAAATACTAATCGATGCTTGATGAAGTCAATCGTTTTAATATTAGCCATTTTTATAGGTTTGTAGTAATACTTACTCCTAAACAGATGCCTGGAAGATTCCATGATTTCATATTTATGCATTTGGAGTGGTATTAATTATACGTTTTAAAGAAGATAAAATGCACTCCCTTTATGTGTTGTAAGCCGTATTGCCAATGATAGTTTAATATTTGTATACAAGGATGTTTATATAATAAAATAATCTTGTAACATTTTCTACCAGAAGAGGAAGAAAATTATTAGGAAATCAGTCTAATTTATTTTATACATGGAAAGAAGTTGCCAACATTTTATAAGTTTCAAGATAGAATGATATGTTATGGTTTTTCATATCCATTATATATTAACTTTTATTATCCTTACAAATATATGAAACCTGCTTTCTTATAACTTAAAAAATTTACATTCAGGTATTCTACATTTTCTTTTATTCTTAGAAAAATTTTTAAAAATGTATTATGTCTTTTACACCTTTATTCTTTTAAGTAACACAAAAAGTTATGCTAAAGAAACAATTCCAATATAAATATCACTATTTGTGTGTATTGCATTTTTATCTTATTTTAATTTTTGAGTGTTGTTCATTAAGAAATTGTGTTTCATTTTTAAAGTGAGACATAGAATATATCTGCTTCTCTGATAACTAATATGCCTACAATATATATGAAAGCAGAATTTAAATGAGTATAAACCATTCAATGTTTAGGAGTGGGATGTAAAAATGGTTTGTCAAGTTCATTTAGCTTTAGGAGTGGAATTGTATTGAATGGAATCCTGAAATCCTCATAGTTTTTATAGTTTTGAATAATTTCAACACAGAAATGGCTATAAATTTTCTAGTTAATACTTACTTGTATTTCATTAGCAAAGGGTTTGTTAAAATGAAATATCTTGCCAAGACATATTTTTAAAAACCCACAAAAATACTTCCACATAGTATCAACTGCCAACATAGTTGGGTGTATGAGGCACTTTATCTTATTTCTACATTTTAGTAATATGTGTACACTGCCAATAATTGCATTGTATCAATGAAAAATAAGGAAAGAAATCCCTAACAATACAAACATTCTGCAAGTTTCCTGTTTTAAAGAAAGAGCATAATGATTTCCACTGCCCTTTGTATGTCTTAGTTGCTAGATTTACATTTATTTTTTCCTGCTGTCAAGTTAGGATTTTGGCTAGAAATAATTTGTCCATAAATAGCATATTTACAGGTCCTATTTTAGTATAGGCAATCAACTCAGAAACTGATAAAGTCTTTGGTTAATTTTAATCATTAGTGAAGACATAGAGCTCTGAATTTAAAAGACTTTATTATTCACAAGGACAAAATCACTGAGTTAGAATGAAAAAGTAAAGACCATTTATAAATTTTTTGTTTACTCATGCATCTATAAATGTCTCATGATTTTATACCTTATTGTTACCTATATGTTGGCTACCTTCCTATCAGGTCACTGCCACATGTAAAAAACTATTTTGATTTCTTCACTTTAAAGAAACAATTGTTCTTAAATATTAAGAACCTATCTTTCCATTGATTAACAAAGTCATTTGTTCAAAGAACATAAGCATCATATATTTGACCCTGTCACTATGTCAGTATCCATCATGCTTGAAGCTTTTAAATTTTTTACATCTTTTCATGTGTTAAGCTCTTTCATTAGTGTGAGATATTTAAACCTATATAAGCATACAGATTTTTACTAATTATATTTTTTCATGGGTTGTTGACAATGAGCTACTGATTCTGACATTCTGAGATTGAGGGAGTATCTCAAGAATACCTGTGAATGGAGCAGAATTTGGCAGAAGGAGAAGCTGAACTGTATGCAGTGACAATAAAAGTCTCTGCTGATGCCACAGAGATTCCGAAGTTGGGGTGACCATCAGGGACTAACCTGAGAGGTAATTCTCTTAATGATTAGAGTAATGGATGTCTTAATCCTGAAGAGAAGATCACAGTGTCCCACCATAGCATGCACTCTAGTTGTAAGTGGTTTTAATCTCATATATGATTTTCTGAAAACATTTGAAATTTAACTTTTAAAACTTTAATAAATATGGCATTTCCTCATAACTGTGATTTTTATATGTATTTTAATGTTTCTAAGAGCAGAGTATGTCATAATAAATGTATACTATTAATTTGATTTCTTTTTCTGAAAAAAACTAAACCAATATTATACTTTATAAGCAATCCCAAAGTCTGTGTAAAGGAAAAAATATATAGTATGTATCAAGTGGTGTAATTTTATGTTATGCTTCACACCAACAGAAATATATCTGGTTTTATGAGTCTCTTTCTGATTCTCAAAGCAGATAAAGTATTTGACTAACATTCTTTCCATGTATCTATAGATAGATTTTTGGTAGGGCTTTGCTTTCTGATCTTTCTGTATAGCCCAGGGAATTGATCATGATGATTTTAATCATGTTGATTCAAATTCTGTCAAGCTGCCCTAGGATCACTGTTTATTTTTTATGTATATCTTGAAACTATTGCCATCCACACATTTTCTCTAGCCTTCTGTCTTCATTTATCTTCTCATTGTACTTTTTAAATCATTTTTGATGCATTTCAGTTACTAAACATAATCAGGATCTTTGGAATTCTCCAGGCCAGCACATCACTGTTCTGAGATCATTTCTGTAGCTGAGAGGAATGTCTTGAAATAGAGGTAATAGGGTTAATAATTTTAACTAAGCTTCATAAGATAATCTCCATAAAATCATGTTGATGGACCAGTGGATTCTCCTTAAAGACACAGAATGGGAAACTGGGCTTGCAAAATAGTTGCATAAGACCATGCTTTAGTGAAAACCACAATGCATTTCTCACATGGAAACACATTAGAATAGTATAGCATATCTGGTATCAGCATCTATTTCTTTTTTTTCTTTTAATTGAGACAGGATTTCACACTGTCACCCAGGCTAAAGGGCAGTGGTACAATCACAGCTCACTGCAGCCTTGCTGTCTTGGGTTCAAGCACTCCTCTGGCCTCAGCCTCCCAAGTAGGGTGAACCACAGGCCCATGTCACCATGCTTGGGCTTTTTTTTTTCTTTTGTGGAATTGAGGTCCCACTATGTATGTTGTCCAAACAGGTCTCAAACTCCTGGACTCAAGTGATCCTCCCACCTTGGCCTTCCAAAGTGCTGGGATTACAGGAAAGGGCCACTCCACCTGCCAGCATCTGTTTTAATTTTCTAATCTTTCAGACAACTTGTTTCCAGAATGATGCTACTGTTTTTTTCTTTATAAACAAACCTCTAGGGAACAAACCTCTATAAACACTCTGATTCCTCCCCTTGCCCCTAAATGAACACTGTTATACACTTACATAAGGAGTAATGATGGGAGGAAGACTTCAGAGAAAGATTAACTCAAATTCTATAATCTGTAAGAGAACAACATTTACTTGTTTTTACAGAAAGCAATGTTAAAATATATTAACAAAGATGCTAAATAGCATAATATTTTACATTCTCTTTCAGGTGTTGATTTCAAATAATCATGCATTATTAACATTGGTACTCAAATCAAGTATCACTCATATATATTTAAATATACATTTCTAAGTTTTTATATATTTCTCACTATAAATCTAATGATGTTGATTTTTTCCTGTGTTAAAAAAAGGAGTTGCCATTACATGTGGTTGATCTGATTAATTTCACTGTGCTAAAGACTGCAGAGAATGAATGAATCAATGTAAGATATAAATGTTTGACTTGAGGTGACCTAGTAAAGATTTGCTTATGCCTTTGAGTGATTCACATAGGAAGAGACTTTCAGTTCTAGGGTGTACATCTGAATATAAATGTGCACTGTGTCACAGTAAGTTAAAGTTGATCTGAACATTATACTAGTCCAGCGATTCACCACATAACCTCAAATGCTGGAAAGCTTGTAAGCAACAGACTAAACTTTGAGAGTCAGAGAAATGGAAAGAAAAGCAATTTCTGGTGAGGGAGAAAAAAATAGAAGTTTAAAAAAAATCCATGAAATATTTATGGGTTTTGCATGTATCATTCTAATAAGAATGCAAATATTGTGACTTCTTTCTACTCATACAGTACTGACATTTACCAAATAGAATTCCGTTATTTGACCTCTTTCTGTAAACATTGACATTGCACTCACATTTATAATAGATTTCTGTCTGTTTTACCACAGTTGAATGTTTCCATTGGGAATGTCATTAGTTATTATGGCTCAAAATGCACCTGCACCAGCTGTGCGACTAAACATAAGGAAGGCACCAACCAAAATCCCGGAGACTCTTAACAGTCCTTTGCTGCATTACTGCCATAGATCCAACATCCATCCTGAAACAGCAGGAAGGAAACTTCTCTAACACTTCATTTCCATAGAAATGAGAGTCTGACTTGTACTCTTGCTTTCTTTCATAGCAGTATCTACTGTCCTATTCCTTGCATCCCTAACTTTAGGCAGTCTCATGTTGCATTAGTACAAATTATTAGATAAAAGACGATAAACTCAGTTGAGTAATAGCCTAGAAATGTTAAGAAAAAATCAATATAAGTAGTTTACTTAGAAGCACAAAAGAATAAAGAGAATGGGGGAAAACAGGAACTTAGCCTACTTAGTAAAAAAAACTGTCGAATCATTAACACAATTAGCATTACCAAGGGATTCTCTGAGATCAGAAAGTATTTTATAAACAAATATATATATATGTTATAAACATATATAATATATATATTATATAAACAAATATTATATATAAACAAATATTATATATATATAAAGCTCTGTCATTATGTTTTTATAGTTTTGCAGATGTTGAACATGGGTCAGATCACCATAAATAAAAATGCTAAGAATAATTCTCTTCAGAAACTGAAACTGGAGAGACAAGTAATATAATACTAAACCAAAATATAAATTAAAACATACATTTCATCCAGTCACAATGGCTCACGCCTGTAATCCCAGCATTTTAGAAGGTGGGCGAATCACCTGAGGTCAGGAGTTTGAGACCAGCATGGCCAAAATGGTGAAACCCCATCTCTATTTAAAATACAAAAATTAGCCAGGCCTGGTGGCAAGCGCCTGTAGTCCCAGCTACATGGGAAGCTGAGGCAGGAGAATTGCTTGAATCCAGGGTGCAGAGGTTTCAGTGAGTCGAAATCACACCACTGCACTCCAGCCTGGGTGACAGAGCGAGACTCTGTCTCAAACAAACAAAACAAAACAATAACATATCTTTCATAGATATGGGCTCCAAAAATCTCTGAAAATATTTAGACACTAGAAGAATGCTATTGGACTGTCAACTAAATTTACTTTTAAAAAATAGAATAATTTCAAGAGGTTATTTTTCATGTTAAGTAGATTTTATTATATTTATTTTTTAATTAGTTCCAAAGGCTACACAGATATTTCTCAATATTATATGACAAGCCCATTCTTGACTTGTTGGACTTCTGTAGGGGGAGATAATGATGGGAAATCTATTTATCTGAGAATCAGTGAAATTTTTTTTGTTATTGCTACTCACAAAATTGTAAATTTTCTCATTTCTTTTTCCTGGTGTTTCCTTCAATCAATATATTTATGACTACTTGACAAATCAGTGGCAGCAAATATATAGATGTTAGTTTAGTTAAAAGCTTAATTAGATAATATTATTTATTCAGTAGCCTTTTATCCAACTAATATGCATAAAACTCCAAAGTAGGGATTAGGTTAAGCTCTGGGGATAAAAATTTCCGCTCTTAAGAAGTCTAAAATTTATTAGTGACTATAGATAATCAAAAAAATCTATTTGCAAGTTATTCTGATACATGGCAAAGTGTGGTAGGAGTTTGTCAGCTGAAGGTCCATGATTGAGGAGGGTGAAACTGCATTAGATAAAACAGCATTGGCTGAATGCGATGGCTCATACCTGTAATCCTAGCACTTTGGGAGGCCGAGGCAGTGTATCACCTGAGGTTAGGAGTTTGAGCACAGCCTGGCCAACATGGTGAAACCCTGTCTCTACTAAAAATACAAAAATTAGCTGGGAGTGGTGGGGGGTGCCTGTAATTCCAGCTATGCAGGAGGCTGAGCCTGGAGAATCACTTGAACCTGGAGGGCAGAGGTTGCAGTGAGCTGAGATTGCGCTGCTGCACTTCAGCCTGGGCAACAGAGTCACACTCATTAAAAAAAAAAAAAAAAAAACACCATGTGCAAGGAGCCAAAGACAGTTTTTAGCTGGCAAATAAAATCAGAGATGAAAAGGAGACATTAAAACTGACAACAGAAAAATATAAAGAATTATAAGTGAGTATTATGAACAGCCAAAACAGAAGAAATGAATAAATTCCTGGATGCACAGCTTACCAAGATTGAATCATGAAGTAATAGAAAACCGGAGCAGACCAAAAATGAGTAATGAGATTGAAACAGTAATAAAAAATCTCCCATCAAAGCAAAGCCCGGGATCTAATGGCTTCATTCCTGGATTCTACCCGTCATTTAAAAAATAACTAATACCAATTCTGCTCAAACAATTCCAAAAATTGAAGAGGATGGAATACTTCCAAACTCATTCCATGAGGCCAGCGTTACTGTGATACCAAAACTAGACCAGGACACATCAACAACAACAGCAGCAACAACTACTGGCCAATGTGCCTGACAAACATAGATTCAAAATCCTCAACAAAATACTAGTAAGCATAATTCAACAGCATATTTAAAAGATCACTTATCAAAATCAAGTCAGATTCATTCAAGAGATGTAAGGATGGTTCAACATATACAAATCAATAAACATGATACCTTACATCAACAGAATCAAGAACAAAACCCATAAAACTGCTTCAATAGATGCTAAAAGAAATTTGATAAAATTTTAAAATATTTTTATAATCAAAGACCTTAACAAACTGGGTATAGAAAAAACATACCTCAATACAGTAAAGGACATACCTGACAAACCCACAGCTAACATTATACTGAACAAGAAAAAGTTAAAAGTGTTTTCTGTTAGATCTGTAACAAGATAATATGTCCATTTTCCCCAATTTTATTCAACATAATATTCAAAGTTTTAGCCAGAGCAGTTGGGCAAGCAAAATAAATAATGGACATCCAAATTGGGAAGGAGGAAGTTAAATTGTTCCTGTTTGCATACAAATGATCATATATAGAGAGAACATCTTAATGACTCCACCAAAAAACTTTTCGAATTAGCAAATAAATTTAGCAAATTTGCAGAATAGAAAATGAACATATGAAAACTAGTAGTGTTTCTATTCAACAATAGTGAATTCTCTGAAAAATCAAAAAAGCTATCCCATTTATAATAGCTCTAAAATATAAAATATCTAGGAATAAACTAAGTATGTGACAAATTTTTACAATAAAAATCAAAAAATAAATTGATGAAAAAAATTAAAGAGGACACAAATAAATGAAGATACATCCCCTGTTCATGGACTAGAAGAATTAGTACGTACAAGTGTCTATATTGACTATGTGTTCTCAATGTAATCTATATTAAAATACTAATGGCATTCTTCACAAAAATAGTAAAACAATGCTAAAATTCACATGGAAATGCCAAAGACCCTGGGATAGACAAAACTATCTTGAACAAAAATAACAAAGCTGGAGACATCACACCACCTGACTTCAAAATATACTACAAATCTATAGTAGTCAAAACAGCATGAAACTGGCATAAACATAAACACAAAGACCAGAATAATGAACAGAATATTGAACTCAGATATAAATTCATGCATTTACAGCCAGCTAGTTTTCAACTAAGACACCAAGAACATACATTAGGGAAAGAACTGTATCTTCAACAAATAGTTCTGGGAAACCTGGCTAGTCACATGCAGAAGCATGAAACTAGATCCTTTTCTCTTACAATATACAATAATAAGCTCTCGCTCTCAATAATTTAAAGACTTAAATGTAAGATATGAAATGTTGAAACTACTAGGAGAAAAAGTAGGCTAATTGCCTCATAAATTTTAACTGAGCAAAGGTTTTTAGAGTAAGGCCTCAAAGCACAAGCAACAAAAGCAAAAATAGACCAATGAAATTACGACTAAATAAAAAGCATCTTCACGGCTACAGAAACCATCAATAAAGTAAAAAGACAACCAGCAGGATGGGAGAAGTTATTTGCAAACTATGCATCTCACAATGAATAAATACCCAGGATATAAAATAACCAGAGCAGTACAATAAACACACAAATGATCTGACTTGAAAATGGCAAAAGGTTTGAATAGATGTTTCTCAAAAGAAGACATATATTTAATATTTGAAAAAATGTTCAGCATCACTAATCATCAAGGAAATTCAAATGGAAAACACAATGGGATATCACCTCACCCCACTCCGAATAGCTATTATCAAAAAGATAAAACCTAAGAAATATTGGCAATGAAGCAGAGTAAAGGTAATTCATACTCTATTGGTTGGACTGTAAACTAGTATAGCCAATAAAAAAACAGCATTGAAGTTCCTCAAAATATTAACATCTCATTACTGAATATATATCCAAAGGAAATAAAATCAGTATGTCGAAGATACATCTGTTCTTGCTTGATTATTGCAGCATTATTCACAATAATTAAGATAGTGAATCAACTTACAAGTCCATCAAGGGATGCATGGATAAAGTGTGGATTATATACACAATAGAATACCATTCAGCCATAAAACAGAATGAAATTTGTCATTTGTGGCAACATGGATAAATCTAGAGAGCATTGTGTTAAGTCAAATAGCTAGGCATAGGAAGACAAACACATTATTTCACCCATATGTGGAATATTAAAAAGTTGATTTCATGGAAGTAAAGAGTAGAATGGGGGTAACATAAAATGGAGAGGATAGGAGTGAGTAGGAGGCTGGAAGTGGTTGGTCGACATGCAAAAATTCCAGTAAGATAGAATAAACTCTGATATTTTATTACATAGTAGAATGACTTTAGTAAATAAGAATGCAGTCTATATTTTAAGATAGAAGCTACAATTTCGAATGTTGTCATTACAAGAATCGTAAATGTTTAAAGTGAATCATATGCTAATTACCCTGATTTGATCATTATACAATGCATCCATGCATTTAATCTTCATACTACAACCCATAAATATGTAGAGTTATTACACATCAATTATAAATTTAAAAAATTATTAATACAAATATATCTTCATTTGTAAAAGATCAGGCAATGCTATTGTCTTACATTGCTTTGAAAAAAATTAAATATTAAATAAAGAAGAAAAACGTAAAATAGTGTCTAAATAATACAAATATTTTATTTTCATCCATACAACAGAGCTCTCCATACTATGTTTTAAACCTCATGCCTATAATTCTGAAGAGTTTTGCAAAATATATGAAGCTATAAAAATTATGAAAGGTTATTATCAACAAAGAAAATAAGGTGTATATGTATGAGCATGGACACACATACATGCATGTGTATTTGACTTGATTATGTTTAAAATAAAGGCAAACAAAATCCTATAACTTATTTTTCTTAAATTGTCTCAGATGCTTTTTTGCAATCAATGTGGCAAAATCAATGTGATTCCTCCCTCCTGAAGAAAATGTTCAGCCCCTAGAAACTTGCAGGCCCCATAGTGCTTCTGCTTCTCCTTATTCAATGCTTGTATTTGAAGGAAAAATCATTTTACCATAAAAATAGCACCTGCTCTGGAGTTAGACAGATATGGGTCACATATTGTATCTCAGGAACTAATTAGTTGTGTAACTTCGGTCAAATTTAATTAAAGCTCTTAGCTTCAATTTCTTCATCTGCAAAAGGAGAATGTTATTACCATATATAGTTGTAATAATTAAGGATAATGTTGTAAAATGTTTTTAAACATAGTAATAATAAGCTCAGATTATCTTGGTACTTATTTGTTTTTATTTAATCTCAAAAAATTGTAATGAAAATGTGGACAATGTAGCATAATTATCCTAGGAATTTAGTTCACACTGGATTAGCTATATGCAATATACTTCTTTTTGTTTTCTCATTTACCAGCTCATTAATATTCCTTAAGCATAGCTTTTATAATCAACTTATAAAATGGTAGTATTATTAATTATTAACTGCATATTTATATAAGACATATAAAAACACAAATAGTAAAAATAAAAGTTAAAATCTAGGTTTAACATTCTTGCAACCCAACAAATACGAACCATAAATAAATTTTAATCAAATATAGGGAAAAAATTAGAACAGAAGAAAGGCAGAAAAACAGCTTATCTTCATCAATTAAGTTCTTTATAAAATACTAAACAAATTTCAATACAATTATCTAGATTAAATTTTTATAAGAGAAAAATTTGAAAAATTAGGAACAAATTATAATTACTATAGCTTTCAATATTGATAGAACTTCATATATTCCAGATACGTAATAAGAATTAAGTATATGAATATAATTCAGTATAATATAGTTACAATTAAAGTTCTGCCAACTATTTATAGTCTTAAAAAGAGCAACTGATCATTGAATAAAAATTAAATTATTCTTATATCATTTTCTCTGTGGCATAGCAGTTGTTGCAGTCTCCTTATTAAGTAATTTATTTCTATGTCAAAGTACCATTCTTAACACTTACAAAATATTGTGTGTAATAAGTTGCTATATGCTACTCATAGAAGTAGAAGCAGAGAACTTTAATAGAAAAAGAATGACACCAAATGTAGATGGCCAAGGTTGATAGATATCCTAATGTTATGGTTTGACTTGCTATCTTAATATCTTAATAAATGTAGTATATTAACTAAGTGGTTAAGGCAATCAATCAGCAACACAGAATGGGAGAAAATTGTTGCACTCTATCCATCTGACAAAGGGCTAATATGCAGAATATACAAGGAACTTAAACAAATGTACAAGAAATAAACAATCCCATCAAAAAGTGGGTGAAGGATATGAACAGACACTTCTCAAAAGAAGACATTTATGCAGCCAACAAACATATGAAAAAAAGCTCATCATCACTGGTTATTAGAGAAATGCAAATCAAAACCACAATGAGATACCATTTCATGCCAGTTAGAATGGCGATTATTAAAATGTCACTACTCTGTTCTTTTCCATTGGTCTATATCTCTGTTTTGGTACCAGTACCATGCTGTTTTGGTTACTGTAGCTTTGTAGTATAGTTTGAAGTCAGGTAGCGTGATGCCTCCAGCTTTGTTCTATTGACTTAGGATTGTCTTGGCAATGCAGGGTCTTTTTTGGTTCCATATGAACTTTAAAGCAGTTTTTTCCAATTCTGTGAAGAAAGTCATTGGTAGCTTAATGGGGATGGCATTGAATCTATAGATTACTTTGGGCAGTATGGCCATTTTCATGATATTGATTCTTCCTGTCCATGAACATGGCATATTCTTCCATTTGTTTGTGTTCTCTTTTTTTCACTGAGCAGTGGTTTGTAGTTCTCCTTGAAGAAGTCCTTTACATCCCTTGTAAGTTGGATTCCTAGGTATTTTATTCTCTTTGAAGCAATTGTGAATGGAAGTTCATTCATGATTTCATTCTCTGTTTGTTTGTTACTGGTGTATAAGAATGCTTGTGATTTTTGCACATTGATTTTGTATCCTGAGACTCTGAAAAAACACTCCTCATCACTGATCATCAGAAAAATGCAAATCAAAACCACAATGAGATACTATCTCACACCAGTTAAGATGGCAATCATTAAAAAGTCAAGAAACAACAGGTGCTGGAGGGGATATGGAGAAATAAGAACACTTTTACATTGTTGGTGGGATTGTAAACTGGTTCAACTATTGTGGAAAACAGTATGGTGATTCCTCAAGGATCTAGAACTAGAAATACCATTGACCCAGCCATCCCATTACTGGGTACATATCCAAAGGATTATAAATCATGCTGCTATAAAGACACATGCACGCGTATGTTTATTGTGGCACTATTCACAATAGCAAAGACTTGGAATCAACCCAAATGTCCATCAGTGACAGACTGGATTAAGAAAATGTGGCTCATATACACCATGGAATACTATGCAGCCATAAAAAAGGATGAGTTCGTGTCCTTTGTAGGGACGTGGATGCAACTGTAGGGACGTGGATGCTCATTCTCAGCAAATTATCGCAAGATAATTTATCGCAAGAACAGAAAACCAAACACTGCGTGTTCTCACTCATAGGTGGGAACTGAACAATGAGATCACTTGGACACGGGAAGGGGAACATCACACACCAGGGCCTATTATGGGGAAGGGGGTGGGAGGAGGGATGGCACTGGGAGTTATACCTGATGTAAATGACGAGTTGATAGGTGCAGCACACCACATGGCAGAAGTATACATATGTAACAAACCTGCACGTTGTGCATATGTACCCTAAAACTTCAAGTATAATAAAATAAATAAATAAATAAATAAATAAATAAAAATAAAAAGTCAGGAAACAGCCAGGCACAGTGGCTCACGCCTGTATTCCTAGCACTTTGGGAGGCTGAGGCAGGTGGATCATGAGGTCAGGAGATTGAGACCATCCTGGCTAACACTATGAAACCCTGTCTCTACTAAAAGACACAAAAAATTAGCTTGGCATGGTGGCGGGCACCTGTAGTCCCAGCTACTCAGGAGAATGGCATAAGCCCGCGAGGTGGAGCTTGCAGTGAGCCCAGATGGTGCCACTGCACTCCAGCCTGGACAACAGAGTGAGATACTGTCTCAAGAAAAAAAAAAAAGTTAAGAAACAACAGATACTGGGGAGGATGTGGATGTGGAGAAATAGGAATGCTTTTACACTGATGGTGGGAGTGTAAATTAGTTCAACCACTATAGAGGACAGCGTGGTGATTCCTCAAGGATCTAGAACTAGAAATACCATTTGACCCAGCAATCTCATTACTGAGTATATACCTAAAGGATTATAAAACATTCTACTATAAGACACATGTACACATATGTTTATTATGGCACTATTCACAATAGCAGAGACTTGGAACCAACACAAATGCCCATCAATGATAGACTGGATAAAGAAAATATGGTACATATACTCCATGGAATATTATGCAGCCATAAAAAAGGATGAGTTTATGTCCTTTACAGGGACTTGGATGAAGCTGGAAACCATCATCCTAAGCAAACTAACACAAGAAGAGAAAACCAAACACCACATGTTCTCACTCATAAATGGGAACTGAACAATGAGAACACATGGAGACAGGGAAAGGAACATCACACACCAGGGCCTGTCGGGGCGTCAGGGGCTATGGGAGGCATAGCATTAGGAGAAATATCTAATGTAGATGTTGAGTTGATTGGTGCTGCAAACCACCATGGCACGTGTATACCTGTGTAACAAACCTGCACATTCTGCACATGTACCCCAGAACTTAAAGTATAATAATAAAAATGTTAACTGGTCTAAAAAAAATCTGAATGAAATAAAGATCTTATCTCAATCTGTTTATTTTTCTCATTATGTCTACTATTTTTATAAAGGCAAGACCAGATATTACAGGAAAACTTATTCGCAGGGACAGATTGGATTATTTCCTATTATTTCCATAAACTCTAGTGAAATTTCCTAGTCTGCATTTGTAGAATATTGTTTCCAACTATTGCTTTTTATTGCACTTTTAAATAGATGTATTTTGCATAGAAAACTATGTATACTAGTCTGCTAAATGGAATTACAATACACTTTTGCTGTAGCGTTAATTTTAACATTAACTTCGCAGTGAAAACATCTCAGAGGCCCATTTTCCATTACATGAACAACAACAACAACAGCAAGAGCAACAACATGATAGCTAACTTGTTTTGAGCATGTACTTCGTGTGAAGTATTATATAAAGCATTATAAAAAATCAAATTTTACTAATGGTCACAATAATCTTGAAGTAGGTATAATTATGACATTTGTTTAGTGAATAAGAAAAGTAAGGTTTGGAGTAGTAAACTACTACTGATTACAATCAGAATTCAAACTTGAATCTGAATTGAATATGTAGAACTGGGTTTAGTTCACTAGAAGATAACAATATAGAAAGTTTCCAGTGTGCTATGCCTTGATATTTTCATTCATTATAATGACATGCTCATGTCCACATGATTCAAATGTCAGAATGCTTGTATCTTCTTCAAAAATTCATATGTTAAAGTTTTAAATCCCAATGTGATAGTATTAGGAGGTGGAGTCTTTGTTAGATAATTAGACCATGAGAACCAAGTCACATGAATGGAATTAACGTCCTTATAAATTAGGTCCCAGAGGCCCCCCTTATGCCATCTGCCATCTGAGGTTGTTGATGAACAAGGAAACAGGCCCTTACCAGGAAACAAATATGCAGTTGTCTTGATCTTGGACTTCCCGGCATCCAGAACTGTGAGAAATACATTTCTGTTGCTTACAAATCACCTAGCCTATGGCATTTCATTATAGAAGCCTGAACACATGAAGACAATATGTTGACTTCGAAAGCTTTAACTTGACTTCTGGTTTCCAGTTCGCCGAGCAAGAAGCTAGAAGTTGCTACCTTATTCTAACAACAAGTAAGAAGCTTAACCAACTGAAAGTCAGCATCTCTTCTTAGATTCATCAACAATGGGAGGTCACAGTGCAGCCCCCTGCCCTAAGAGTTGGAGAGACCAATAGGTAAATGTAGAGAACTGTGACTTTCCAGAAGTCAATAAGCACAAATTTTCATGGAAAACAGTGCTGAAGTAGAGAAACCTGAAGTATAACTGACAAATTGCTGGAAGTTTATTGTAGATAAGGTTGAGAGATAAAATCTCAAGAGTACCTCAGTCACAGGGGTCCCAACACTTTTGTGAGCTTTACTTTTAGGAGCTCAACAATGTCATCACGGTGAGTACTAGAGAAAAATCCCCTTGTATTTCAGCAGCAAGAGAGAAAACAGGACTATTTTGAAATGGCCAGAGCATTCAGTTCTTAACAAGGCCTATCCTCCAGAGAAACCATTTAATTAGACCATAACTGATCAAGGGAAAGGGAAATATCCAACTGCAGATGGTTCTAGACTTCCATGTGGATGAAGGGAAATACCCAACTTCAGCTTGCCCTAGCTATTCTGTCCAACAGGAGGGTAGAAAACTGAGAAGTACATTTGAAGTTTACACTCCAGAGTTATAAGTTGATAAAACAAGACCTTTTCATCTAACTATATAACACTTTCCCCCTCCACACATCTTACCACTGCATCAGTAAAGGGTTATTTATAACAGTTAATTTTACCCAGTATGTCATGCCTGGCTATGAAGAAAAAAATACAAGCCACACTAAAAAGCAAAAAAAAATACAAGCCACACTAAAAAGCAAAAACACAGTTTGGAGAGACAGGGCAAGCAAGTATCTGAGTCAACCTGACTCAGATATTTCAAGAATGTTGAAATCCTCAGTATGGGAATTTAAAAGAACTATGAGTAAAATGCTAAAGGAACTAATGAATAAAGTAAAACACATGTAAAAACAGATGGCTGATGGAAGGAGAGAGATGTAAATTAGAACAAAGAACCAAAAAGAAATGCTAGATATACATAAAAAAAAATACTGTAACAGAAATGAAGAAATGCCTTTGATGTACTTCATGGTAAACTGGACATAGCTGAAGAAAGAATTCCTGAGCTTGAGGATGTCTTAGTAGAAACTGCCAAAACTAAAAAACAGAGATAAAAAAGACTGAAGAAACATAACAGAATATTCAGGAATGAGAGAACAACTCCGAAAGGTATAACAAATATGTAATGAAAATTCCAGAGGAAGAAGATAGAAAAGAAAAGAAAAATGTGAGCTAATGACTCAGAATTTTCCCTCAATTAATATTAGACACCAAACCACTACACAGGAAACTCAAAAAAGCATCAGGCAAGTTACATTCCTCAAAACCCATTACTAGTTATGAACTTTCAAACTATAGAAAACTAAAGACAAAGACAAAATCTCAAAAGAAAACAGAGGGAGAAAACACATTACTTACAAAGGAGAAAAGACAATAATTACATTAAATTTATCCTCAGAAGGCATATAAGCAAAAGGAGAGTGTAGCAAACTATTTAAAGTGTTGAGAGAAGAAAACCCATGAAGCTAGAAGTCTACACACTGAAAAATTGTCCTTCAAATGTGAAGGAGAAATAAAGACAAAAATTGAGGGAATCTGTTGCCACTAGGCATACCTTGCAAGAAATATTAAAATAAATTCTTCAGAGAGAAGGAAAATGATAAAGGTCAGAAACTCAGATCTAATAAAATAAAGTAAGAATAATGAAGAAGATATAAGTTAAGGTAACATAAAAGGTTTAACTTTTCTTATTCTTAATTGACATAACATGATTGTTCAAAGTAATAATAGAAATTGTGTATTTGATTACGTGTGTGTGTGTTTGTGTGTATATATATACACATATATATAGTTATATATAGGAAAATGAATGACAGCAATAATATGAAGGAAAGAAAAAAGAATTAGGAAAATTTTTATTATGAAGTATTCATACTACTCAGGAAAAGGTAGAATATTAAGTGAAGATAAATGGTACACAGTAAAACACAGAATACTGTAATGTTGTAGTTGTATATAAACTACTCATATCTTTAGTATAAAGACTAAAAGGATAACCTATCAAAAGTAACAACTACAACAATTTTTCAAGACATAGTATAATAAAATATAAACAGGAACACAAGTTAAAAAGCAGGGAGTGGAAGATCAAGTAAAAGTGTAGTTTTTATTAGGTTTATATTCACGTGTTGGTTTGTGCAATCACTGTTAGGTTGTCATCAGCTTAAAATAATTGATTATAAAATGTTATTTTCAAGCCTCATGGTAACCTCAAATAAAAAAACTTACAACAGATACACAAAAATTGTAAAGCAAAAAATTAAAACATAGCACCAGAGAAAATCATCATCAAGAAAAGGAAGACAGGAAGGAAAGAAGGAAGGGAAGAAGGGAGAAAAGGAGGAAATGAACACACAAACACTAAATCAGAAAACAAATAAAATGGAAGTAGTAAGTCCTTGCTTAATAGTAATATTGAAAGTATGTGGACAAAATCCTCCACTCAGAGGACACAGAGTGACTGAACGGGTTAAAAAACAAGAACAATCTCTTGTCTACCAGAAAGACACTTAACCTATAAAGACATATATAGATTGAAAATAAAGGGATGGAAAAACATTTTATGCAACTGAAAACCAAAACAAGAGAAAGAATAGGTATATTTAGACAAAATTAATTTCAACACAAAAATTATATAAAGATGTAAAGAAGGTCATTGTATAATGACAAAGGATTCAATTCAGTAAGAGTATAAAATAATTGTAAATATATATGCACTCAACACTGGACTACCCAAATACAAAAAGCAAATATTATTAGAGCCAAAGAGATAAATAGACCCCAATACAATAATAGTTGGAGGCATTAACATCTCACTTTCAGCATTCGACAGATAACCCAGACAGAAAATCAGCAAAGAAACATCGGACTTAATCTGTCCTATAGATTAGATAGTCCTTATAGATATGTACAGAACATTTCATTCAGTGGCTACAGAATACACATTCTTCTCAGAATACAGATCATTCTCAAGGATAGACTATATGTTAGGCACAAAAAAAGTCTTAAATAAATTAAAAAAATTGTGTCAAGCATCTTCTCTGACCACAATGGAATAAAACTAGAAATTAATAACAAGAACCTTGGAAATTATGCACACACATGGAATGACACAGCATGCTTCTGAATGACCAATGGATCAATGAAGAAATTAAGAAAGATGAACATATTTTTTGAACCAAACTAAAATGGAAATGCAACATACCAAAACCTATGAAATATAACAAAAGCAGCAGTAAGAGGAAAGTTTATAACAATAAGTGCCTACATCACTAAAGTAGAAATACTTTATATAAAAAAATTAATGATCCATCTTAAAGAACTAGAAAAGCAATAGAAAACTGACTCAAAATTAGTAGAAGAAAGAAATAATAAAGATCAGAAGAGAAATATATAAAATCAAAATGAAAAAGTCAATGAAATTAAAAATTGTTTTTTAAAAAAATAAAATCAACAAAACGTTAGCCAACCAAAACAAAAGAGAGAGAGAGAGAGAGAGAGAGAGAGAGAGAAGACCCAAATAAATAAAATCAGAGATTAAAAAGGAGACATTACCACTGATATCACACAAATGCAGTGGACGTTTAAAAGCAACCATGAGCAACTATATGCCAACAATTGGAAATCTTAGAAGTAGATAAATTCCTAGACACGTACAACATACTGTTACTGAATCATTAGTAAACCTAAAACTAAATAGACCAGTAATAAGTAATGAGGTTGAAGCAATAATAAAGAGTCTCATTAAAAAAAAAAAAAAGAAAAGAAAAAAAAAAAAAAGAAAAGCAGCCTGGGCCTGGGACCTGGGACCCAATGGCTTCTCTACTGATCTTTATCAAACATTTGAAAAGGGCTAATACCAATCCTACTCAAACTAAACCAGATAATAAAAGCAGGGAAAATTCTTCTAAACTTACTCTACAATGTCAGTATTACCCTGACACCAAAAGCAGACACACACACACACACACACACAAAACAAACAAACAAAAACACTGTAAACTAGTATTCCTGATCAACATTAATGCAAAAATCTTCAACAAAATACTAGTACATAACATTCAACAACACATTCAAAAGATCATTCATCATGACCACAAGGGATTTATCCCAGGGATGCAAGGATGGTTTAACACATGCAAATCCATGTGACAATTCTATCAACATGGTAAAGAACAAAATTCATATGATCATTTCAATTGATGCCGAAAAAGCGTTTGATAAAATTCAATGTCCCTTCATGATAAAAACTCTCAAAATAACTGATTATAGAAAGAACATACTTCAAAACAATAAAAGGCACATATGACAGACCCACAGCTAGTATCATACTCAATAAGGGAAAACTGAAAGCCTTTCCTCTAAAAACTGGAACACTACAAGGATGTTCACTTTTACCACTGTGATTCAACATGGTACTGGAAACCCTAGCCAGAGCAATCAGAGAAGATAAAGAAAGAAAGCACATCCACATAAGAAAGAAAGAAATCAAATTATCCTTTTTTTCAGGGTAATATGAGTCTATATTTGGAAAAACCTGAAAAGTTCACCGAAAAGCCAGTAGAAGACATAACAAAATTCAGTAAATATCAATGACATTTTTTCACAGAAAAAAAAAAAATCCTAAAATTTATACAGGACCACAAAAGACCTGGAATAGTACAAGTTATCCTGAGTCAAAAGTCAAAAACTGGAGGAATCCCATTACCTGGTTTCAAATTATACTACAGAGCAGTAGTAACTCAAACAGCCCTTGACATTTGACCTTGGGCAAATTAAATAACCTGCAAGAGTTCTTTTCTTATCTATTTGTAAAATAGAAATAAATATGTGTGTCACACAAGGCTATTACTAGGATTAAATGGCATAGCATATGTAATGGTACTGGTATGAAAACAGACACATTGACAAATGGAACAGAACAGAGAACCCACAGATAAATCCATACATCTACAGTAAGCTCATTTTTGACAAAGATGTCAAGATCACACATTGGGCTAAAGACATTCTCTTTAACAAATGATGCTGTGGAAACTGGATATCTATATGCAGAAGAATGAAATGAGATCCTGCCTCTCACCATATACAGAAATCAAATCTAAATGCATTTAAGAATTACTAAGACCTCAACCTATGAAACTACTGAAATAAAACATTGGAGGAACCCTTCAGAACACTGATCTGGGCAAAAATTTATTGAGTAATATCCCTAAAGTACAGGCAACCAAAGCAAAAATAGACAAATGGAATCACAACAAGTTAAAAATATTCTGCATAACAAAGAAAACAATCAACACAATGAAGAAACAACCACCAGAATGGAAAAAAAATTGCAAATTATCTGCCCGACAAAGGATTAGTAACCACAATATGTAAGGAGCTCAAACAACTCAATTAGAAAAAATCTAACAATTCAATTAAAAATGAGCAAAAGATCTGAAAAGATATTTCTCAAAAGAACACATACAAATGGCAATAAGGAATATGAAAAAAATCATCAGAGAAACCCAAATTAAAACTACGGTGAGGTACCATCTCATCATCGTTAAAGTGGCTTTCATCCATAAGAGCAACAAATGCTAGTGAGGAAGTGGAGAAAAGGAAATCCTCATACACTGTTGGTGGGAATATAAATGAGTATAGCCACTATGGAGAGTTTGGAGTTTCCTCAAGAAACTATATAAAAATAGAACCACCATATAATCCAGTAATCCCAGTGCTAGGTATATGACCCCCAGAAAAGGAAATCAGCATATCAAAGTGATATCTGTGCTTGCATGTTTATTGTAGCACTATTCACAATAGCCAAGATTGGGAAGCAATCTACATGCCCATCAACAAAAAAGCAGATTAAAAAATATGGTAAATATACAAAATGGAGTCCTATTCAACCATCAAAAATGAAATCCTGTCATTTGCAACAACATAGATAGAACTGGAGGATATTATGTTAAGTGAAATAAACCAGGCACAGAAAGACAAACTGTGAATGTCATCACTCACTTGTGGCAGAGGATAATAAAGTAACAGGGAGCAGGGGAGTTGGTGATGGTCAATGGCAACAAAAATATACTTTGAGAAAATGAATAAAATCAGTATATGACAGCACAAACAGGTGATTGAAGTAAATAATAATTCACTGTACATCTAAACATAACTAAGAAAATATAATTGGAATGTTAATAACACAAATAAATGATAAATGCTTGAGTTAATAGATACCGAATGTTCTCAGATGTGATTATGATGCATTGTATTCCTGTATCAAAACATATCATGTGCTCCATAAATATATACTTCTACTATGTATCCGTAAAAATTAAAAATAATACAATAGACTTGAAACAGTTGTGAATGTATTTGCAAATTCTTGAGAAACCACAAAAATGTAAAGAAACATAAATCATATACAAAGAAAGAAAATATTTACATATAAAAAGCTCAATTACACTTATAAAAGGCAGATGAAGAGGGCAAAACAAAAATAGGAGCAAAGAACATGGTCAAGAAATAGAAAACAGTAATAAATATGGTAGATATTAATAAAAGTATATCCATAATCACTTTGAATACCGGTGGTCTACACAACCATTAATCTAATTTCTATCGCTATACATTGCCTATTCTGGACATTTCATATGGATGGAATAATAACATATATAGCTTTTTATGATTAGCTTCTTTCATTTAGTATAGTATTTTCAAAATTAGTCCATATTGCAATATGTATCGGGGCCTTGTTTATTTTTTCAATGTTTTTATTGTGGTAAAATACACATAACAAAGTTTACTATCTTAATCATGTTAAGTGTACAGTTCAGTGGTATTAAACACGTTCTTAATGTTGTGCAAGCATCACCACCATTCATCTTGAAATGCATTTTCTTCTTTTAAATCTTTATACCCATTAGACAATACTTTCTCACTTCTCCCTCCTTCCAGTACCTGACAACCACCATTCGGCTTTCTGTCTCTATGATTATAATTACTCTAAGTACCTTATATAAGTGGAATCGTACAGTATTTGCCCTTTTGTGACTGGTTTATTTCACTTAACATAATGTCCTCAAGGTTCATTCTTGTTATAGCAGATGCCAAAATTTCATTTCTTTTTAAAGCTGAATAATATTCCATTATATGTCTAGACCATATTTTGCTTTTCCATTCATCTGTCAATGGAGGCTTAGTTTGCTTCTACATTTTAGCTAGTGTCAGTAATACTACTGAGATCCTTTGGGTTTATACTCAGAAGTGGAATTGTTGGATCATATGGAACTCTGATTTTTAGTATTTTGAGGAACTACTATACTCTTTCCCAGAGAAGCTGTACCACTTTACATTTGTATTAACAGTGCACAAGGATTCCAATTTCCCTACATCCTTGCCAACACTTGTTATTTTATTTTATTTTATTTTTTTAGAGAAGCCACTGTAATGGATGTAAGGTGGTATCTCATTGTATTTTTGATTTGCATTTTCCTGATGATGATCAGTGATGTTGATTTTCTTTTATGTGTTGATTGGCCATTTATGTATACTTCTCAGGTTAAAGGTCTATTCAAATCCTTTACCCATTTTTTTCATCTGTTTTTTAGTGAGTTTGTTTTTGTTGTTTTTGTTGAGCTTTAGGTGTTTTTTTTTTATATTCTGGATATTACTATTTTGTTAGATAGATTTACAAATGATTTCTCTCATTTTGTTCAATGTATTTTTGCACTCTATACAGGATCTTTTGAGGCCCTAAATATTTAAATTGTTATGAAATCCAGTTTGTCAATATTTTCTTTTGTGCTTAAGCCTTTGGTGTCATATTGAAGAAGTCGCTGCTAAATCAAATGTTGTGAAGTTTATGCCCTGTTTGCTTCTAAGAGTTTTATAGTTTTAGATATTGCATTAATGTCTTTGATCCATTTTGAGTTTTTCAAAAATTATTTGCATATGGTATCTACCTCTTTCTTGTGCATGTGGATATTCAGGTTTGCCTTCACCATGTGTTGCAAAGCCTGCCCTGTGCTCATTGAATGGTTGTGGCACTTTTGTCAAAATAATTTGAAGATATGTGTAGGATTTATTTCTAGGCTCTCTATTCTATTTCATTGGTCTATATGTTTGTATTCATGCCAATTATCACACAATTTTGATTAATGTAGCCTTACAGTAAGTTTTAACATCAGAAAGTGTGAATCCTTTAGCTGTATTTTTCTTTATCATGCTTATTTTAGCTATTTGAGGTCCCTCGAAATTCCATGTGAACTTTAGGATGAGCTTTCTATTTCTGCAGCAAACATCATCAAAATTTTGACAGGAATTGCATTAAATCTGTAGATAATTTGAAGTAGTACTGTCAATATTCTTAAAAATATGAAACTTTCCAATCTATAAACATGAACTCTATTTCTATTTGCTTATATCTTCTTTATTTCTTTCACCAGTGTTTCATAATTTTCATTCTACAAGTCTTTCACCTTCTTGGTTAAGTTACTTCTCAAGTATATTATTATTTTTAGGCTACTATAAATGAAATTATTTTTAAAAGTTTCTACTCAAATTGTTTATTTTTAGTGTCTAGGAATATAATAATTTTACCTGTTGTCTGCAACTTGGGTGAATTATTTGTTAGTTCTAACAGATCTTTTGCAGAATCTTTAGAATTTTCTACAAATAAGAATATTTCTTCTGTGAATTAAGATTCTTCTATTTCTATTTTCTAATTTGGATGTCTTTTGTTTGTATTTCTCTAGATAAGAAACTATGTAAGAAAAAGAAAATGGAAGCAATACTTTCTCATTTCCCCTCCTTCCAGCACCTGGCAATCACCATTCCACTGTCTGTCCCTATCATTATAAATATTCTAAGTACCTCACATAAGTGGAGGTACCTCTAAGTACCTCACATGTTTCTTTTTCTACTTCATTTCTTACCTAGTTTCTCTGGCTAGAATTTTTAATATTACATAAAATAGAAGTGGGGAGAGTAAACATTTTTGTCTTCATCTTAGAGGAAAAAATATTTATTTTTTAACCAATAAAAATAAAATTTACTGTGGGTTTTTTCATATATGGCTTTTAATATGTTGCAGCAGTTTCTTTTCTTCCTAGTTTGTTGAGTTTTATCATAGAAGATTGTTGTAACTGGGCATGCACCAGGTGACGTCAATCCAAAGAGACCAAGATTTACCTGGTCGCACCTGCGGAACGCCCCCGATACGCCCGTGCCCCGCCTATTGCCCTCCCACTCCCTAGAAAAGCCGCTCTTGGCCCAGGTCCCACGCGGACTTCCCAGCTTCCCCACTGCGGTCGGGACTGTCGGAATTCCGTCCCAGAGCGTCACGGGCGACTCTGTGGGCCTCATTTGCCGGAGGCCGACAGACTTCTCCCTACCCACCTTCTTCCCTTGAAGCTAGGTGACCAAAATAAACTTGCAGTTTTGCTCCTGACCTTTGCCTACTTGCTGGTTCTTTTGTGCTCACTCTGGTGGTCTTAGAAAAACAAATCAATTGTTAATTTTTTCAAATGAGTTTTCTACATCAATTGAGATGACCACACCTATGTACATTCTTCACAAGGGCAAGTGAGACATTTTCCAGAATAAACAATGTTAGGCTGCAAATTGTCTGAATGGATTTAAAATGATAAATAAGACAATGTATCTTGTTCTATCCAAATGGGATAAAGTTAACAATCAATCACAAAACAAAATCAATAACAAAATTAAAAATAAAAAATTTATGAAATTGTAAAAATTAAACAGCACACTTTTGAACAACCAATGGATCAAAGAAAAAAAGTAAATTACAAAATACTTCAAAATGAATAAAAATGAAAACACACACATACCAAAACTTATGGAACAAAGCAAAAGTAGCGATGAGAAAATTTATGGCTATAAACACATTAAAAAACAAGAAGCATCTTAAATCAACAACCTAACTTTTCCACTAAAGGAACTAAATAAAAATAAAAATCTAAAGCTAAAGTTAATAGAAGAAAGAAAATAATAAAGATCAGAGGAAAGATAGACAAAATAGGAAATGAAAAGAAAATATAGCAAATCAATGAAACCCAAAGTTTGTTACTTAAAAAGAAAAATTGACAAATTTTTAACCGTAGATAAAGAAAATAAAGAAAAAACACTTAAATTACTAAAATCAGAAATGAAAATGAGAACATCACTATTTAATTTATAGAAATAAAAAGAAATATAAAAGAGTACTATGACCAATTGTATACCAACAAATTGGATAACCTAGACGAAATGGACAAGTTTCTAGGAAAAAAAACCACCAGGACTAAATAATAAAGAAATATTAAATCTGAATAGCCCCGTTATTAGTTAGGAGAGGCTATGGAGAGGCAAAAGTTGCTGAAAAGCCAACACAATATTGCAGGAGATAACAAAGGTGGAGGATTGTCACTATTTTACTTCATGACTTACTATAAAGCCAGTAATAAAGACAGTGTAATGTTGGCAAAAGAACAGACAAATAGATTTATGGAATAGAAGGGTGAGTTCAAAAATAGACCTATATAGATATAGTCAGCTGATCTTTGACAAAAAAGTAAGGCAATACAATAGGAAAAAAATCTTTTCTACAAATGACTCTGGAACAACTGGACACTCACATGAAAAAATATCAAAAATTATATTTTACACCTGTTTTGATTATTAAGTCAAATAGATTCTATGCTTAAATATAAAATGAAAATCTATAAAACTCCTAGAAGATGATGTAAGATAAAATCTAGAATATCTAGAGTATGGCAATGACTTTTTACATACAACACCAAGGCACAACCCACAAAAGAAAAAAGCTGATGAGCTGAATTTTATTAAAATTAATAACTTCTGTGAAAGGCCAGTGCTCTGGGAAAGATCAGTGGTTGCCAGTGGTTAGGGATAAATAAGCGGAGAATAGAGGAGTTTTAGGTCAGTGAAATGATTCTGCATGATATCATAAGGGTGGATACATGTCACTATATATTTGTCCAAACCAATAGAATGCAAAACACCAAGATCTAACCCTAAGGTAAACTATGGGCTTTGGGTAATAATAATGTGTCAGAGCCAGTTTATCAATTTTAACAAATGTACTAGTTTGGTGGGGGAGGCTAATAATAGCGAAGGTTATGCCCGTGCACATTCAGAGGTATATTGAAAAATCTCTGTACCTTCCACTCAATTTTTATCTGAACCTAAAACTGGTCCAAAAGTGTTCTATTTAAAAATGATACGTTTTATAATAAAACTAAAACTACACAACACATTAAATTCAATTTACCAGTTTATTTAAAGCAGAAGATAAAATGACCTTGAGTCTGAACAAAGAATATTAAACATGCATTCCAAATCTATACAAAACTTGAGAGAACATCATTTTGAAATAGTCAGGACTTTGTCTTACATTCTATTTAATGAGCATTAAGCTAACAGATTATCTAAGGCCCTTCCAGATCTAAGATTCTTCCTCAACATTGTCAAAGAAGGAGCGAGCCATCAAAAAAACAAGGGTTGGGTTAGGTGGCCCTTGTAATTCACGTAAAGGAGAGTAATTGAAGGACTTTCTTTAAGTAATAACATAGTAAGTTCTTAATAGCATAATGTCATTAAAAGATCAGTGTGATTGGAGAGTAGAAATGGCAGATACAGAACTGGCAACTCTTCATTTTTAATGATAAAGAGGGTTTGGGGAGGGAAGTACCCTGGCTTGGAAGACTGGGATCATAGAAGTAACATTCACTAAAATAGTGAACATTGAAAAGGGGAAAGGGCGATAGTTAGAGTTGAGAGGAAAACAGATGTATTTTGTTTTGCACAAGTGCAATTTGTTGAGGTGTGCTGGGTATAAGATTAAGTATTTGACTTGAATTATTTGATGTATTGAGGTAATGAAGAAAAAATATTTTAAAATGTATTGTCAAATTACTCTTTAAAATGTTTTTACAATTTATCATATCCACTGTCATAATATGAGACCACCTATTTTTCCACACCATTGCCAGGTGCTAATATTTGATATTTATAAAGAGCTTTGTCAATTTTATGGAGTAAAAAAAAATGACACTTTTCAGGAAAGAAATGTAATAGAAGATTGCTTTAGAAAGCTTAGTCGATGGTATAAATTTTATCTGAAGGTGGCATAACTGGCTGTAAATGGTGAAATAATAGACATTGCAAATTGTGACTTGTAATGTTTGTTCTTTGGGTCACAAAACATAGAAGCCTCAATTATAGATTTGGTGAATATGAACTGATTGTGAAATAAAAATCACCTATCAGAGCAAGTATTGGTGACTTGATATATTAGATATTAATTTCCACATAAGTAATCACAAAAACCCTAAAATCACAAACATTTATTATCTGACAACATCCTTAGGTCAGGAATCTAAGCAAGGCTTGGGTGGATCGTGGACTCAGGGTCTTAAAAGTCTGCTAACAAGCTATCAGCTGGACCACATTCTTTCTGGCGCTCAGCGTTCAAGCTCACATGATTGTTGGTAAAATTCAATTTCTTGTGGTTGAATGAGTGAGACCCTCATTTTCTTGCTAACTGTCAGGCAGGAGTTGCCCTCAGCTCCTGAGGCCCACCTTTAGTTTCTTGACTGTGGCCCTTTCACAGTGTGCAGCTTACTTTCTCAAGGCCAGTAGGAGAATCTTATTCTTGTCTGCTGAAAGAGGGTCTTACGTAAGTAACCTAATCTAGGGAGCGACTATCCCATCTTTTTTTTTTTTTTTTTTAATATTCTACTGCCTGGAAGCAACTTACACATTTTGCCCACACTTAAGGAGAGGGAATAATACAAGGGCATGATTCCTTAGGGGGTCCCACTAGGGTATATGTATTAAAACTACTCTTCAAAAATACCAAAATGAATTGTTCTCACAGTGGAAATACAACCACTCTATGCCTTAGGATATGTGTAGCTACAGGGAACAGCATACTTTTATAAAATTAAATAAAAATTAAGAGGGTTTATTATCTCATAGGGTGAGAGGAATAATGGTAGACAAATTCCAACACTGACGTTTCATCTTAATGAGGTAACTGATGATGGTGGTGGTTGTCATCGGTTCCTTATGCCATCCTCAACACATACGCTGTCTTTCCTGTCATGATCACAAATACAACTCAATCAGTTTCAGGCTTCATGTACAGACATAAAGTAATGAAGAGATATGATGTATTTAATTCACTTTAAGCAAGGAGAAATATTTCCCAACAGAGTTCTCTGATCCCATTTGTCAGGACGGTTTACATAGCAAGCACTAGGAGGAAAGGAATCTGGGAATGTCTATGGCATTGTCAGGTTCTATAATTTTAGAAAGAATGCTTCCATCAATGGGATAAGGAGAATGGCTATTGGGTAGAATAGAAGCAGAAACTTCCTTTTATATTATTATAAAATAATTTTTAATAAAAATTACAGCTTTTTATGGACACCTGCATATAGACATATTTTGCTCTATCTTGAACTTGTAAAACAAATTGCACTCTTCTTAAATGTTTCTGATTTTCAACTTATCAATAGGAAGCATCTGTTTTACTTCAATTTTGACTTTGATTCTTGGAGAGAAATCTGTTTGTAATCTTTTACATGATGATTCCACTGAGAGAAAGGAAATACTGAGCTATTTCCTACTCCCCTCATCCCAAACTCACTAGAAACAAATTGCTGTCCTAAAGACTTCAAAGAGCCTCACAATTAGAAACTTTAATAAACAACTATGTTTTAGATCTCCTTTTCAATACATTCCAGATAATGTGTTCATTTCAGTTTCCCATCTCAAGAAGACTTTGCATGCAAGATGACAGTGTATGCTTATTTACAATGTCTTGGTTCAGGATAAATGGTACTCTCTCCTACTATTTCTACTTAAAAGAAAAATATCATTTGATATTACCAGCAAATTGGCTATAGTTCAACAACATCTATGGTTTTGTATGATATTTGGTACATCTGAAATCCTCAAAGAAATTGGAGTTTCAAATCACTTGACTATCTTCTTGCATCATGAAAATTGTTTTCAAAGACTTTTAGACATTGTTACATTTAGTATCCAATTACATGCTCTCTATAAACAAGTAATTTTCCTAAAGAGCTAACAAAATTTGTGTCTCAACCCATTTTACTGCTAATAGATGGCAAAGAAAATACCAGTATATCAGATAATTTTTTTCTGGAAGTTGAGCACTTCAGAAATATCTTTCTTTTTTAGTATCGCTTGCAAACTACTATTGCTTATTTTTGTCAACAACAACAACAAAATTTTCCCCAGATATAGCAACAAACTTTTAAAAATTAGAAAGCAGTATAGATAAATTAATAATTAAAACAATACAAAATTTAAAATAACAGCAGTTGATAAGTAGGTAAATGTTTCCTAAGGTCAAAACATGTTTTATTTTCAACACCAAGAGGATAAAATATAGTTTTTATTCCCCCAAAACACTTTCATAGTTTTGATTCCTTATGCCATTCTTCTTACAAAATTTTATTTTTATTTTGGTTGTAGTTTGATCTAAAATGACTCTGGACATTTCAAGAAGACAACTCATATTATGAAAAAAATAATTGCTAAATTTCAAATTAGCTTGCTTAAATTTCCTAATATTTAGTTAGATTATAACCTGAGTTACTTTTAAAATGCCATTAAATTTAAAATCTAATTCAGGCCACAATGCTGAATTCTTACACAAACTTCATTTACAGGTGTGTAAATCTTATTAACTCAACAATATCTAAAACAACTGCATTAACTTTCATGCCTGCTTCTGCTTTGATCTTTCCAGTTAAAGCTAGTTTCACATTTATCTCAAGAACCACAATAATTTAGCTATGTTCCTCCACTGACACATTTTTTTAAATTGTATTATATTTTTATTTCCATCTTATCCATCCATAAGCAACCTGAAGATAAGATATAATTATGTCTCTCTACCTCCTCAAGTTTCTTTTAAGTTATTAATATTAAGCGATGGTTCATGAATACATGGATACTAGTTTTGAGGATTTCTGAGAATGAAAGTGAGTCAAAAGAAAAGGCATAATACTATTCTTAGTA
The DNA here is from genome assembly GCF_000951035.1 of Colobus angolensis palliatus. NCBI lineage: Eukaryota > Metazoa > Chordata > Mammalia > Primates > Cercopithecidae > Colobus > Colobus angolensis. The sequence continues at coordinate 3,579,912 of NW_012115032.1, read as the reverse complement.
ACAACATATGCATATTGTGTCAGATACCTCCTACATGTTATTTTAGTTAATCAGCAAAACAACAGTAGTAAGGTGTTATTTTTGCCTCCGTTTTGTAGGTGATGAAACCTGCCCAAGTTCACATAGCCAGTAAGCAACAGAAGAGAGATTCAAAGTCTAGCAAGCTTGCTATATAATACCATGGGCTTAATCACAATTTTAAATGAGAAACCTGTAGAAATATTATAAAAATTGGAATGACAAGAAGGAAATTTCATGCAGAAATAAAATTGCCCACAAATAATTTCTCAAATCCAGAAAGATTATAGCAAGTACAGTTCTAAAACGCAATAGAGGTTCAATAGGAGGCTTAATTAGAGCATCTGATTAAGATCCTGTTTCGCTAAAACAGCACAAGAGAAAATAAGAATAGACTGTTTTTAGGATTGCACAAGGGTCTGATACTTACCTGTCTATTGCTTTAAAGTTCTTGACACAAAAATATTTTGATCAAACTGTCAGCTTTACTATTGCAATAGCCGAGTGGAGATCACGGCTTTTGAACTTTGGACAAAGGGCTTACCTATTGCCAACATCCTTCTCTCACCCTTCTTCTTTCACTGGTACAGAAGGGACAACACAGACCATACTCTGACAGTCTTAGTCAATCACTTCAACATGATCTCAAGGCAAAGAGCAAATGAAACCACACTCTCTCTGCAGGCAGGCAGATAGAAAAAGAGAAGCACAAACAAGTCTGTGCCAGTATGTTCAAGTCCTTGTCCCTAATTCACCTAACAAATAATCACTCCATCTTTAAGGAAGAGTGAGTAGCAGAGAGGAGATGAGGCTGTTCTCAAATAATTTCCTCTAAACAGTAACATAAAGTCAAAGAAATAGAGTTCCCTCCAAAGGATTAAATCTCTGGAAATGGAACTGGCTGGGGAAAAATTGACCAAATAGTTTAGATCAGGCTAACAGGAATCTGGATAGCAATATTCCAGCTATTACTATCAGAACAGATTCATTAATACTAGGACAACATATGTTTGGACATAAACTCTAAGAAAATCAATCTTAAGGAGATGGGAAACTATTAAAAGTAATATGATAAAATCATAAACTATACTAATGAAAAATAAAAAAAAGGAAATCAGCTAAAATAAATCAATAGGACTTGTTAAACTATAAAACTGTAAATACTGAGAGCATCAAGAATATATTCTTGAGAAAGTTAGCTCTCTGATTTAAACCAGTATGAAGGACATCGTATTGAGAAACTTATCCTTTAAAATCAAAATCCTCAAGAAACTTTGGTATTGGAAACAAAAAAAATCTCAATAAATTATCTTTAAGTTGTGACGTGTCAAAATGCTGGGGCAGCCTGCTTGAAAGAGCCTACCACAATATTTTCTTGCTTCTGTTAGAACCAATGAAAATATTTTATTACAACTTATAGAAGTAATGAAAACCCTCTATCTTTATGCAGTACACTGTGAAATGTGTTCTATATATAACATATATGCAATATGTTTATGTACAAACATATGTAAATAATATATATAATATAATATGCTATATATATGTAAACTATATATATATAATATGTTTTACAAGAAGGCAATTCTGTTAAAATATTATTTTGGAAACTTTTTTTTATAATTAAACTATATTTTAAATATTTTTTCATGTATTATAGATTTTAGCCATCATCTTAGAAAAATATTTTGAATGCATCTTTTAAAAATATTTAGTTTTAGGATTGTATATATTCAAGTGTAAACATGATGACAAATTCAGTGTATATCACAAGCACACATACACATACACCCATACACTATAATACCACCAACACTACAGTTTAAAAGTCATGTTGGACTCCAGAGTTGCAATAACCAAGTAATCGTAAGGGAGATCATTTGGTTAGCATTTTTAAGAAAACTGTTTAGGATTTATAACATTTTTCTGCACTTCATCTTAAAACATTTTTACATTTGTATCACATACTTCTAGCTAAAATGATATTACTAGAAGCATTCAAAGATCAAGTAATCCAAGCAGTTATATACAAAAATGTACATCTTTTAATGAAGATGTCTTTCACATTTTGCCTTCTGTGTTTTTCCGATGTATGAGTTCTTGCATATTTTCAATATTAACTCTTTATCAGATATATAGTTTACAAATATCTTTTTCTATTCTTTAGAATATCTTATTTTGCTAATTTGTTTATTTGCTGTGCAAAAGGTTTTTTTTTTAGTTTGCTGTAGTCCCACTTGTCTATTTTTCCTTGTGTTCCTTGTGCTTTGGGTGTAAAATCCAAAGTCATTGCCAAGACCAGTCTTTTCTTTTAGAAGTTTATGACACTATGTTTTACATTTAAATCATCAATTATCATAGATTTGACTTTTGCAAGGGTTATTAATGATTCAGTTTTTTTTTCCTTTCACTAGCATTATTTATTGAAATGACTATTTTTTTTTTTTTTCGTTATGTCTTCTTGGTGCCTTTGCAAATACTGGTGAACTATACATGTGTGAGTTTATTATTGGGCTCTCAATTCTGTTTCAATAGTCTATATGTCTTTTTAATGGCAGCATCATTCTGTTTTTATTACTATAGCTTTGCAGTATATTTTGAAACCATTACTGTCATAACTTCAGCTTTGCTTTTCTTTCTTAAGATTGCTTTGTATATTTTGGATCTTCTGTGGTTCCATATAAATTTTGGATTTTTTTTTTATGTGAAGTAAATAATTGGAATTTTAATAGAATTTGTACTGAATCTGTAGATTAGTTTGGGTAGTATGGACACTTAAAAAATATTAATTCTTCTGGTCCATGAACACAAAATAAATATATCTTTTCATTTATTTGGGTCTTCTTTAATTTCTTTCATCAATGTCTTATAGTTTTCAGTGTACACATATTTCACCTTTTAGATAAATAAATTTCTATGTATTTTATATTTTATGCTGTATATTTTGTTGGCAGGATTTGACCTAATTCAGAGTGGTTATGGAATCTTTATGTTTAACAGATTTTTAAAACACTTCAATAGAATGACTAAAAATGCACTTGTCAAATGTAAAGGACAGAACAGATACAATAGGTTTAAAACATAATGCTATTGATCATCTCCACAAGGAAAAATGGGGACCAAAAGTATATCATCATATAACTGAAAAAAAAATTATTTGGTTCTGTAAAGTCTAGAGTGATAAAGATGATGCTGCTTCTTAGAATGTCCTTGAATAAATATAAAAAAGGCTTTAAAATGATTTTCAAATCTAGGCCTGTCGCCAACCCCTGTAGCAAGACATTTAGAGAAAGCTTTCTCATCTAAAGCTGGATGTATCTCACAAAGTTTAGCTATTTGATAACATTATGTTGGTGCCATTTTCCTTTACCTCCCACCAGATGGAAAGCATCAACTCTAGCATTTGCCTTGAAAATACTGTGTGTTGTTTTTTAGAGGGGAAATAGCATATTGTTACATCTTCTCCAAATGTGTCCTTATTATTAAATCAATGATGTCATTTTCCATAAAAAAAGGGTTCTATGAGAACATAACAATCTTATAAATGAAACAGGCCCAGCTCATCTGGTGAACTGTTTCTTACACATGAAATAGTACCAGATGCTTTATAAGAAGGTAACATGGTACAGGCCCACAATGTTATTTTGACCAGATTATTTATATTTCATTCATTCATCCAGTTCTTTCTCTAAATAAACATCATTATTTTGTTAGCCTTAGCACAATTAAAAAGGCTTCTGGTAATTTAATAATGATTTTTCCAAAAGGAAGTTAAATATTCAAATCAGACCCAAACCACGGAAACAGACCAAGGCCACCTAGAAGTAACAAGATCTCTTCATCTTGTCAGACTTGACAATATAATTTGCTGTAAACCAACAAATTTATACCGGTTGCTTGGAAAAGATAAGATGATGTAGAATTATTATATTTCTGATATCACAAGACATATAGAATTTATTAACAAAATTCATGAGCTTGCAACTTTTTAGCCAGATTCTGTGACCCATAATGTAGAGGATCAACTGGCAACAAATCAGTGTGGGAAAATATCCATGAATATAGGATTATTAGTTTCTACTTAGATCAGGTGAGAAAGGAAAGACAAGTTCAGTGTATATCACAACCACTCAAACACATACACTCACACACTACTAACACCACCAACACTACAGTTTAAGTCATGTTGGACTCCAGAGTTCGAATAACAAAGTAATCATAAGGGAGATCATTCAGCTAGCATTTTTAAGGGTCATGCTTAGGATTTATAATGTTTTCCTATGTTTCATCTTAAAACGTTGTTACATTTATATCACATACTTCCAGTTAAAATGATATTACTAGAAGCACTCAAAGATCAAGTAATCCAAGCACTGTTATATAAGTGTACATACTTCAATGAAGATTTCTCTCACATTTTGCCTCCTGTAACAATAACTCAGTCAAAATACTTTGTCTACGTTGCAGAAATATATTACATTTGTTTTTGTAAAAATCCCCTCTTAGTTATAAATATAAAATTGAACCTTCAAAATGATCAAATTTTGAAAAACAGTCTGAGTAGTTTTCAGAATATGAAGCCGAGAAGACAAACTGAGTAACTACCATTAGCTAATATTTAGCACATACTTACGTGCCAGAAATTTTGCTTAGTATTTTATGCTAATGTACCACATAACCTGACCCAATAGGATTATTGTGTCCATTTTACTATATATTACTGCAGTACTAAGTTATTGAAAAGAAAGTAAAGAGGGACATAAAGTATGTTTCTAGAACTTAGAAGTTCTATGTTTTGTTAGAGATATAAAACTCATGATATAAAATATTAGACAATAATTGATTTTGTTAGTGGTGTCACAATAGCTACTAACTCAGCATGTCTGAAAATTAATATAAACTGAAATTATACATTTTGAACTTCTGGGCAATATAAAAGCTGAACTGAACGTACAATATGGGTAAATTTGTATAATTTAAAAAAGGAGTTTCTCTAAATCTGAGCATGAGATGTGACAAAGAACAAAGGCTAGCATCATGTTAAATGTAGGAAAATAAAATTCCAACAAGGGACAGGGGTTTACAATGGGTAATATTAAAAAATAACATTAAACAAATAAAAGCGAAAACTAGTAACACGCTGTGAAAAGCTGAATGTTTGAAGTTTGTACTCGATATAAAAAGCCATCAATAATAGAGTTACATAAACAAAAGTTTTGCCTATCTTGACTTTTTTAAATAAAATTTGGGTTATACCTGACTATTTAGAATTCCTTTTGTGACAAAACATAAACAATTAATTAAAACTAATTTTAATATCTTTTTACAGATTTTAAAGTTTACTTGCTACAGAATATTTCTGCTAGAATTACAAGGGGATTGAGAGTGGGGTGGAATTGGGATTGAACTAGAATACAGGGTTTCAGTGTATGCAAAAACACAGATCAGTAATAAAATAAGAGATTGGAGGTGCAATATATGGCAAGGCTAGGAAGCATTAAGGAGAGTGAAATAGGACTTAAATAATTTAGAAGATTCTGGGTTATGCAAAATATATATACTCTTCCCCTCAGAGCGAAACAATGATAATAAGAACTACATTATTTTTCAACATTTTGGGAGTTGAAGTACCATGCAGAGACTGATACTCAAAGTTGGTAGTCATGATGGAGGTTGTGGGGAATAACATCTATTCAGATAACACGTAGATTGTGTTTCAGATGTAAATATCTTTAATAAAGAAAATCTCACATTTCAAAACTGAATGTAAAGAATAATTAAACCGACAAATGTGTTTAAGCCAATACAAAATTGCTAAATAAATATTTAATATTTGATTGGAGATTTGCAGTCGAAAGCATTCTATCTTAACATTGAAGTTGAAGTAGGTTTAATTAGGGTAAAGCACAAAATAAAGAGTAGTGCCGTACTCAAGATATTTTCCTTTATTATCTTAAATACATTTGAATTTAGTACAAATATATAGGGGAACTGCAAATAAAATTCAATTCATCCATTCTTTGAACATCATCCAACTTCCCTATAGATATTTTTTATTAAAACACAAACACCCTTAATCATATTTTTATGTCTTCTTCATCTGTTTTTAAAATGTTATTTGATCCAGACATCCTTCAAAGAACAAAGTGGATGTTTCAAATTATAACTGTCAAGCTTACAGCACTTTCAAAGGCTTTGCTTTTGGAGAAAAAAAATTATATTCATTTTCCCTGGAAGAATAATCAGGGTTACTTTGACCCCCCAATATGTGAAAGCAAATTTAAATGCATTAACTTCCAATAACCTTGAGAACATATCATATATTTTTCCATGTAATTTTTCCAAATATTTTCAACCCATAGTACTTTTTATGGGCAATAGAAAAAAATATTTTCAGAAAAAAGAAACAAATTATAAGAAATCTTGTGATTTGACATAATTTGGAAGAAAAACTATGAAATTAAATAATTTATTTCTAACAGATATGATTTGGCTCTGTATCCCCAACAAAATCTCATATTGTAGCTCCCACAATTTCCACATGTTATGGGATGGTCCCAGTGAAAGTTAACTGAATTATGGGAGCAGGTCTTTTCTTTTTTTTTTTTTGAGACGGAGTCTCGCTCTGCCGCCCGGGCTGGAGTGCAGTGGCCGGATCTCAGCTCACTGCAAGCTCCGCCTCCTGGGTTCAGGCCATTCTCCTGCCTCAGCCTCCCGAGTAGCTGGGACTACAGGTGCCCGCCACCTCGCCTGGCTAGTTTTCTGTATTTTTAGTAGAGACGGGGTTTCACCGTGTTAGCCAGGATGGTCTCGATCTCCTGACCTCGTGATCCGCCCGTCTCGGCCTCCCAAAGTGCTGGGATTACAGGCTTGAGCCACCGCGCCCGGCCTGGGAGCAGGTCTTTCCCATGCTGTTCATGTGAAAGTGAAGAGATCTGATGGTTTTAAAAACAGGAGTTTCCTGCGGAATCTCTCTTTGTCTTCTGCCATCCATGTAAGATGTAACATGTTCTTCCTTGTCTTCCACCATGATTGTAATGACTCCCAACCATGTGGAAATGTAAGTCCATTAAACCTCTTTTTCTTCCCAGTCTCAGGTATGACTTTATCAGCAGTGTGAAAATGAACTAATACAGTTAATTGGCACCAATAGAGCGCAGCACTGCTGAAAAGATATCTGAAAATGTGCGAGTGACTTTGGAAATGGGTAACAGCAGAGGTTGACGCAAGTCTCAGAAGAGGAAAGGAAAATGTAAGAAGGTTTGGAACTTTCTAGAGACTTACTGAATATTTATTTTCAATGTTTATTTTCTTTCACTCAGCATTATCATAAAATCAAGCTATTATTGTTTCATGTGGCAGTGGTTAAACTTTTTTATTGCCATATAGTATTCATTGTATAAATATACCATGATTTGGTTACCAATTACACTGTTGGTAGATTTCAGGGTTTGTTCTAGTATTTGACGACTAAGAATATAAACATTCTTTTACATGTCTTTTGGTGTATATATGTACCATTTCTTTTAACAGAATAACTAGCAGTAAAACTGCGAGAACACAGGACTTACATAAATTCAGTTTTAGTAGATTGTGTCAGTTTTCCTAGAGTTTGCACCCATTTAACTACCATTCTCTATATTTCCAAATTGTGATCTTTTAACATCCTGTGCAATATTTGGTAGGATCAGTTTTTTTTTTTTTCTTTTTTTTTTTTTTTTTTTGGTAAATTTTAGCTTTTCTCAAAGAGATATAATTAACCTAAATGCCCAACGATGGCACACTGGATAAAAAAAATGTGATGCATATGCACCATGAAGCACTATACAACCATAGAAAACAATGAGATCATGTCCTTTGTAGGAACAAGGTTGGAGCTGAAGGCCATTTTCCTTAAAAAAACGAATGAAGGAACAGAAAACCTAATACTGTATGTTCTCACTTATAAGTGGGAGCTAAATGATAAGAACGCGTGAACAAATACAGGGGAACAACAGAAACTGGGACTTACTTCAGGGTGGAGGACAGGAGGAGAAAAAGAATCAAGAAAACTAATGGGTACTAAGCTTAGCATCTGAATAAATTGAATTTGCTGAACTGAAAAATTGATTAGAGGTTCTCAACAGCTGAATAGATTATGTAGAGGAAAGAACCAGTTACCTTGAAGACAAGCTATTTGAAAATATACAGAGGAGAAAAGAGGAAAAAAGAATGGAAAGAAATGAAAATCACTTATAAGACATAGAAAATTACCTCAAAACAACAAATAAAAAAGTATTGGTGTTCAAGATAAAATTAAGTAAAGGCAAGGGGTTAAAAGCTTACTTATTCAAAGAAATAATAACAGAAAACTTCCCAGAACTTGAGAAAGAGTTAAATATCTAGGTACAGAAAGGTCAGAGAACACCAAACAAGTTCAGTCCAATGAGACTACACAAAGACATATAATACTCAAATGATGTAAGTTCAAGAGCAAAGAGGGAATCCTAAAGCATCAAGAAAAAAGGAAGAAAATAATCTATAAAAGAACTTCAATTTGTTTGGCAACCGATTTCTCAAAGGAAATCATATAGGACAGGAGGGAGTAGAAAGAAAGAAAAAAAAAAAAACTACCATCCAAGAATATTGTATTTAGCAAAGTAATCATTCACCTAGGAAGGAGAGATATTGCCTTTTCTAGTAGAATGCAATCTGTGATAATTTATTATCATCTGATCCACATTAAAAGAGATACTAAAATGATTTTAATCCTGAAACAAACAAGCAAAAACACACTGAAATGCAAAGAAAACTCAAAACATTTTAAGGTCTAAAATCCACTGGTAAAATTACATACAAAGACAGCCCCAGAATATTCCAATAGTGTGATGTGCAGTTCTCACATAACTCTGATATGAAGCTTAAAAGACAAACTTGTCAAAAACAGTAATAACTATAGCAATTGAATTATCAGCAATATAAAAATATGTAAATTGATAGAATAAAAGTCCAACTGAAGGAGGTTAGCATAGATTTTTTTAGTTTTTGTTTTATTCTTTGCGTGTCGCTTTTTTAAAATATTTAAGATAAGTTGTTATCTCTTTAAAATAACTTATGTTTATAAGGTGTATTTGTAAGGTACATTGTAATCACAATTCAAAATCTATAATTGATATGCTAAAAATAAAAATAATCTAATTGATACATGCTACTAGAGAAAAAAACCCAAAAGGAAGACAGTAAAAAAAGAAAGGGAAGAGTTATGAAATAATCAGTAAATAAGCAACAAAATGGCAGTAGAAAGTCCTTACTGATCAATAACAATGTTGAATGTAAATGGACTAAATTGCCGTATTAAAAGTCACAGAGTGTTTTTATGAAAAATAGTCTGAGAGGCCAGGCGCTGTGGCTCAAGCCTGTAATCCCAGCACTTTGGGAGGCCGAGACGGGTGGATCACGAGGTCAGGAGATAGAGACCATCCTGGCTAACACTGTGAAACCCCGGCTCTACTAAAAAATACAAAAAAAAAAAAAAAAAAAAAAACCTAGGCAGGCGAGGTGGTGTGCGCCTGTAGTCCCAGCTACTTGGGAGGCTGAGGCAGGAGAATGGCATAAACCTGGGAGGTGGAGCTTGCAGTGAGCTGAGATCCAGCCACTGCACTCCAGCCTGGGTGACAGAGCGAGACTCCGTCTAAAAAAAAAAAAAAATAGTCTGAGAAAATAAAAAAACAAAAATTATGTAAAACTTTACAAATTCATAGAATGTCTGAGTAAATAAACAAGATCCAACAATACACTGCCTACAAGAAAACCACTTCACCTCCAGAGACATATATAAACTGCAAGTGGAGAGATGAAAAAAGATACTCCATGCATATGGAAACCTAAAAGGAACAGGAGTATTTATACTTAGACAAAATAGACAACAAATGTAAAATTGTAAAAAGAAACAAATAATTTCATTATGTAATGATAAAAGGGTCAATTTAGCAGGAGGGCATAGCAATTATAAAAATCTATGCATTCAGCATCAGAGCACCCAAGTATATAAAGCAAACATTAATATATCTAAATGGAAACCAAGAGCAATACAAGAATAGTTGTAGACTTCAAGACCCCACACTCAGCAATGGTCAGATCATCCAGACAGAAAATCAAAAAAGAAACTTTGGAGTTAAGCTATACACTAGACAAAATAAACCTCATTGACATTTACAGAACACTTCACCCAATCGCCACAGAATATGTATTTTTTTTAAATCAGGACATGGAACATTCTCTAAAATAAGCCATAGATTAGGCCACAAAAAAGTCTCAACAAATTTTCAAAAAGTTAAACAAATATCCAAGGTCTCTTTTTTGATCACAATGGGATAAAAATGAAAATCAACAAGAGGAACCTCAGAATCTATGAAAACATATGAAAATGACACATTTTCCTGAACAAATAATGGTTCAATAAAAAAATTTAGAAGACAATTTTTAAAATTTCTGAAAACAAATGAAAATGATAGTAAAACATACCAAAATCTATGACATACAGAGAAATCAGTACTAAGAAGGAAGTGTATTCATTTGTTTTCATATTATTATGATGAAATATCCAAGACTGGGTCATTTACAGAGAAAAGAAGTTTAATTGATTCACAATTCCACATAGCTGTGGAGGCCTCAGGAAACTTACAATCATGGCAGAAGGCACCTCTTCACAGCATGGCAGGAGAGAGAATGAGTGCCGAGCTAAGGGAGAAGTCCCTTATGAAACCATCAGCTCTCGTGAGAACACACTCACTGTCATAAGAACAACATAGGAGAAACTACTCCCATTATTCAATTATCTTCCCCTGGTCCTGTCTTTGACACAAGAGGATTATTAAAATTCAAGGTAAGGTTTGGGTGGTGACAGAGCCAAACCATATCATTCTGCCACTGGCTCCTCCAAAATCCCATGTCCTCACATTTCAAAACAGAGTCATACCTTTCCAACAGCCCCCCACCCCCACCAAAGTCTTAACTCATTCAGCATTTATCCAAAAGTCCAAGTCCAAAGTCTTATCTGAGACAATGCAAGTCCCTTCAGCCTATGAGCCTATAAAACCACAAGCAAGTTAGTTACATCCTAGGTACAATGGGGGTATAGAGATGATGGGTAAATACACCTTTTCCAAATGGGAGAAATTGGCCAAAGCAAAGGAGTTACAGGCCCCATGAAAGTCCAAAAATCTAGTAGAGCAGTCATTAAATCTTGAAGCTTCAAAATGATCTCCTTTATCTCCATATGTCACATCCATTCTTGCTGATGCAAGAAGTAGGCACCCATGGATTTGAGCAGCTCCACCTCTATGGCTTTGCAGGACACAGACTCCTCCCAGCTGCTTTCATGGGCTGGGTGCCTGCAGCTTTTCCTGGCACATGGTGCAAGCTGTAAATGACTCTACCATTCTGGGGTCTGTAGGATGATGGCCCTCTTCTCACAGCTCCACTAGGAAGTGCCCCAGTGGAAAATCTGTATGGAGACTCCAACTTCAAATTTCCCTTTTGAACTGCCCTAGCATAGGTTCCCCATGAGGGCTCCACATCTGCAATAACCTTCTGCCTGGACATCCAGGCACTACCATACATTCTCTGATATCTAGGTGAAGGCTCCCCAACATCAATTCTTAACTTCTGTGCATTTTCAAGACCAACACCAAGTATAAGTCATTAAGGCTTGGGGTTTGCACCCTCTGAAGCAATGGCCTGAGCTGCACATTGGCTTCTTTTAGCCACAGCTGGGATGCAGGGTACCATGTCCTGAGACTGCACAAAGCAACAAGGCCCTGGGCTCAGCCTATATAACTATTTTTTTCCTGTTAGGCCTCTGGGCCTGTGATGGGAGGGGTTGCCATGAAGACCTCTGTCATGCCTTGGAGACATTTTCCCCATTGACTTGATGATTAATATTTGGCTCCTCATTACTTATGGAAATTTCTGCAGCCAGCTTGAATTTCTCCTCAGAAAATAGGTTTTTGTTTTCTACTGCATTACCAGGCTGCAAATTTCCCAAACTTTTATGCTCTGCTCCCTCTTAAACATAAATTCCAATTTCAGAGAGTATCTCTCAAGTTCAAAGTTCCTCAGATCTCTAGGGTAGGGCAACATGCTGCCAGTCTCTTTGCTAAAGCATAGCAAGAGTGGCCATTGCCCTAGTTCCCAAAAAATTCCTCATCTCCATCCAAGACCACCTCAGCCTGGATTTCATTGTGCATATCACTATCAACATTTTGCTCAAAGCCATTCAATGAGTCTGTAGGAAGTTCTGAACATTCCCACATCTTGCTGTCTTTTGCAGCTTCCAAATTGTTCCAACCTCTGCCTGTTACCTAGTTCCAAAGTCACTTCCACATCTTTGGCTGTCTTTATAGTAGCACCCCACTTTGGGTACCAATTTCTACCTTATTCTATTTTCACGATGCTATGAAGAAATACCTGAGACGGGGTATTTTATAAAGAAAAGAGTTTAATTGACTCAAAATTCTGCCTGGCTGGAGAGACCTCAGAAAACTTACAATCATGATAGAAGACACCTTTTCACCTTTTTGCAAGGCAGCAGGAGAGAGAATGAGTGCTGAGTGAAGGGGAAGCCCATTATAAAACCATGAGCTCTTATGAGAACTTACTCGCTATCACGAGAACAGCATGGGGGAAAACACTCTGTGCTTCAATTATCTCCATCTGGTCCCATGCTTGACAAGTGGGGATTGTTACAATTCATGGTGAGATTTGGGTGGGGACACAGAGCCAAACCATATGAAGAAGTTTATAGCAATAAACAACCATATCAAAAAGTTAGAAAAGTTTTAATAAACAACCTAATGATGAACCCTAAGCAACTAGAAAAACAAGGACAAATCAAATTCCAAATTAGTAAGAGGAAAGAAAGAATGAAGATCAGAGTAGAAGTAAATGAAATTGAGAGTGAAACAAAAGATCAATCAAACAAAAAAGTTGGTTTCTTGAAAGATAAGAAAGAGTAGACTTAGAAAAGAATAAAGATCTAAATAAATTAAATTAGAAGTTAAAAAAAAACACACATAACAACTGAAACATCAGATACAAAAAATTATTAGAGACTATTATGAACAACTATGCATCAAAAAATTGGAAAAACTGAAGGAAATAGGTAAATTTTTGGACACATAAAACCTACCAAGATTGAAGCTTAAAGAACTAGAAAAGCATAACAAGCCAATAACAATGAGATTCACATCTTAATAAATAGTCTTCATTAAATAAAAGCCTACAAACTGATGAATATACTGCTGAATGCTATCAAAAATTTAAAGAACCAATACCAATTCTAGTGAAACTATTTCAAAAAATTAAAGAACAGAGAATTCCTAGGAACTCTCATGAATACAGAAAGATTATTGGTTACCACAGTGTTGGAAGGGTGGAAGGGACAGAGTATCAAAGAGAGGATAATTAATAGCTACAAATATACAGTTAGATAGAATAAATAAGATCTTGTATTTTATAGATCAGTAGAGTGACTGTAGTTAACACTAATACATTGTAAATTTCAAAATATCTAGAAGAGAATAATTCAAATTTTTCTAGCGTAAAGAAAAGATAAATATTTGAAATCATAGATATCTTTATTACCTTGATTTGATTTATTTTATATTATATGAATGTGTCAAATTTTCACATATACCCTAAAAATATACACATCTATTATGTATTAATCAAAAACAAGTCACTGGTAGGAAAAGAAAACAAAAGATTTTAATGGGACTGAAAAATTTCTATTGCCTAGTAACATTATAGCCATTGTATCCCCAAAGCTCAATGTATTAGTCATGTGTTTGTGGTGATGTTGATGTAAACAAACCAAATGCACAACCAGTCTTATAAAAATAAAGCATACATAATTGCAGTACATACTTGATAATAAACAACCATTTACTCGTTTATATAATTACTATACTTCTTATCCTTATCTTACAGTGCACTTTTTCTACTTATGAAATATAAGTTAACTGTAAAAAGCCTCAGGCAGTTCCTTAGGTATATTCCAGAAGAAAGCATTGTTATCATAGGTGCTGACAGTTCCATGCATGTTATTTCCCCTGAAGACCTACCCGTGGGACAAGATGTGGAGGTGGAAGACAGTGATATTGATGATCCTCAACCTGTGTAGGCCCAGGCTAATGTGTGTGTTTGTGTCTTCATTTTTAATAAAAAATTTAAAAAGTAGAGAAATAAATCGAAAAACAGAAGTTTATCGAATAAGGATATAAAGAAAATATATTTTATACAGTTGTAAAATGCATTTGTGTCTTAAGCTAAGTGTTATTACAAAATGACAAAAAAGTGTTTTTAAAAAATAAAATCTTTATAATGTTTAAATTTAAACTAAGCTTAGGTTAATTTATTATGAAAGAAAATATCTTTTAAGTAATTTACTGTAGCCTAAACATTCACTAATTATAAAGTCCACAGCAGTGTATAGAAATGTCATAGGTCTTCACATTCACTCACCACTCACTCATACACTCACCTAGGTCAATTTCCAGTCTTGCAAGCTCTATTCATGGTAAGTTCCCTAAACAGTATATCATTTTTCATCTTTGATACCATATTTCTATTGTACATTTTCTATGTTTAGATATGTTTAGATTCAGAAATACTTACCATTGTGTTGCAATTGCCTTCAGCATTCAGTACAGTAACATGTTTTACAAGTTTCTAGTCTAGGAGAAATAGGCTATGCCATATAACTTAGGGTGTAGTAGGCTATACTACTTAGATTTGTATAAGTACACTCTATGATATTTGCACAAGGACAAAATTGCCTGATAATAGTTTTTAGAACATATACCCATCATTAATTGACATATGGCTATATAGATATATGAGAATAAATTCATTAAGGGAATTATCTCACATAATTCAACAGGCTAAGAAATCTCATGGCAGGTCTTCCGCAAACTAGATACACCAGGATATATCTAGCCAAATCCTGGTAGCGTGGCTCAGTTCAAGTCCAAAAGCCTGACAGCCATGGGGCCTCTCGGTGTAAGTTCTGGAGTCCAAAGGCCAGAGGTTCTGGATTTTTGGTATTCCAGGGCAGAATAAAAAGAGGGTATCCAAGTTCCAGATGGAAAAAGTGAGATGAACTGGACTTTTCCTCTGTGTTTGTTTTATTTAAGCCCCCCCAGTTGATTGGATGATGATCACTCACATTGAGGACACATTTTCGCCACTTAATCCACTCAGACTTCCATGTCAATCTCCTCTGGAAACATCTTTACAAACACACTCCTAAAAATCCTTTATGTGTTCTCTAGGTTGTCCTTTCTCCAGTTAAGTTGACATCTAAAAGTAACCATCATAAGTCTACCCCTTATCAAATTGGCACACATATGCCTCTCCTTAAACCACATTTACCCTCCAAAGACAATAACGTGATAATAGTTTACATCTAACTGCCTTGCATACAACCAAAAATGCACTAATGCCTTCCCCAGAAGAGGAGATAATGCCTTTGGGTAATGTTTACTTTTCTCTTGATATCTTATAACTTAAATACGATGATGCAAAATTAACAATTAAAAACTAATAGAAATTCAAAAAATCTTATATTGCATAGTGAAATGAGAGAGGAATTAGAACAAAGACATTTGTTTAATATATGTATTTATACATGCAAATGTATTTTAAAACAAAATAGAACAGAAATGTTCTTGATAATTACAGCCTTCATTTCTGTAACTGATCATGTAGGCATATCTGGTATTTTTAGCTACTTTTTCTCCTACCCATTCTGTATTCCCTTTACCTCCAGAGAAATGGTTGGTCATAGTTCTTCACCTAGCAGGGTAATCCAAAGCCTCATTTCTGAAGTATATGGGCCATTCTTAGTCTTAACTGGGTTGAGTTGTCATAATTCCCCACTGGCCATAATTACAATGAATTACAATACTAAGGGACAACCTAAGAAATCTCTTGTATTCCAGACATACTCTTCTTTACCTCCACTGTGAAGTGGTAGTCCAAAATCCCTTCAGTAGTCGAGATCGATCATCCCAGCTAACACTATATCTCTTTTCTTAGCCTGTTTACTCAGAGACATGAAAACCCCGAAGTGTCAGGTGTTAGTCTTAATTTCTAGCTCAATGGAATCTTTTTTGTGTCTACTGGTGGAAGAATTACTCCCTCTGCAAATAAGACCCCTAGGTTAGCAGAGCATAAAGTATTGGGAAGAGGAAGCAAAAATTTTGCTGGTGGATTATGAGGAGTAACAGGGAGTGGTATTACTTCCATTTCCATTCCTTGATTACTTGTCCTGTGAATACTGGCTATGGGAGAAGCAGTACTTTGTAGTGGATGCTGATTCAGAGTATATACAGCCTTATAGAGAAACTTGCCCTAGCCTTAAAAAGTCCATTCCATGTTCTATCAAGGTAGCTGCTTAAGGATGATGAGAACACAGTAAAGTCAGTGAATTCAATGAACACGAGTCCATTGCTGCACCTATTTTGATGTAAAGTGAGTTCCTTGGACAAAAATAATAACAACAAAATGTCTGAGAATACCATGACAGCAAATGAGGTAGTCCGTGAGTCCGCCAACGTTGGTGTGTCAAAGCATTGCATACAGGGAAGGCAAATCCGTAACTAGAGTAAGTGTTGGTTCCAGTAAGGAGTCAAAAGTCCAGAAATCCTGGAGTTCTGATATTCAAGGGCAAGAGAAGAAGAATTTCAGGAAAGAGAGAGACTCATTGGCCTTTTATTCTGTTTTTGTTCTATTCAAGAGCCCCCAGCTAATTGGATGGGGCTCATCCATATTGAGGATGCATTTTCCCCACTTGATCTGTTCAGACACACATGCCAATCTCTTCTGGAAATACCCTCATAGACACACTCCAAAATAATTATTTGCAGCTGGGCGCGGTGGCTCACGCCTGCAATCTCAGCTCTCAGGGAGGCAGAGGCGGGAGGATAGCTTGAGCCCAGGAATTCGAGACCTGCCTGGGTAATATAGCGAGACCCCGTTCTCCACAAAAAGGAAAAAAAAAAAAAAAAAAAAAGACATAATAATTATTTGCTTAGTTTTCTAAGTATTCCAGAATTAACTCAGTCAAACTGACACCTAAAATTGGCTATCACATTTCATCAAGAGGTCAGGTTGTGCTGGGTTTTTCAAATCAATTGATAATATGTCTATAATAAAATTGTAGTGGTATGTATTAAAAAAACTCAGCAGGAATGTACTTGGAATGTATATATATTCCTTGAAGTATATTTTACAGATAGAAGTGTGTGTGTGTGTGTATGTGTGTGTGTGTGTGTGTGTATATATATATTCCTTTTCAAGACACATGTAATAAGCATATGCTCATTTTCTGCCTAAGGTACAGGTTTAGGGATCTTAGTCTTCATCTGGTGTGAATCATATCTTGATTCGTCTCCTTTTGGATTTGTTTCAAGGGCAGTACCATTTGAGGGGAGCTCAAAATGTATCTACCTCTGAGCTTCTGCCAGCTTCTCTGTTTGCTTTTGTCTTACATCCTCATGTTTCTGAGAAATTTGTTCTTGAGTGAAATATTATGTATTATTCTGTGACCATAAGAATAAGAGAATATTTGCCTCAATATCACAGCAAATATTTTAGAAATGAATATATAACTGGAGCAGTGTCTCCACTTTTAAATTTTATAAAAGTGGCTTTCAGTGCTAGGTTTCTAATGAAAGAGGAGCAAAGGGTAGCGATATTTACACCATCTTTTTCTACCGTATCAGCTGTAATATTGATGGAGTTATGAAGTTTCTAACACATTATAGCAAGACGAGCTTGGGATGTTGGTGACTACTCACTGCAAATTGCACTCATCTGAACCTGGAATCTGAATGACATGTCTTCTGAGCTCCTATTTTTAATTCTAAAAAACTCATTTATCGATTTTATCCTTTGTTCTTTTTCAAGATAGCATCACATAAACTTTATATATTTTTTCAGAATCAACTCAACAAACATATGTTTCTTTCCTTTTGCCTAATAAAGCTTCATAATTTTCTTAACTTTTATAGGAGAGAACTTCAAAAAGTTCATGGAAAAATGTAACTAAAATATATAAATTAAAAAACATATAAACTTTAATTCTCAATATAAGCTTCATCAAGATAAAGAGAATTTTGTAAGTGATGATACTAACCATTTGGTCTATTCATAAAGAACTGAGGATTCTGTGAATTAACCATGCAAATGCAGTCTTTTTTACATTATTATCTGAAAAAAAATGAGTATCTTTTAAATATTTTTAAGAAACAAAAGTAAGTTGGAATGTCAATTCAGGACAGGAAGATGGATGCCTAGTGATTTTTCATCAAAACTCTCATAAAATTGCCCTTGTTTGACAATAGGAATGTGCAGGAGCTTTTTCCTGGTGGAGAAGTACTCTCTGATGAAGATTTCCTGTGAATTTTTCTGCTACAGCTCTGGCTTTCTCAAAACACTCTCATAATAAGAAAATATTATAATCCTTTGGCCATCCAGAAGTCAACAAGCAAAGTACCTTGAGTATTCCCCCCAAAATTTGCCATGACCTTTGCTCTTGACTGGTCTGCTTTTGCTTTGACTGGACCACTTCCACATCTTGGTAACCACTGCTTTGATTGTGCTTTGTCTTTAGAATGGTACTGGTAAGGCAGTATTTCATCTCTTATAACAATTATTTGGAGAAATGCCTCAGGGTCTTTATCCCATTTATTTCAAATTTTCATTGAAATCTCAGCCCTTGTGTGCAAATGTCATAGATAAAACAGATTGGGCACCCATTGGGTGAAAATTTTGTTCAAGTTTAATTTTTCAGTCAGAATTGTGTACATTGAACCAATCGAGATTTCTGTGGTGTTGGTTACTGTTTCTGCTGTTATTTGTTGGTCCTCCTCAACTAAAGCATGAATGAGATTGACTTTTCCTAGGAAATTGATGTAGATGGTCTGCCTCTGCAGGCTTAATTTTCAACATTATCTGGTCCCTTTCTAAAGGAAGTTATATATTTGTAAACTGTTGATTTCCTTCGGGGCATTGTTCTCACAAACTTTTCATAAAGCAAGAATTATTTCACTATTCTTCTACCGAAGCTTTACCATAAACTTAATGTTTGTTCTTGTTTCAATTTTAGCAGAATCCATGTGGCTCTGATAGATATTCTTTCATACTGATGCTTTAACCTTCTTAGTTCCTCAAATTAGATCCTGTTCAGACATTCAATAATGAGTTGAAGTTTATTTTGTGCAAAAAAATTAAATTCCATGCAGTTTTTTACAGTATCTATTTTTCCATAAACATTTTGAAGATCCTTTACGTATAGTCTCCTCACAGGTTTTCAAAAGAACTTCCTTATAGATTTTTTTTATTTTGACTATAGATTTTGTAAAAGTGGTTAATTCTAATGCTATGCCTACCTATTGAACTGGTAAACAGATTTTCTGTCTGTAGAGCAGTAAAAATAAGAATCATCCATGTCCTAAAAGCCATTCCTCCAGTCAGACACTTGCTCTCCTTTAGAATTAGAATCCACTTGTAACTTAGTCTCCCTCTGCTTGAAGAGAGAACAGGCATCTTGCGGAGTAAATTTAAGTTTCATTATTAAAGTGAAACTATCACTTTCTCTTACTATCAATAAAACTAGGTGGATGTTTTTGACCCAGACTTCTCACAGCACTGCTTGTATCTGTGGATAGACTTCTTCCATCACATCTACCACAATGATACATCTATCAAAAATGCAAACATCGGTTTATATTTCCAAGACAAAATCTACATGTTCTTGAGGGTTTATCAAGTGGCTCAGGATACATGAGGGGCAGGTGAAGACTACCAGTCTTTCTACCTGCAACTCAGTCAGGGATCTCTGCTTGCTGTAAATATGGACAGCCTGATTTTTCTGCATAATGTAGTGAAACAGAAGCATATTTTATAGTGATCCCTTGGATCTTACATCCATGTACCTTAATTTACTGTTATTCAGATGTGTCTTGAGTATTATTGCCCCTTTGTGTTTCTATAAGATTTTAGAATTAGCGCATCAAATTCTTACTTGCCAGGCAACTCGAGATGATTTCATTACTAGATACAAAAAAAGGCATTTAGGATAGCTTTTCCATGATCAGCATGGACCAAAAGGTATATTTTTCTGATGTTGGCAGTGTTCTTGTGGAATTAACCATCTTATTCATGGTGTTCAAATTCTTTAACACTCTGGTCATTTTATTTCCTGTGACAGTTTTGTCCCCACAACCAAATCAGCTCCAGCCCTTGGTATCCAGCACCCAACGCTCAAACGAGGTATGGAGACCTCCGGAATTTCTTTCTTTTTTTTTTTTCATAGAAAATTGTATTCGTCTGTTTTCACACTAATAAAGGCATACTTGAAACTGGGCAATTAACAAAAGAAAGACGTTTAATGGACTTACAGTTCCATGTGATTGGGGAATCTTCACAGTCATGGTGAAAGGCAAGGAGAAGCAAGTCATGTCTTATATGGATGGCAGCAGGCAAAGAGAGAGCTTGTGGAGGGAGACAAATGATTTTGAAACCATCAGATCTTGTGAGACTTATTCACTACCACCATAACAGCACTCGAAAACCCTGTCCCCATGATTCAATTACCTCCCACTGGGTTCCTTCCACAACATGTGGGAATTCAAGATGACACTCTAGTAGGGACACAGCCAAACCATAACATTCCACCCCTGGTCCCTCCCAAATCTCATGTCCTCACATTTCAAAACCAATCATGCCTTTTCAACAGTCCTCCAAAGTCTTAGCTAATTTCAGCATTAACTCAAAAGTCCACAGTCCAAAGTCCCATCTGAGACAAGGCAAGTGTCTTCACCTATGAGCCTATAAAATCAAAAACAAGTTATTTACATCCAAAATACAATGTAGGTACTGGCATTGGATAAATACAGCCATTTCAAATGAGAGAGATTGACCAAAACAATGGAGGTACAGGCCCCATGAAATCCAAAATCCAGAGGGGCAGTCTAATCTTAAAGCTCCAAAATGATCTCATTTGACTTCATGTCTCACATCCAGGTCTTGCTGATGCACGAAGTGAGCTCCCATGGCCTTGGGCATCTCTGCCCCTGTGGCTTCGCAGGGTTTAGCCTCCCTCCTGCCTTTCATGGTCTGTCTTTGTCTGTAGCTTTTCCAGGCAAACAATGCAAGTTGTCAGTGGATCTACCTTTCTGGGGTCTGGAGGATGGTGGCCCTCTTCTCACAGGTCCACTAGGCGGTATCCCAGTAGGGACTCTGTGTGGGGGTTCCAAACCCACATTTCTTTTCCCTACTGCAGTAATAGAGGTTCTCCATGAGAACCCTGCCCCTGCAGCAAACTTCTGCTGACCATCTAGACATTTTCATACATTCTCTGAAATCTAGGTGGAAGTTCCCAAATCCAGTCCTTGACTTCTCTACACTCACAGGCTCAACACCACATGAAAGCTACCAGGTCTTGGGGGTTGCACCCTCTGGAGCCATGGCCCAAGCTCTATGTTGGCTCCTTTCAGTCCTGGCTAGATGCAGGACACCAAGTCCCTAGGCTGCATACAGTATGGGACCCTGGGTCCAATCATGGTACCATTTTTCACTCCCAAACCTCCAGGCCTGTGATGGGAGGGGCTGCCACAAGGGTCTGTAACACATCCTGGAGATATTTTCCTCATTGTCTTGATAATTAACATTTGTCTCCTGGTTACTTATGCAAATTTCTGAAGTCAGCTTGAATTTCTCTTCAGAAAAATTGGATTTTTTTTTTTCTAGTTCACTACTAGGCTGCAAGTTTTCCAAACTTTTATGCTCTGTTTCCCTTTTAAAACTGGATGCCTTTAACAGCACCCAAGTCGCCTCTTGAATGCTTTGCTGCTTAGATATTCCTTCAACAGATACTCTAAATAATCTCTCTCAAGTTCAAAGTTCCACAAATCTCTACAGCAGGGGCAAAATGCTGCCAGTCACCTCTGCTCCAGTTCCCACCAATTTCCTCCATGTGAGACTACCTCAGACTGGATTTCATTGTCTGTACAATTAACAGTATTTGGGTCAAAGCCATTCAACAAGTTTCTAGCAAGTTCCAACATTTCACTCATTTTCCTCCTGTCTTCTTCTGAGTCCTCCAAATTGTTCCAACCTCTGCCTGTGTACCAGTTCTAAAGTTGTTACCACATTTTTGAATACATTTTCAGCAAAGCCCCACTCTGCTGGTACTAATTTAGTGTATTAGTCTGTTTTCATGCTGCTGATAAAGACATACCCTAGATCAGGCAATTTACAAAAGAAAGGTTTAATGGACTTAACAGTTGCACATGGCTGCGGATGCCTCATAATCATGGTAGAAGGCAAAGAGAAGCAAGTCATATCTTAAATGGATGGCAGCAGGCAAAGAGAGAAAACTTATGCAGTGAGACTCCCGTTTTTTACCATCAGATCTTGTGAGACTTATTCACTATCATGAGAACAGCACGGGAAAGACCTGCCCCCATAATTTAATTACCTCCCACTGAGTTTCTCCCACAACATGTGAGAATTCAAGATGAGATTTGGGTGGGGACATAGCCAAACCATATCAAAAATCTACATGTTCTGTATGAAAACTACTTTTTGGGGAATTTGTGATTGACAGGCATTTCTACTGTCAATGTGTTTCTTCAAGAGCCTCAAGAAACAAAGCAGATACATTTGATACCTGGCTATGTATTGAGCTAACAGACTAGCTGGCTACTAGATACTTTCCTTGACAAACTGACTCCTTTAAGACTTAGGATAGATATTTCAGTGCATCTTTAAAGGAGGTCTAGTGACTCTACAGCCAGCTCACTCCACAGCCAGCCTCGTGACAAGGCTAAGAAAAGATGACATGTTACCAAAATTTTTGAGGAAATTATACTCACCCATTGTTGGACCAGTTAAACTCTCATCTGAAAACATAGCATCTGGTAGAGTGGAATATGTTTCTTCATGTCCAAGTGTCTTCAAAAAGGATTTGCAGATACAAAACCATATTGGTATAGAAAATTATATTGGGAAGATCTTACAAGCAGAAAAGGAACAGAGTGAACAGAAACTTTTGTTATAATATGAAGTAGCTTCCACTGGGCATTAATGGATTACATGCATAATGGTCAACAGTTGAGCAGAAAGGAAGATTGCCTTAAAAATATACCTCACTTAGTTATAGGGACTGGGAAGCAGCAGCAATATATGAGACTATGTAAAAGTATATGAGATTATGTAAAAATATATGATACTTCCAAGAGTTTAAGCTTCTTGGCTAGAAAGTGACTTTGTGGGAAAGGAGATATTCTGAAACATTCATTAGTCTCAAACTCTCCCAACATTGAGCTAACTCAGATCTAATGAGGCAGGTATCTGGCTTGCTGCCAAAAGAGGAGGGAAATGAGCTTCCATCACTACCCAAATCTGTTTCTCTTCAGGTATGTTTAAAAATCTACTTATAAAAGTATCTTATGTCTTAGAAGTATATTTTATATTTAAATTTATAATCCATCTTGATTGTGTGTGTAGAGTATGAAGTAGAAGTCAACATGTGTGTATATGTGTATATATACACACATATAAAAATAGGGATGCGTGTATATGTATGTCTATAAAGGAGAAGTCATTGTGTGTGTATACATATACACATATATAAATATATATAATACATGCATATATAAAATATATTTGTGTCTCTATATAACATATTTCTCTGTGTGTATACCCCCATAGATACACATTCATACATAATTTCTATATGAATATTCAATTAACACAAACCAGTTATTGACAATGCTATCTTTCCTGAGTCCACTGCTACTGCAGTGGCACATTTACAAAAAAATATCTATCTATGTAGATTTATTGCTTGACTTGGTTCTTTGGTTTGTCTGTTTTTCAGCCAATATCATACAATCATATTCACTGCATTTTATAATAACTCTTCGTATTAGTCAGTGTTCTCATAACTAATATGATAGATGTATATATAAAGTGGAGTTTATTAAGGAGTATTAAGCCATCTGCAAGTTGAGGGGCAAGAAAGTCTGTTTGAGTCCCAGAGCTGAAGAACTTGGAGTCTGATGTTCGAGGGCAGGAAGCACCCAGCATGGCAGAAAGATATAGGCCAGAAGACTAAACCAGTCTAGTCTTTCCATGTTCTTCTGCCTTTTTTTATGCTGGCCATGCTGGCAGCTAATTAGATGCTGCCCACCCAGATTGAAGGTGAGACTACTTTCCCAGTTCGCTGACTCAAATGTTAATCACCTTTGGCAACACCTTCACAGACACACCCAGGAAGAATACTTTGCATCCTTCAATTCAATCAAGCTGACACTCAATATTTAGCATCACACTCTTGATATTGTTGAAATATAATTCTTGGCTGGGCACAGTGGCTCACGCCCATAATCCCAGCACTTTGGGAGTTCAAGGTGGGCAGATCAAGAGGTCAGGAGATCAAGATCATCCTGGACAACACGGTGAAACCCCATCTCTACTAAAAATACAAAAAGTTAGCCAGGTGTGGTGGCGGGCACCTGTAGTCCCAGCTACTCAAGAGGCTGAGGCAGGAGAATGGCATGAACCCGGGAGGCAGAGCTTGCAATGAACTGAGACTGTGCCACTGCACCCCAGCCTGGGCGACAAAGCAAGAGACC
>NW_012115032.1:3554557-3555078 GCF_000951035.1 Colobus angolensis palliatus | reverse complement strand
TATATATATTTCTCCATGTGTTTCTCACATTTCTGCATGTTTTACAAGCAGAGAAATGGACTAATATTGCTCCATTTTAACTTTTCCAAGGTGTTTGTAAAAGAAACACTGTTAGGAAATAAGAGATAGTATCTTTCACCAAAGTAAAATGAAACTACTTGGCTTTTACTCTTGGAAACTGAAGATAGCTACTACCTCTGGAACAAGGGGGTAGAATGCTTACTGTCTGTTATAAAAGATTCAGGTTCTGTAAACTCAGAATTCATCTCCTGTAATGTAAGTTACTGCATGTGCTGGTGTCACCTGGCCCTCTGCTCATCACCTGTGGAATTGGGACTTAGGACACTGACATAAATATGCCAGTGCTGTGGCTACTTTTACTGTTTTAAATAATAAAGTCCTGACTTTAGTGGTTTTGTTTTGTCATGAAAGTGATTCTGGCCTTTTCTTTCTCTCTTTCTTTCTTTCTTTCTTTCTTTCTTTCTTTCTTTCTTTCTTTCTTTCTTTCTTTCTTTCTTTCT
>NW_012115032.1:3529620-3554397 GCF_000951035.1 Colobus angolensis palliatus | reverse complement strand
TTCTTTCTTTCTTTCTTTCTTTCTTTCTTCCTTTCTTCCTTTCTTCCTTTCTTCCTTTCTTCCTTTCTTTCTTTCTTTCTTTCTTTCTTTCTTTCGACAGTTTTGCTGCGTCACCCAGGCTGGAGAGCAGTGGCACGATCTCGGCTCACTGCAACCTCTAACTCCTGCGGGTTCAAACGATTCTCCTACATCAGCCTCCCAAGTAGCTGGGACTATAGGTGCCCGCCACCATGCCTGGCAAATTTTTATTTTCAGTAGAGACAGGTTTTCACTATGTTGGCCAGGCTGGTCTTGAACTTCTGACCTCGTGATCCATCTGCCTCAGCCAACTGAAATGCTGGGACTACAGGCATGAGTCACCGCACCTGGCCAATGGTGGCCTTCTAAAATGCAATAAGAAGTGCATTCTATTATCCTATTGTCTGAAAAAAAATTAATTTTAGAATGATTTCTTCTTTAAATGTTTGGTAATATCAAATAAAACTCTAAAACTATTTAATAAGTTGATGTTAATGTCCTTCTTTTATTAGGCTGGATTATAACATCAGGCCAAAAGTAAAATTTAAGACTGCAAAGCTATACTGATTTTCAGAGATGTGCATAGAAGGAAACCAAAATGAATAAGAAACGCAGATAACACACTGTCTTCACATAGAATATAATCCTATGTTTAAGTATGTCATTACATGTTTTGCCAAAGTATTTAAATTTTATGTTGTTTTCAGTAAGTTGAAGCAAGTCTAATTTCTCATATGTTCTATTTACTGACTGACTTATTAAAATTAAGATAATTATTATAATACTATTAATGATAGGATCTAAATATTTCATTTTCAGAAATTTAAAAGTAATTCTGGTACAATTTCATGGAATGCTATGATAAGAGATTAGACAGATAAGATAGACTTTTTAAACATACACAATGCTAACATTATGGAGTTCTTTTTTCTTAATATTATTATTATCTTTTTTTTTTTCAGTTGGAGCATGTCCTTATACATTATTTCTAGATTTTTTAAAAAAACTTCCATAGATTCCAAAAGCTAAAGATTGATAGAATTCTGTAGTAAATTTAAAAGATAAAATGTCTCAAGGCAATTAATTAAAGTTGGTCCCCCATGTCAAACAGATATGCCGTATAAAAAAGCCCTGAGAAACTGATGCAAAAATCTGAGTGATAAAGCAGTTAGTGCATTGCCTAATCTCCTATTGATTTAATTTATAGAGAGACAAGGGTGAATGTTCAATCCCACCTCCACCCTACCCCTCCCGGACACATTGCTAAACCAAAATGTTCCTGCGTTTTTTATTTCATACAAGATCTTGACATCCTTTTGAATTTATTTTACATACTTGGGGAACATGAATACAACTTCATGCTTTCATCCTCTGATAAGGCATTCATTATATGCATTAACTGACAGCTGTGAAATTATCTGCCACTTGTCTTAAATAAAAGAAAATTCAAAATAGATGTGCATTCTGTACTTAGGCAAATTTCACAGAATCTTCTTTAATTCAAATTTCTCTAGACACTTCTTTTTATATAGGCTTTAAGTACAGTGAATATGTTCAGTCATTACTACATATTGAGTGTCTGATGGTTTCTGAAAGCTCAGGAGGCAGTCCACATTTTTGTCACTTGTTTTTAGTATAAGTACGTTTGGCAGTTCTATATGAGTTTTTGCATCTTAGAAAATCTCCATCTCTATTGCATTTCATTGTATATTAGTGTTGCTTTTCAAGTTTCTTTAATATTCATTTTGCCATTTAAATCAAAGTTGCCCAAAAAGGAATCACTAGTGAGCACAATATTTGCAGCCATGAAAGTTGGTGACACTTTTTAAAGATCCTTTTGAAGACATGTATGAAAAATAACTAGTGAGAAAATAACATTTTCCTTGGGAAGGGAAATGTGGAAAACCCTATTCTGGACATTTCACTGTAGAAGTTTGTAACATCTTTTTGCCTATAATTTAAGTTTCTTTAGCAACTAATTACAATAAACAAAGTAACAGCTGATCAGTGGAGTAAAGGAATAATCAAACCACAGTTTCCACTGCTTCGACGAAAACTTCGTTTAGAAAATGATCACATAATTTATTAAATTAATATGTACCTTCATATTCAAGATGTAGATGTTAGACATATAAATAGATAAATAGTAGAGATCCATGTCTTAAGGATGAAATCAGTAAAAGGATATAAGAGGATATGATGGCTTTTTTATTTGACTACTTTTATTCAATTGGTACATTGATATACACCTAAATAAAAGTATAAGAAAATGTCAGTTATACAATTTAACATCTGTGGTTCCTGGATTGTCTTTGGAGGGCATAAACCTGTCCTGGGTAATGTGTCTGTTAAGACAATGACTTGAATCCTTACAGGATATTGCTTTAATTCAGAATTTGCCATAGTGTGTGTGTTTGTGGGTATTGACTAAATATTAGTGCTTATGCTGTGTTGTTATTTATTATTATTATTATTGCAGTTATAGTTAATAGAGGAAAAGACATGAACAAATAATCCCAGAGACAAATATAGAAATGCAATAAAACAGAGGTTGTCTTTCAGTGAGAGAATATAATAAGGGGCAATAAAATTTGGGGAGAGGTAATGAAATATTTTTAAATGGATAAATTAATTTAATTAAATATTAAAAGCCTTAATTTTCAAGACCAATTTAAATTTAAAATGAACATATACAGAAATAATATTTTTATAAAATGGGACATTTCTTGAATGAAGCATAAAAAACACAAACATTAAAGAAAAATATTGACACATTTGATTTCATAATAATGAACAATTTCTCCTCATAAAAATGTACCAGAAAGCTAAAATATAATCTCAGATTTAGAGATATTTGCAAGAGTTTGTATCCAGTATACATTTAAAGCTAAATATTAACAAAAGTTAACACAATAAACAAGCAAAATATTAAATTAGGCAATCCATAAAAAAGTCTAATAATCATTTGAAATGAGATAGAATTTTCTAGAATCAGGAGAATGTCACTAAAAACCTAGTAAGAACATGTCACACTAAGTGTTAACAAAGATGCTGAGAAAAAGCATCCCTTTTATTCTGCTAAGGAAATTGTGAACTGGTCCAGTGACTTTAGACAGTAATATAAATAATTCTTTAAAAATTTAAAGATGTTCATACATCTTATATTATCCACACATACATATGTATGCAAAGAAAAATATACTACGTTGTTCATATCAGTATTTTTTTAACACCCAAGGAAAGGTTAGATGGCAGGAAGGCAGGGAGAGAAGTAGAGAAGAAGAACATTAAAATCCTAAAAGTAATTTTTACAAAAATGAATAAATGTTTGGAACAGGATGGCACAATAAGGTATCTCAAGTTTCACTACCTCCCACAGAAATTTCAAAGAGCAATTACCCACAGTCAAGAACATACCTGTGGAAACCCCAAAACTCAGGAATAAGCCTGAGATACCTGAGTGGACCGCGGAACTGAATAAACTCTGCAAGACAGGGTAAGAGAATAAACGGTCTTGTTAACCACACCACCCCTCTCTCTCACCAAAATTGGCACAATCCCAAACAGAGAGGATTTCCAAGGGCTCAAGGCTTTTTCAGTGGGAAAAGAGAACTGGAAGCAGACATACAGCTTCCCTAGTTCCAATATGTTTCCCAGGAAGCTCTCTCCTATCTCACTTTATGCGGAACAGTGGGGTTAATGAGTGGGCTACACCACCTGAAATCAGGTAGAAACAAAGCAAAGAAGTGGAGCTCACATCAACCAGCTCACAGACCCCAGTGGTATCTCAGTGTAACTGCCTATGGTGGTACCTAATCAGAGATGACAACCAACAGCCTAGCACATCTACAAAGCTGAGATGATCACTCCCAGAAGTAGTGGGAAGTTCCACCTGGCTTGAATTCCTAGACTGCCATTCTTGAGGCCCGTCTTCAGACTTTACTCAAGGGCCTTTGCAGGAAATAATTGTTTGCTGCAAAGCAATTTGTCAAAAGCAGGGGCAAGTTCTGACATCTTGGAGTTTAAATAGCGCTGGGGCACAGCCTCAAATTCGACCTCAAGTTGTCACTCAGGAAAGGAGATGACCACCATTGTACATTTCAGCAAAGAGCAGGGGCTAGTTTAGTCACATCCTAGAGTTTAAACGTGCTTAGCTCAGCCTCAGAGCTCATCAGTAAGTCCTACTAAGGCAAGTTCGTAAACCTCAACTGTGCATTTCTACTGAGCGTAGCAGCTCATCTCATCCATTCAAGTAGTGACACTCTCTAACTATAAGACCTTAGTACGGTGTCAAACTGCAGATCTCAAATAGCAGTACCAGCTGGCCAGAGAATACACCCTGTAGCTTCACTCAGTCAGAGGTGATTGCAGTGCCCATGAGCTCCACATGATTACAGAGCTCAGCTCATAGTATTGCCTGAGAGCAAAACCCAGTCAGCAGCTGCATCCAAATAGAACGAAGGCAGTGGCACGACTATCTAGGGAACCAAAAAGAAAGCCCTGCCTGCCCAGGGTTATTAGCAGCTGGTCCAACCGGAATTGTAGGCTAAATAGAGAAGGCCTATTCTTGCCAAGGAATATCTGAAAAAGCCAGAAGAGATGGTTGTTTCCTCAAATATGCAGACACCAACACAAGGAAACAGGAGTTTAAAGAATCAAGAAATCATGACACCTCCAAAAGAATATAGCAAAAGTCCAGTGATTGACCCTGAAGAAATGAAACTCTTCAAAATAACAAAGAATTTAGAATAATCCTACTGAAGTTTAGTGAACTACAAAAACATATGGATAAAAAATTAAATGCAATTTGGAACACAAAACATGCATAGATGAGAAATTCAACAAAGAAATAGAAACAATACAAAAACACAAATAGAAATTTTAAAGATGAAGATTGAAATGACTGAACTAAAAACATGCAAGAGAAAGCTTCATTGACAAGCTCAACTGAGAAGAAGAATCAGCTGGAAGACAGAACATATGAAATTATCCAGTCAGAAGAGTCAAAAGAAAAAAAAATAAAAAATGAGCAAAGAAAGTTTTTGAGAATATGGGACACTATCAAGAGACTTAGTTTTTGTATAATGAGAGTTTCAGAAGGAAAAAGCATGCTTAAATAAATAATGCTTGAAAACTTCCCAAATTTGGGAAAAGATGCCAATATCCAGGTATAGGAAGGCCAGAATCCTCCAATCAAATTTAACCAAAAAAGGAATTAACCACAGCACATAATAATCAAACTATAAAAAAAAAGGACAAGGAAAAATTTTGAAAGCAGCAAAAGATAAGAAACATAACATACAAGAGAGACTAAAAGCAGACTGATATTCACAGATGGAGCTTAGGGGGCAGAGGTTTGAGATGAGGATGGCCTAGTAGATAGCTAGGAAGATCATGCATAGTCTTACTAGCTATGCTGAGAGAGTTTCATTCTCAGAGCTTTGTAGAAATTTTGAAGAAATGTAGGTAGAAAAGTGATGTGATCACATTTTTTCTTAGTAAAACAACATATAGTCAGTTCTCCAGAGTTGTAGGTTCCATATATGTGGAATAAAAAATATCTAAAAATTAGAAAAATATAACAATATACCAGTAAAAATAATACAAATATAAACACAATACAGCGTAACAACTATTTATATATCATTTACATTGCATTAGGTACTATAAGTGACCCAGACATAGTTTCAAGTACACAGTAGGAGTGATCTAAAGATAATTTAAAGTATGCAGGAGTTACATATCCTCCTGTATACTTTAATGCTTTGTAAATCTGTCATTGGTTGAATTCACAAATGTAGAACCTAAAACTCTGGAGAACTGACTATACGTTGTCTTACTAAGAAAAATGTGATCATATAACTTTTCTATCTAAATTTCTTCAAAATGTCTACAAATCTCTGAAAATAAAACTCTCTAAGCTCAGCGTACCTTATAGAAAATAATTTGGTATTTGCATAGTTTATATTTGCATATAACTATTCATTTGCATATAAACAATGCAAATATGGCATTACTTTCTATAAGGCACTTAAACATTTATGTATTTTTGGTATCCATGGGGGTCCTGGAACCAGTCTTTAAGAAATACTTAGAGATGATTGTATCCTCAATTAGATTGTTTAATATTGTTTTCCTTCTGTCTAATTTCATGTATATATCTAAATTTCATAGAATCTTGCATATATAATATGACTCTGTAAAATCATATACAAATATAGAAGACCAATGGAAATATAAGATTTGCTTATTACTTCAACTGGGGGTTTTCCAGCACATTAGCTGGAATTTCTAGTAGCCAATAGATTACTCACTTAAGTCCATTCATCTTCCTGGAGTAAAGTCATTTCAAGAGTTTGCATATACAAACATTTTCTTTCTATAAAGCTATACATTGAGCAAAATCATTGTTGTTTTCCTGGTCTCATTTAAACATTTGTTCTAATTTTGATTTCAAAATATCAGAAAGGGTGATTTATGGATCATTCCTTAAAACAGAACTTTTCACATTTGTTTTATTCCTATATTACATAAAGGTAGCTTTCTTAATTCAACTGAACATTCCTCATAAATAGAAATTATTTTTTATATCTTTTTATTATTCAAACACTAACATTTAGAATAATCTGCTTTATAGTGGGTGCTAAAAATGTCACGCATTGACTAAAATGTCTTGTATTTAAGAGAAATACTTCAATCCTCAAGTTGTTTGTATAGTACTTTGGGGAAACGTGTCCCTGTCCCTTTTGCTTCCCATAACACAGTTTTCATAATTTCTGCTTTAGCTTTCTAGTCAGAGACATAAATGCACTATAAACTACTTAATGACTGACAGACTTTCCAAAGGAGTCGAACCCACTTTGTTTTCTGTCTCATACTTCTTCAGCAAGTATACTACTCTTTGAGGCACATAACAAAACTTAATATTCATGATGGATTATCTCATATATCATTAAAACTGTCACATTGTTGTAGTGTTGAAATAATAGATCTTTGGTGCAAAGGCACCATCATGATATATGACTCAAAAGGTGGACTCTTCTGAACAGTCGATTCAGGTTAATAAGAATCTTGCCAATTGTTTGCAAACATAAATTTTCCAAATGACACCTTATGCCAGGCCCAATGCCACCTCCGTACAATAAAAAAAACAAAGACACAAACTACTTGCTTTATAAAGGATGTGAAAACATGTTATGGAATACTGCATACAAATATATCACTATGAAAAATTGTACAATTTTAGAGATTAACTTAATAAATCTGTACATTTAAAAATACTAAAATTAGTAAGAACGAATATTTTAGAGTTCATAAACTATCTTATGTTTATGGTTTTCAGTCTTTTCTTCTATAATTACCTATAAGTATATACAATACCCCAGTGTAATAAGAAATTTAACAAATTATCTTTTCAAATATAATGTGAAAAGCATACTACAATTTTTTTCACTATATACGCTTTACTTTTCTGTCCTTCGAATGTCAAATCCGTTGTGTTTGGTTCATTATTTTATATTATTAAAAAACAAGTATTGATTCTGCAAGGTTTTTTATTGAAATAAGACCTGTTAGCCATTGTTTATTTTACCAGATATGTTACACTAACCAAATTGAAATTGTTCATGTATACATGATTGAGTCATATTTCTGCTCATTTAAATACACTTATTAAAGGAATATAGTCAGCCTTTTTTTTTTTAATATACTTTAAGTTCTAGGGTACATGTGCATAACGTGCAGGTTTGTTACATATGTATACTTGTGCCATGTTGGTGTGCTGCATCCATCAACTCGTCAGCACCCATCAACTCGTTATTTACATCAGGTATAACTCCCAATGCAATCCCACCCCCCTCCCCCCTTCCCGTGATAGGCCCCGGTGTGTGATGTTCCCCTTCCTGAGTCCAAGTGATCTCATTGTTCAGTTCCCACCTATGAGTGAGAACATGCGGTGTTTGGTTTTCTGTTCTTGCGAAAGTTTGCTGAGAATGATGGTTTCCAGCTGCATCCATGTCCCTACAAAGGACACAAACTCACCCTTTTTTATGGCTGCATAGTATTCCATGGTGCATATGTGCCACATTTTCTTAATCCAGTCTGTCACAGATGGACATTTGGGTTGATTCCAAGTCTTTGCTATTGTGAATAGTGCCACAATAAACATACGTGTGCATGTGTCTTTAGAGCAGCATGATTTATAATCCTTTGGGTATATACCCAGTAATAGGATGGCTGGGTCATATGGTATTTCTAGTTCTAGATCCTTGAGGAATCGCCATACTGTTTTCCATAATGGTTGAACTAGTTTACAATCCCACCAACAGTGTACAAGTGTTTCTATCTCTCCACATCCTCTCCAGCACCTGTTGTTTCCTGACTTTTTAATGATTGCCATTCTAACTGGTGTGAGATGGTATCTCATTGTGGTTTTGATTTGCATTTCTCTGACGGCAAGTGATGATGAGCATTTTTTCATGTATCTGTTGGCTGCATGGATGTCTTCTTTTGAGAAATGTCTGTTCATATCCTTTGCCCACTTTTTGATGGGGTTGTTTGTTTTTTTTCTAGTGTTTGTTATGACTTTATTATGAAATGGATGTTACCAAAAATAAGTACCCTTTTTCCGTGTGAACTCCTTATATTATTTTCACCTTACATGGAAATTTAATTAGCTCCAAGCCACTTTTTTTCACCTTCATTTAATTCCTACTGACAAATTAAGGTCAATCCAAACACTAACAGTGTAGGCTTTATACGACACCTGATTTGTGTTCTATCTCCTTACATATGTCAGTCTTATTTTCAATGTTTTTATTAATACAATATTCAGGTATTAGTATGGTCAAGAGTATCCCAAACACCAATTTAAAAATATTTCATTCTTTCACAAAGGATCAGAATTCCTGGTGATGAAAAAATAATTATTGCACCACATTTTCCTGTGTCTCCCTCACTGAACAACTGGCAGACTCTTGTCCTCTCAACTCTCTCTCTACTTCTTACTGCCCCTCACAAGTGTGAATCAGAAAACTAAGCAGGCTTCTCAACATACAAACAATGGTTCTTCAACCAATAGCATTTTGAAAAATACATTAATGAAAAGGAAAGACGGAAAAGGCCTCAAATATTATAAACATCTATATCTAAATCCACATATAGCTAATTACTTATCTATCTATTAGAACTATCACCAAATTCTTTAAGGCCTTATCTAATTCTAATTTATTTTGTTCCTTAACACTTAACATATATTAAGCCACATGGACAAATTACGACTTTCAACAAGCCTGTGGTTTCATATAATGGTTTAAAAGTGTGATGATAATATCCATAGGAAACATTTTTTACTTTTTGAAACTTTTAAAGTGTCTGTACTTTAAAAAATATAGTAAATGATTGTAAAACTAAACAAATATTTTACTTTTAAACATTAATAACTTTATACAGACAAAATTCTTTTCTCTGAGACCAATGGTTTCTTTATTTTTATTTTCAAAAATTACACTGTATTATTTGGAAAACATTACACATTTTATGCATTAATGTAATCTCAGAACACAGAAATATTGTCTTTTATTTATTTCTACATATGCATAGTTCCTATCATTACAAACAGACCTTGAGTAACACAAAAAATTTAAAAGCGGTGATAAGAATAACAATTCAATATTAAAACGAGACAGATTTTAGACCGTAAAACTCAGAACATTTTACACAAGTATAAACTTTATTTAAAATTTGACTATAATCTTCTTATCATGTAAATCTAATAAATACAAATTATGAAATTCACAGATTCGACAATATAAAGCTTGTTACTTTGTCATCATAGGTAGATATTTTGGGAGTATAAGAGAAAGTCTACTCATGGTTCCTCATAAAGAAATCAGATATTCACGAATATATTTCTTATTAACATTTACCCAGAAAATATTCTTCTTTTAAATTTGTTTTTTATAAAATTCCTCAGTAAAAACCTAAGGAGAAATTACTACTTTCCACACTTCTATGACCAAATATCCCTTTGCTTTCTGTATTTTTTTATTGTTTATAGTGTTCTACTGTGTCATTTTTATACTTAAATTTTTACAATGGGCTTATAGTTTTTCTACTGCTAATTTTGTATGTTTGAGAGACATTGTTCAATTACTTTCTTTCAAAAGTATAATCAAAATTTTCAGCAGCATTTATGCAATAAAGCATATTTTCAGTTAATTATAGTTTAATATAACCGTATCTTAGGACACATATATGCGCGATTTATTGGTAGTTTCTAATCCTTTTATAATGACTTGTCTCTTTAAGTGTTAATCTTATATAATATTTTCAGCAGCATTTTATCCTCACCCAAAATTAAAATTATTAGTTTTAAAGTTATATTGGGAAACTTGTAATCATTATTCTACCATGTTAACCTATTGTTTTCCAGTTTCACCCTCAAAAAAGTCCAGTTGAAGTTCTCATTAAAATTTTGTTACACACCAAATGTCTTGACATGCATGTGTATTGTATATATCTAAGTCAATGTATGAATATCGCTACATGATAAAAGTATTATGATGGCCCTTTTCTACAGTTTTATGCTGTTATTTTTCAATTTATTGTCAGTATTCCCTTTTAAATAATAAAATATTTTGTTTTAACATTTTTCTTCTGGTAAAGATTTTATTCTTTTCATAAGTGGATAACGAAAGTTCTTATTTCTACATAATTTTAAATTTCTATTTTAACTTTTTTACTGCATACATTATATATATACATGTTCACTTATTTTATGATTCTATGATTTTTTTAGAAGTCTAAGTAAAAATTAAATAATGAACAACATTATTTGTGTAGAGAAAGCAAGGTAATAAAATTAGTTTGAAAGCATCAAAAAAAAAAATGAATGAAATATGGTGTTGACAACTGCTTATTAAAGTAAGGGAGTTTAATGAAGACTAACCTGAATTGATTTTCATACCATTTCTGCACAGTGGTGAGCTGACAATGTACATAATAAAGACCTAAATTATCCTCAGGTAACCCCTGGGTTTCTGCTGCTCTCTTTCCTGAAACCAAAAAATGGAGGAGGAAGAGAATGAAGAAGAGAAAAGTAAGAAGAGGAGGAGGATTAATTATATAAATATCAAACTTACGTTTTTAGAATGTTAATTTCCTGAATAGTTTAGCTCAGAGTCAAAACAATTCACATCAGCCATAAAATATATAAGGAAACACAGAAATAGAATGAATCATAAATATGCACCCACAACACCATTAATTTTGACAAGTGGTTCTTCCAAGGGAACCAATTAGAATAAATTAGCTCTAAAATGAACCTGTTACTAACCACATGCTTTGAACCACTATGCAGAATTTTTAGAATAAGTCAATTTAATTTGGGACTACTCACGCCAAAAACAAATTTTAGTTCTAGAATAATTGTTCTAATTATTAATCTCTTCAAGCATTTACATATCATAAAATATCTACTGTAATAATTTCTGTCCAAAACCATAAATCAGTTAGTGACCAACAATTGTAATTTTAT
This sequence comes from Colobus angolensis palliatus, assembly GCF_000951035.1. Lineage (NCBI taxonomy): Eukaryota > Metazoa > Chordata > Mammalia > Primates > Cercopithecidae > Colobus > Colobus angolensis. The sequence continues at coordinate 3,542,843 of NW_012115032.1, read as the reverse complement.
TCAGGGGAACAAGAGGCACACATCCAAATCATGGAAATGCAATTTTAAATCAAAGAGAAGTTGTTAACGATAAAACAAGCCAAATCACATCCTATTTTACACTAATCAAATATTTTACTTAATCAGTATTCTGTGCATTTTTTAAAAATTATAAGCTCCACATGAGTTTTTTTCTCTTTTGAAGATTTTAACTATTTGAATGTAACCCATATCCATTTAATAATTATTGAATTGCCTAATGTATGAATAATATTTTCTTATATATCTTTAATGAAAACTGATGTTAAGTGGCTATTCTTTGGAGTTTCACATACTGTGGGTCTTGAGTTCAAAGGTAATTTCTGAGGAATATTTTCAGTATTTCTACAATTAAAATGTCAACTTTCTTATTGTCATATCTTACACATGACACCCTATCCCCTGACTGTGCTGCCAAATTACAGAATAATGTATGGGAGTAACTGAAAAATCTTGAGGCCAAATTTATTAAATGTGATCTTTAAGCCACACAACAAAATACACAGTGAAAATTATGTGAAGTTTTGAAACTGCACACAAATATTTCAGTCTGGGTAAATTTGTCAATTTCAAATATATATGTCTGTGTGTGTATATATATGTAAATTATATTTTAGTCAGTATAATTAATTCTAATTTAATGTGTTTATTTTTTCTTTTTGAGATGAAGTCTTGCTCTGTCTCACAGGCTTGAATGCAGTGGGGCAATCTTAGTTCACTGCAACCTCCACCTCCAACATTCAAGCGATTCTCGTGCCTCAGACTCCCTAGTAGCTGGGACTACAAGTGCATGCCACCATGCCTGGTTAATTTTTGTATTTTTAGTAGAGACAGGGTTTCACCATGTTTGCCAGACTGGTCTTGAACTCCTGACCTCAAGTGATCTGCTGCCTTGGCATTCCAAAGTGCTGGGATTACAGACATGAGACACCGCACCCAGACTAAAATTAAGTTTTATAGAAACTACTTGATGCTGAAATGTCGAACAGTTAAAGGATGTGTGCCAATGAAATCAAGATGACTTGTAATTTCCATGATAAGTATATATTTACTTCATACATACTATGGGTCTCTAAATTATTTCTGTATTTCAATTAATTTAATTCTTATCACAAACCTACAAAGTAGCTATAATATTAAGCTCAGTTTATAGATTTTGAAACTGAACCACAGAGTTTAGTAACTTGTCCAAGGTCAAACAAGTAGTTCATTGAAAGAGAAATAAATTCAGGCATGTGGTTATGGAGACCATACATGGAGGCCTATGGTAACATTATTCTCATCATTACTGATTTAGAGTACAAATGTTAAATTCTATGTTTACATGCACCTATGTAAAACAGCTGTCATCACAGAATGAAATAAATTGCATATATAAATGATAATCACTCGCACTACAAAAGAAATGATTGGAGTTCACAAGCTAATATCCCATTTGGAAACTTTCATAGTAAAAGAAAGTTAAATATCATGATGAATAGAAAAGTCTACTATATAAAGTATGACTGCCTTATTAGACACATACTTTCCACACTGATCAGCAAAGTGACAATATGCATCTTTGCAGTAGAAAAATTAATAAACTAAGAAGTGACACATTAGTGTTTAATCATGTATAATTTTAATATTTAAGGTCTTAATTGACTTTGCTAAATATTTTCATTCATTCTCTCAACAAATATAAATGTAGTATTTATAATGTGTTAGATGCCATTCTAAACACCACAGTTATGATGATAAAGCACACAAAGTTTTTCCTTTAATAATGGTTACATTACTTTGAAGGGTGCAGAATAAACAAGTTAACATATATTCACAACATGGACTATATGATTAAATAGTGTTAAATGTTTTAAATAAAAGGAAGCAAGATAACTAGAGAGAACAAGTTTAACTTTGGTTGGGTGGCTAGAGGTTTTACTGAGAAGCTGATGTTTGATCAGAGAAAGGAATTTTAAGAGGGATCCTGCCATGTTGAGTTTTAGAGCCAGAGTGTTCCAGACAGAGGAATTCACAAAAGCAAAGACTGTGATTCAGAAATAAGTGTGGAGTATTTTAGATTCTGACAGAATACCAGAATAGACGGAACAAAGTGAGAATGGCATAGAGAGACAAACAATGAGGTCAGAGTGACTGACAGGGCCCAGGTAATGAATGGGCTTGTGGGTCTGGATGAGATCCTTGAGTTTATTTATTTTCTGATTGTGATGCGATGTCATCGGATAGTTTGAGTAAATAAGTAATTTGCATTTTAAAATAATCACCTTGCTTTCTTTGTGGAAAACAGACTCTTAGGGAATTAGGAATAGAATTAAGAACACTAGTTACAAGACCATCTCAGTAGTAAAGACAATGGTTTAAACAAGATGATGTATTCATGTCCCACGGGTGCCCCAGGAAATTACACAAGCTTAGTGGCATAAAGAATGGAAATTTATTTTCACACAATTCTTCTTTATTTTTCACATAGTTCTGGGGAAGAATCTGTCACCAAGCCTTTCCAGCTGCTAGAGGCCACCCTACATTTCTTGGTTCATAGTTCTTTTTCTTCATCTTCAAAGCTCACAATGTCAGGTGGAGTGTTTCTTACATTGCCAAGTTTCTGGTTCTTTCTCTCCTACCTCCCTCTTTCACTTATAAGAAGCCTTGCGATTATACTAGATAATAACCCAGGATAATCTTCTCCTCTCAATGTCTCCTGACTAGCAATCTTAATTCTGTCCACAACCTTAATTCCTCTTTGCCATTTTTAAACCAAATATGGGAGGCCATTGTTGACAACTGAGGTCCGCACTACGCCTTAGCAGACCAGATCAAACCAAAATGAAGCCCCTCATGCTAAATACTACATAATCAAAATAAAACTAAGAAAGTAGGTTCATCCAGAAACGTAAGTTTTTCCTGAAAACAGGAGATTCCAGTCTACATAAGTCAGCATAGAAAAAAAGTTCCCTCTGCTTAACCCCTATAAAAAAGTAACCCAAAACAACCTGATATAAACCAGTTATTTCTATATTGTTCTGTTTCTTTGTTCCCATCGTGTAACACCCACCATTCCGCTGTTTCTCAGTGGGAGCTTTCATACTACTTTGTAGAATGGAAGCTGCCTCAATTCATAAATCCAAATAAAAGCCAGACAGATGTATCACTACATTTACAATAATTTTGTCTTTTGACATCATGCCACCTAATATATTTATAGGTTCCAGGAATTAGGATATGAACACTTTGGGTAGTCCCTTGTAATGCCTACCACAGATGGAAACAAAACAAAACAAAATAAATAAAAAAAAAAAACAAGTAAAAGGTGAGAGGTTATCAGATTTGGAAAATAATTTGACAGTAGAATGAACAAGATTTATAGATTCATTAGCTATAGACCAGCAAGCAAAAAGCAAGAGGATTACCAAGTTTATTGTAAATGGTTGAACTATTTACTGAGAATAGCCAGTTTAATATAAAAGACTATTTCAGTGGAGTGGGCAAAGATAGAGATACAAATTTTGGATAATTCTGGCTTAAGTTTTTATTTTTTTCTTAAGTACATTCCCTTCAGCCTTCTACTTTGCATTCCACAACACTAGTAAATAAATTCTGCTTTACTCTTTCTCGCTTATTTCAATTTCTGAGTTGTTTTCTTCTGTGTTCTTATGCAAAATTTAATTATTTGGTGCTAAACAAAAGAGTAATTTAATTTGGAAAAGATAATGTCACCCATCAATCATGTTTTTACAATGTAATGGGAAATCTTTTACTTGATTTGCTATCTCAGTCTTATAAGACAGAGTACTCAGCACAATCCTGCCAGAAGGGCTGCAGTTAAACCAAAGAACAGATAATTACTCTTCATACTTTTAAAGAAAAAAATTAATTCACTCTATAATAAATAAGTTTAATCCTGCGATACGAAATCTCTAAATCTTCTAGAACTAAAAGCATCTGTAGAAAGAAGTCACTGCTCTGAGATTCTGTTTCAAATAATTCACCAACTGTGTTAAAGCCTAATATTATTAGCATTAACTGTAGGTAAGAATATACATGTATTTAAATTTTATTTTTAACTTTTTTGATGAAGTACATGTGATGCATTGGAAGGACCCTCCAAAATATAGAAGGAGATAAAAAGTTAAATATGGGTATAAATAATTAGTTTTAGATGTCTAGTATTGCATTCACCAACAAACTTGACATAACGCATCAAATAGCAATAGGAATAGATATCGTTTCCATAAAGGATACTGCCACTAATCATGGAAGCTTAGAAGGATTGAAAGACCATGAATCTGGGTCTCTGAAAGATGTTAGTCAATTGTAATAGTAGGTTCGGGGAGGGGTACAACCAGTAAATGTCTTTGTAACTTAAGAAAATACTTTAAAAATCATCTCTTAAGTTAACCAAAGCCATCAATATAGAGGACTGTTGTGCTCAGTATGAAAATTTAACTACCAACATTACCATAGATGTTGACTGTGTCTATACATGTAAAATCATTTGATGATTTTTATTAATCAAAGGCAGTTTTGTGACTGTGCACGTATGTGTGTGCATGCACATGCACTTTTCTGAAGGCTGTAATATTTTGTTTACATAGGCTTAGCCCTAGATGATTTATTCTTGTAAGTTCAACTGTTTTCAAAGTGGGTACTATCAATTTTTTTTCACATTGCATGCCTTCATTTTATAAGTAAAATCAATTTACAAAAAGTAATAACTTCATTTTGGACAGTTTTTGTCAGGAAATTAAACTTTAAATATATTATCTCAGTAATTGAATCTATTTGCTTGAGTTACTTAGATAAAGGGAAGTGTGAAAATTTTTAACAGACTTTGCACTTATTACTTAACGTGTGAACAAATAACAGAAGTTTTGTATTTGTTATTGACATACTTTAATCACATATATACACAGAAGCAGTTTTACTAATATTGCCATTGCTTACTACTCTGCTATCATTTATCCTGTAGTCAGATTCTCAGTGACTTAACTGATAATCATTTCTTTGACTCCTACACAGAGTTACACTGGTCTGGTGCCTCTTCAGGGCAGCTCATTTCCTTCATTTCTTTGACTCCTACACAGAGTTGCACTGGTCTGGTGCCTCTTCAGGGCAGCTAACTCCTTTCAATCAGTGACTCAGATGTCCTCCTGCTTCTGTCTTGTGATTCTGCTCACTCACCACAAAGCTTTTTGCTGTTGTTGTTGTTGTTGTTGTTGTTGTTGTTGTTTTTGAGACAGAGTCTTGCTCTTGTCACCCAGGGTGGAGTGCAGTGGCACAATCTCGGCTCACTGCAACCTCCGCCTCCTGGGTTCAAGCAATTCTCCCACCTCAACCTCCCTAGTAGCTGGGATTACAGACACCTGCTACCACTCCCGGCTAATTTTTGTATTTTTATTAGCGACTGGGGTTTCACCATGTTGGCCAGGCTGGTCTCGAACTCCTGATCTCAGGTGATCCACCTGCCTCGGCCTCTCAAAGTGCTAGGATTACAGGCCTGAGCCACGGTGCCCGGCCTCACCATAAAGCTCTCATGGTTTTGACAGCAGAGAAAGTGAGGCAGACAATAAAGCAGGAGAGTGGGTTCACTTCTTCTGCCCGGAAGTAACATTCCTTTTCTTCTGGTAGAACGTTAGTGTTATGTAAGCGCAAATCCTTTTTCTGCATGCACAGGAAGAAAACAAACATATAAGATTTGGTGATTGCATAACTTTTTCCCTGGCATGGTGATTGCTATGGGTCAGGCAATGTGCAAATTATTTTTATACATTATTTCATTTAATTAGCTCCCAAACATGATAAAATAGGCACATTTTACAATTTTCATGTAAAGGTAACAAGGTAAAACTTATTGAGCAATTAAGAGCTCCTCTATTAAGTGGAAGAGCTGTAATCTAAATATAAAGCTGTCTGGGCCGGGCGCGGTGGCTCAAGCCTGTAATCCCAGCACTTTGGGAGGCCGAGACGGGCGGATCACGAGGTCAGGAGATCGAGACCATCCTGGCTAACCCGGTGAAACCCCGTCTCTACTAAAAAAATACAAAAAACCAGCCGGGCGACGTGGCGGGCGCCTGTGGTCCCAGCTGCTTGGGAGGCTGAGGCAGGAGAATGGCATAAACCAAGGAGGCGGAGCTTGCAGTGAGCTGAAATCCGGCCACTGCACTCCAGCCTGGGCGGCAGAGCGAGACTCCGTCTCAAAAAAAAATAAATAAATAAAAATAAATAAAAAAAAAAAATAAAAAAAAAATAAATAAATAAAAATAAATAAAAAAAAAAAATAAAGCTGTCTGATTTTAATACTAAATTTTAATGTAAAAAGTACTGTTTTAGAATACAAACCTCATTGTTTAGAATATAAACCTTAATCAACAGGTGATATGACTGATGTAAATAAACAACTATAATATATGAACACTGGGTTTTGAAAACATATTCATTGTTAAGAACATTTAATTTTTTTTAATTTGAATAAAAATTATATAAAAATTGATTTCTCTACAGTTATTTTATAAATTTAAGCAACATTTATATAGCTGCCTGGTTATTTATGTTGCACAGATGAGCAATTGTCAATTATATAAAATCCCAATTTTAATTAAAGGTGATGTAACATAAATATCTCAGTGTAATTTAAAAAAAAAAAAAGGAAATCTTTGGGAGGCCAAGGCGGGCAGGTCATGAGGTGAGGAGTTCATGATCAGCCTGGCCAATATGGTGAAACCCGGTCTCTACTAAAAGTACAAAAATTAGTCAGGCGAGGTTGTATGCACCGGTAGTCCCAGCTATTTGGGAGGTTGTATAAAATCTCAATTTTAATTAAAGTTGGTGTAATATAAATATTTCAGTGAAGTTAAAGAGAAAAAAAGAAAACTTTGGGAGGCCGAGGCAGGCAGATCACAAGGTCCAGAGTTCGAGACCAGCTGGCCAAAATGGTGAAATCCCATCTCTAGTAAAAATACAGAAATTAGTTGGGCATAGTGGCGCATGCCTGTAATCCCAGCTACTCAAGAGGCTAAGGGAGAAGAGTCTCTTGAACCTGGGAGGTGGAGGTTGCAGTAAGCAGAGATCATGCCACTGCACTCCAGCCTGGGCGACAGAGGAAGACTCTCTCTCAAAAACAACAATAACAACAAAAGAACTTGTTACTAAATTAATTTAAAAAGAGTCTTGATAAAGGAAAATTGTTTCTAAAGGTTTTTATATGGATAAGAATGAAGAAACAAAATAACCTTTCAAGAGACTACAGAAATATAAAATTTTTCATCTTGTACCAGAAAGACCAGATAATAATAGCAACAATAATATACTATAAGTAGTCCCAGTAATACAGAATATAATAAAGAGATCCAGTTTATAGTGGTTTTAATAGGCCTATTGAGATGCTAAACACTCGATATATCAATTCAACACTGTATAAAGAAAGGTAATCAACTATAAAATGTTTATTAAAAATGCATCCATGTGTCAATGAGTGATAATTCCACAAATGTCAAATCTGGTAGTTGAACCATGAGTACGGATTTTTACATGGAATTAAAAATTTAATATTATTACTAAAAGTAATTTTAGTATCTAACTTATATTAAGCACATATCCAAAACAATTAATTTTAATTATATAATTTAAGAATGCAAAACAAGTTGGAAAATAAAAATATCATTGTCTTCTATTTCTAATTTGGTTGGTTGATTAATGAAGAAGAATACCTGTTTGTAAATTTGTTATTTTGAATTTGAGCAAAAGTCAATCCTTTATATACTACATGTAATCATATTTGTTTGTAATAAATATTTTTACTTAAATTCCTCAAATAATGTTATATACAACATAGCAAAGGTTTAAATTAGCATTTTATTTATAAAACTTTTAATAATTTACATTTTTAGTGTTGTTTTAATAAAATTCAGACTTCTTAATAATAATGGAATAGGGCAATACATTTCACTATATGAAAATAATGAATGTAGAGTTGCTTAAATTGGTGAAGAAGATGATGGTTACATTTCAAGTGAATTAAGGATTTAGTTATATAATTCATGAGTTTGAGATGGAAGAGGAGAAGAACCAGCAACTACCTAGATAATGTAGAAAAAACTGTCAGTAAAACTTTTGTGTATTCATAGGTCAGGTTTCATTTTCATTATGATATCCAGGGTTGCAGTGTCTAATATAATATTTTGGGGTCTCAAAGGTTTTTTTTTTTTTCAAAGAAATATTCAGTAACTCCAGCTTTCATTTTATATAAAGTTGGCTTTTTAGGAACTGAGTAGAAATTAAGCAAACCTCAAAAGTTTCTCTAAATATGCTTTGTCTCAGGATAGTGTCCTGCCTCTGTGATACAAGGACACCGGAATAGAGCACTTTCTCTAACTTATGTTAATAGAATACCAATTTCCAACTCTCAAGCACCGCACCACTTAGAGATCTCTCATATAAAAGTATGCTTTGTATGACTTCAAGACATAGGGCTGGATTCTCATCCTTTGTATCTCCAGGGGAAAGGTTGCTCATCAAATCTACTTAAACTGAATTTCCCTAGATTTAGGAGAATGTGAATATGGCAAGTGGTCGTTTATTCTCTTGCCTTAGAGTGTTCTAACTTTTTCCTGGGACTTCATAATTTAAAAATCTATTGTCTCAATTTTCTTTTCCTTCCCCCCTTCCTCCTTTCCTTCCTCCCTTCCTCCTTTCCTTCCTTCCTCCTTTCCTTCCTTCCTTCCTTCCTTCCTTCCTTCCTTCCTTCCTTCCTTCCTTCCTTCCTTCTTTCCTTCCTTCCTCCCTTCTTCCTTTCTTTCCTTCCTTCTTCCTTTCTTTCCTTCCTTCCTCTCCTTCCTTCCTTCTTTCCTTCCTTCCTTCTTTCCTTCCTTCCCTCCATTTCCTTCCTCTTTCTCTCTTTCTTTCTTTCTTTCTTTCTTTCTTTCTTTCTTTCTTTCTTTCTTTCTTTCTTTCTTTCTTTCTTTCTTTCTTTCTTTCTCTTTCTTTCTTTCTTTTTCCCTCCCTCCTTTCCTTCCTTCCATCCTTCCATCCTTTCATCCTTCCGTCCTTCCTTCTTCTCTCACTCTGTCACCCAAGCTGGAGTGCAAAGTTGCGATCTCTACTCACTGCAACCTCCACCTCTGAGGATCAAGCAATTCTCCTGCCTCAGTCTTCCGAGTAGCTGGGATTACAGGCGTGCACCACCACGCCCAGCTAATTTTATTCTATTTTATTTTATTTTATTTATTTATTTTTTTTTTGTAGCTTTTAGTAGAGATGGGGTTTCACAATGTTGGCAAGACTGATCTCGAATCCCTGACCTCATGATCCTCACGCCTTGGCCTCCCAAAGTGCTGGGATTACAGGAGTGAGCCATCATGTTTGGGCCTAATTTTCTCTTCTAACGCATTTCAGCTAAAGTCTGAATCTTATATTTTGTTTGCTTTAATTTTATCAGTGGCTCTTTTGGCATTCAGTTCTCTCTGTGGTATTACTGATGCTCAAGTTGCAGCTCGAGTTATCTTTTTTTTCTTTCCTAATTAGTCCATATGTTGAGACAAATACTAGTAACAAGAAGTAAAGTAAAAAGAAATGATCAATTTATTTTTTTTTCCGTACACATAGATTTTTGATGTAATTTCTTTTGAGAGAAATAAAGGTAAGATCAGAATTTTTCTTTCTAAAAACTCATGCTTAAAACAAAAAAAAAGTATTTTGTTTACTTAAAATAAGTTTTTGTTAATGTGGGAAGAGCATAGTAGCAATTCAATTGTTGTTTGATAAACAATTAAACTGATAAGAACAACAACAACAAAAAAGGCAACTCCTTGAAAAAGACTAACCTCCCACTACAATATTTTAAACTATTTTGGCAGCTGTTATACATGATTCTCTAACTCAAACAATATCACATGAAAAAATGTAGATTTTAAAAAGTAACAAATAGATGATTTTTCTGGGTGTGAAAAATGCTGTCATGACATATTAAGTTTTATTATATGTTAAGTTTTATTTTTTTTAGTTTGAATAGTCTTTATCTCTGAATGTGTCATTATGTTTGTGTCTTACAAAGTAATGCACCCATCTCTTTCTGTAGACCAGTTAACAGGTGATTAATTCAATCTATTATGTGCTACTCTGTGACTAGTGCTGATGCTGTTCTAATCAATTGGGATATATGAGTAGAACTGTCAGTAAAACTAAAAGGATAGTCTCCTTTATGGAGCTTACAAGAGAAGGTAGATAAGAGTTTTTTAGAAAATATATACATTTAAAATATGATATGGTACTACTTAATAAGTACAATGGAAAACAAAAGATAGGGCAAGGAAGATAAAATATACAATTTTAAATAGGAAGATCAGAATTCATTTTATTGGAAAATGATATTTGAGTCAGGGCAAAGTAGAAGTAGATGCAGGTATGTGCAAGAAAAGCATTATAGGCAGAGTGAAAACCCAGTGTTAGCATTCCAATGGACTTCTTGCTAAGTCCTTACTTAACATTGTCCATAGTTTCTTGGAAACTTTGACTTTAAAAGATGTACAGTAGAGCATTAAAAAATTGATGAAAAAGCATATTGGTTTTGTTATATGGCATTTTGCTTAAAGTTGTAGTTTTCAAGAACATATCAATGGCATTAAGTGAGGACTTACTCTATTGAAAACATTGAGAAGAGCAGTGTGGTTACAGAAATGACCAAGGAGAGATAATTATGAAATAAAGTTGTCAAGATAGAAAGATGAGGATCGCATTGGGCTTTGGAAGTACTTTTCATATATTGGCTTTTTTATTGACTGAAATGAGCCATTGTAGGATTTTGAACACTGGAGTGACATGATCTGACTTATATTTTCAAGTTTCACTATGGCTGTGGTGTTGAGAATAGACTATAAGTACAAGAATAGTATCCTTGTGGCCACTTAGAGGATGATTAGTAAGCCCTACAAGAAATGATGGTGACTTGTGCACAGCTCTAGAAGTAGTAATGGAGAGAGTGGTCAGATTCTGGCAGTATTTTGAAACTAGAGTCAAACATAGTAAGAAACGGTTTTTGGAGCATGATACAATAAAGGTGTCAAGGAAAGCTCCACATTTTTTAAATTAAAAAGTGAAAGGATGTAGTTGTCAAAAACTGAGATAAGAAAGGCAATGAAATGGGCAAGTATTCAGGGGATGTCCAGAAATTAAATTATTTATGTGTTTAGTTTAAAATTTTTATCAGACATTCTAGCAAACACGGGAAGTAGGTTTTGCATATACAAGTGGGTGTATGGGAGAAAAGGCTGAGTTGGAGATACAGTTGTGGATATTGTTTACATAGTGATTATATTTAAAGCCAGGGATTTAAGATATTTTACTAAGCCAGTGAGTACAGATAGAGAATAGCACCGAGGTTGAGCCTTCGGTTCTTTTTCTCTTTTTTTTTTTTTTCTTTCTTTCTTTATTTTTTACTTTTCTGAGATGAAGTCTCACTGTCACCCAGACTGGAGTGTAGTGGCGCAATCCCAGCTCACTGCAGCCTCTGCCTCCTGGGTTCCAGTGATTCTCCTGACTCAGGCTCCTGAGTCGCTGGGATTACAGGCATGCACCACCATGCCCAGTTAAATTTTGTATTTTTAGTAGAGATGGGGTTTCATTACGTTTGCCAGGCTGATTTTGAACTCCTGACCTCAAGTGATCCACCCTCCTTGGTATCCCAAAGTGCAGGGATTACAGGCGTGAGCCACCGTGACCAGCCAGGTTCTTTCCTCATTAAGATAACAAACAAACATTAAGAAGAGAAACAAACAATCTTGCAGGGTGAGCAATAATATACTAGAAAAACCAGGAGAGCATGTTAACATGAAAACCAAGTGAAGAACGTCTTTCAAGAAATAAGTTAGGGTCAACTTCATCAAATGCTACTTAATAAGAAAACAGAATTGATCATCAGCATTAGCAATGTAGGGCCATCAGTGACCCTAGCTAGAGCAGTTTCAGTGTAAAGAAGATATGGAGACAATATATTGATTGGTGTGTGTTCTGGGTTGAATTGTGCCCCTCAAAAAGATGTTAAATTGCTAACCTCCAGTGTCTGTGAATGTGGGTTTATTTGGAAATGGTGTCTTTGCAGACGATCAAGTTAAGATGAGGGCATTAGAATAGGCTGTGATCCAATAGGACTGTGTTATTATGGAACACAGAGACAGACACACATATACGTAAGAAATGTGAAGACATAGGGAGAATGCCATCTTTATAAGCCAAGGAACACCTGAGGCTACCAGAAGCTAGGAGAGAAGCATGGAACAGATTCCCCCTAATAGCCTTCCAGAGAAGCCAATGCTGCCATTACTTTGGTCTCTGACTTACAGCTTCCACAACTGTGAGACAATAAACTTCTGTTTTTTAAGCCACCCAGTTGGAGGCACTTTGTTACCATCCCTAAGAAACATCCCAAGAAGCTAAAACAGAGCACATGTAAGAAAGTTTGAAAGAGAGGAATTGGTAACAGATTACAGTCCATATGTAACAAATTCACAGGTATGGTTGCAGAAGAAATTATTCACATGGTCTCTAGGCCCTTCACTGCAAGCATTTACAATCCATTCATTTTCCAATAATTGCTTATTGAGTGACAGTTATATACATTCAGCTCTGATAAATGCTTCAGTGGAGAGCTGAATTGCGTGACATGTTATGAGGCCCTCAAGGACTTAGGAACTTTTCTGTATTTTTCTATTTACAACTCGTTAAAAAAGTAACACCCTGCTTTCTGCATATCCCCCCACCCCGACCCTAGCAAGTCCTCTACTCTCTGACTTTGTCTCTTGCCTCTCTTCCCTTCACTCTGTTCCTAAATCACATCAGGCTTCATGCACGTGATGCTTTCTCTAACTAAAATGGTTCTCATTCCAGGTACTATGTGGCTTCCTCTCTCCCTCCCTTCCTTTAGGACTTAATTCAAATGGCATATTCTCAGTGGGGTCTGTCCTGACCCTAGCCTACCGAAAATAATAACTCCCCTTCTCCTTCCCGCCATGGGAATATAAGCAGGTAGAAAAAGAAACAAATCAGTAGAAGACTACATGCAAGATAGAACAAATGTACAGAGAGCAGTAATTATATGATATACATAGCAGCTGGATAGAATAAATGAGTAAATACAACACATATGTTTCAGTATAAATACATATATACATATATGTGAATGTATATATGCATATATAAATATATATCATTATAAGTAT
>NW_012115032.1:3514542-3529570 GCF_000951035.1 Colobus angolensis palliatus | reverse complement strand
CACACACACACACACACACACACGGCAACACAATATAATTGTGCCATTTACTAGTAATGATATAAACATATCTGAATGCCCCTTTGAACACAAAGATATGTGCATGTATGTATACATATACACGTGTATGTGTGTATAAGTGCACACATAGGTGTTTATATGTATGCATGTATACATTCATATATATTATATGTAATGTATGTACTGAAATCTAAAGCTATTGTCTTTTCAAATCCTCAGAATGCTTTCACACACACATACACAAACACACAAATTGTATATTAAGCCACAAAATGAAAATTGTCCTCCCCTGCTGGATTCTATGTACCAAATAGATTGCCGGGGAGTGTGCAGCAGGAACCAGGTACCAGGAAGGTAGCACTCTGTGATCACAACAGCAGCAGCTCCCTTGTAACCACAAATTGAGAAGAGCAGGCACCTGACCAAGTTCTGTGTGTTTTTCCTGCAACTCCGTATTCTCCAGGTACCCAGACCAGTAGAACAATAGCTACAACAGTGAAAAGGGAGGCTTCATTAAACAGTTAAAAAATGCTGTTTTTTTTAAGTGAACTATATTAATTAGTACTGAATGCTGGAAAGTAATTGCTTTGCATCTTGCTTTTTTTTTAACCTTAAACTTGTCAGATTGTTGCTTTATAATTGAAATTATAAATTAGAAATGCTGATAAAACAGAAATCCTTAAAAAATTTAGTTAATAAACCTTGGTTTATAATGTTAGGTGATATCCCTTTACCTTGACTGAAAAAAAAAAAAATATTGACAAAGCTCTGACCTTTTCTTCCTGTTGCCATAATGCCCCTAAGAAGTCAGACCTATTGCTTTAGTGATTTTCAGAAACATTTTTGAAAGATAATAAATAGTTTAGTAGAAAATATCTTTGGTTATCCCATACATTTTCAAATTTTTACCCCATAGACCAACACAGGGAGAAATCTGTCAAGTTAGTGCTGCCACTTATCAAATAAAAGGCAGGTTTTAGAGAAATTGACATCTGGAGGACAAATATTCCAAACTCCATTACCACATGAAACTTTTGCTAGAAACAGGAAAGTTTCCTTTTGTTATAATTTGCAGTCGTATTTGTGGCTTAGAAAATATCTAAATTTTTTACAATAGTTTGTAACTTGTATGTAAACATAGCAATAGTTTTTAATATCTTTTTGATGTGCTGAAGACTTGATTCTTTCCACTGAAGAAGAGGTCATGTGGTAAATAGACTGCACACATTATAAGGTTATATTGCTGAGTGGTGGCCAGGATGCTTATTTTATCCTTGAGTCTTTCTGTGTTATTTTGTCCTTTATCCCTATCATCAATTCTAGTCAGCAGGTTTTTGTCCTTCTCCCTAGGTATTAAGCTGACCACAGAATAGACATTTTAACCAAAGATCAAATTTAGTTGGAACTTAAATCACATCTGCTACTGTTGTCTAAACCATAATGGTATAGGTTAGCCACAAAGAGTTGTAATTCAGCTTTTGAAGCTTATCAGTTTATTTTTGGAATAAACTACAAAGTTAATCAAAGTATATTTATGAGTACAATAATATATATTTGCATGTCACAACATTTTAAATTGTATTTTGTTAAGAAAAGAACACTGGTTTTTGTTTGTTCATTTTTTTCTTGAGAATAATACTACCTATTTATTTGTATATAGAAAAATGTAAACAGGATGAAGGAAAATTTTTGAATAATAATCTTCCCACTGAGTGACAAATCTTAAAATAATTGGGCTTATGTCTATAGATTTTTAAATCAATAAAACCGATGAGCCCTTCTCATTTATGGAAACATGCAACTGCTGCACTGAATTCATACTTTATAAAAAAATTCAAGTTCTAATGATATTAGAAATGAAGAGATGAGTTAGTTGCTTAAACCTTGAGTATGTGTCAGGCATTATTCTGGATGCTGGGGATTGGAGCAGAACAGTAGATTTCTGGTCTTCATGGGGCTTACCTTCAAGTGGCAGAAATCAAGTATGCACACAACTATATGAGAGAGGTGATATATTAAAAATGACTATGAAGAAAATTAAAGACGTGCTAAAGAGTGAGTGAGAGCTGCTTATTCAGACAGCTGATTTGAGGAAGGGTAGTGGATAAAGGCCTATCAAAGAGAATTATATTTGAATTAATACTTCAATGATGAGATGACGGCAAAATGGAAGAATCTGTAAGAAATACATTTCAATCAAAAAAAAAAAAAAAAAAGCCAGGATAAAACTATCTACTTAGTCTGAATTTACAATGACTCCTGTCAGAACTCTTAAGTAATGACTGTACCCTAATTGAAATGGAACATTTAAACCTCAAGCTGGAGACATTCACTTGTTTGATTTATAAGGAAATATCATTAAATATCTAGCAAGTATTTTCTTTATGTTACAGATATTAGATCCATAAGAGTCTATGGTTTTTAAAGGGAGAAAGTAAAGTATATCCTCAGGAGCTACAGAAAGCATGAAACCAACAAGCCCCAAAGCAGCATAAACACAGAACCGAGTTTAACAGTATTTATAAAGTCTAGGAAAGTGAAAAGGAAAGAAAAAGAAGGAGGAGAAGGAGGAAGAGGAAGGAGAAAAATAAAAGTTTAAAATTAGAGAAAGGAAAAGGATAAACATGAAATGTACATTTTCAGAATTAAGCAACTGTAACAAAATTTGAGAGATTCCTGGAGGATGAGAAGAGCTCAATCTAGAGACTTTGTCTAGAGACAAACTTTACATTTGCAAATCTGATTTAAGGTAGAGATTATTTTCTCTCAAACAGTAAATAAAATATTATTTGGGGGGTTTCAAAACTTTTCATTTTATGATAAATCTGTAATGTTTTTCTGGGTTTTTGTTTTGAAAAAGAATAGGATAATTGGTACACAGAAAAAAAATAAGTGAGTGAAATATTGTATAACTAGTAATGAAAACTGGAGAGAGGAACTGAAATAAGCAAACTTTTAAAATTTGAGTGGTTAAAATGTTTGTTTCCGATTTTAAAAATAAAAGAGAAAAATGTGATTAAAATATGGTCAATTACATGATGACATTTTCAAAAAGGAGGAAATACCTTAATTCTTTAAGGAAGGCCTAACTTTTCTAAACACTAAACGTTAAAGGAATACTCTAATTCTTATTTTTTTTTGAGTAATACTACAAGGGTCTATATAATCGACACTTATTCCTTTAATAAAACAGGTGAAGTATTTCATATGGATCTTCTTATAATATATTTCATATGCGTATTCTTATGATACTGATAAAAGTCAAGGACGTAATATAAATAACATACTCAATATATATTTATATACTCAGCATACTCAAATAATTTTCTGTAAAACTGAAATATTATACTGGAAATACTTGATTTTTTAATTGTCAGGCTTACTTAAGGGGAGTGAGAAGATTGTAAGGACTGCATGTCTTTCAGATATTTCCCCTAAATTCTACCTTCTTAGTGAGATTTTGATGGAAACTTGAGAGAAAATACCTTAGTCTCTTTGGAAAATAAAAGACTGCAATTGTTAATATTTTGAGTTGCAAGTTAAAGTTGGAAAGATGTAGCTTATAAACATTACATAAATTTGCAATAAAATAAACATTGCTTGGTGAAAAGTTAGGAATCTAATCATAATCCTCATTTAGAACGAAATATCATCCATTTCTACTTGAACTTAGACCTTAGTTAAAGCCAGAATTTCTTTAAATCATCCTCGTTTAATACAGCATATTAACAAATTGTCTAGTATCTCTGAAATTTTCCACGGGAAAGCAATGATTAAATAATTTGATTCAGGTAAATATTTCTGTAGCTTCACCATGAGTAGTAAAATGTCCATGGAATGTTGGCTTTGAACATACACCATGCTAGTGGATCTATCTTGATAAATTAATTGCAAAATATTCTTCCAATAACTAGCCAAATCTCCATTAATTGTGTATGAAATCAACAATAATTTTGGAATATAATATCATATATAATAATAAAGATAAATACTGAAGACATTTTGGTATTAAATTAGTTTTTATTATGCACTATTTTGAAAAGAACACATTATATTTAATAATAATTTCAAAAAAGTACAATGTATATAGTATAATAGAAAAATTGAATCCATTCAGATGATCTAATAAACATTAAATCTGCACATTTATGCTAAAAGCTATAGTGGTCGTACCATATTTCACTTGGTATTGTTATTTGATCTATCAGAAGATTTTTATTGGTAAGGCTGTTGCAAGGATATTAGAATATGAGTTTCATATAAGGCTATGTGAACATCAGTTAAGTTAATATTTAGCATATAACCAATTGTTTTTATTTTCAATGTCTAAAAATATGATCAGTTAACATTGCCAATAATCTTAAATAACTCTTCACATACTTCATAAAATTATAGTGATCATAGAAAGTATTAGTAGTAGTCATTTGCCTTTTTGTACAAAACATTGCACCTGAAACCCCAACATAGTAAGGAGGAAGACAGCACAAATATTGATGGAATGAACAGTTTATGATAGATGGTAGGACTACCTGGATGAAAGTCATTGCAAATGGTAGAAATATGATCCAAATATGAGCCAAAGCTCATTGGAGTCAATCACAAGGCAGCTGACCCCTTCAGAGTGATCGGCCTTTAATCTTTTAGAAACAAGTTAATGGAGAAGGACCATATTCCTTGGGATTTTTTAAGATAAAATATTTAACAATTGTTATTGCTTCTGGCATTTATTGAATGTAAACCACAGATAAAGCATTTCACGTAAATTCTCATTTAACTTCATCAAACAGTTTCAATATAAGCATTATCTTGTTACAATTGTATAAACCTATTTCCAAATGTTAATTTGTTCAAACTCTTCGAATCAGTACTGCATCAGAGATCTGATGTTTGGAGGATTCATATAGTGAGGTTATAAAGGAAGGAAAGCGGGCCTATCAGTTAGCTGTTGTTAGCTATTATTGTTATGTCATAAACCATCCAAATCTTCAGTGGCTTAAAATGGCATTTTTCATAGCTCAAGTGGTTGGGCTTGGCTGATCTCTGCTGAAACACCACTCGTGTGTAGGCTAACTAGGGAATGTATCAAATGGAGACATTCCCCACGAATGTAAACATATATTTATTCTTTACCAAAAGAAGATGTACAGATGACAAATAAGCACATGGAAAGATGATCAACATCATCAGACATTAAGGAAATGCAAATTAAAACTACAATGAGATCACTACATACCTATCAGAGTGGCTAAAATGAAAAATAGTGACAACACCAAATTCTGGCAAGGGTACAGAGATGCCGGATACCTCGTACGTCATTGGTGGAAATGTAAATGGTACAGCCACTCTTTCTTCTTTTTTTTATTTTTTATTTTTTGAGACAGAGTCTGAGTGTCACTGTTGACCAGGATGAAGTGCAGTGGTGCAGTCATGGCCTCTTGCAGGCTTGCATTTGCCCAGGCTCAGGTGATTCTCCTACCCTAGCCTACCAAGTAGCTAGAACTAGAGGCTTGCGCCACAATGCCGAGGAATTTTTTTTTTTTTTTTTTTTTTTTGTAGTGAAGTTGTTTTGCCAGGCTGCTCAGGCTGGTCTTAAACAACTTAGGCTCAATTTGGGAGGCCTGCCTCAGCCTCCCAAAGTGATGGGAGCCACCTCACTCAGTCAGTAATTTCTTTAAAACCACAACTCAACTAAACTGAACTGAAACTGCAGCTATCACATGACTTGAAAATTGTAATCCTGGATGTTCAACCCAGAGAAAGGAAAATTTATATTCACACAAAAACCTGTATATGAAGGTGTATGACAGTTTTATTTGTAATAACCAAAAACTGGAAACAGCCAACATGGTCTTAAACAGACAAATGGTTGAACAAACTGCGTTACATCCATACATCAGAATTGTACTTGGAAAAACAGCAAAGAAACTATGAATATGCCAATACCTTACATGAATCTCTAGGGAAACATGCTTACAGAAAATGTGGAAATGATTGTAAAAGAACAGCACAACAGATCCTGGAAATGAAAATGGTACAGCCATCCTTTCTGAAAAAAGGATCAGTAAGCATTACCACAAATCTTAGATAAATGTTTATGTACTTAATACACACATAACTGTTACATGCAAAATTATAAAAGATCCCAGTGGTTTTGGAGCTGTACAGTATCATGAGTGAAGAGATCCTGGTGGTTTTGGAACAGTACAGTATCTTGAATGTAGAGGTGTACATGATAATAGACAAAGGTAATAAAATTGTATTAAACTTAGTATACATACGGGCATAGCCCCCAACCAAACGCGAATAAAACTGGGAAGGTATGAATAAGATTAGTGGATTTTATCGATGTCAGTAGCCTGGTTGTGATATTATAATATAGTTTTATAAAATGTTGCCATTAGGGAAAACTGTGAAAATTGTACACAGTATATTATTTCTATAATGGCATGGGAAACTAAAATTTTCTCAATATTTTTATTAAAAATGCATTTATTTATATTTATAAAACAAAAATTTTGAAATGCAGAAATCAATAAACAAATCTAGCAATAAGTAAAATAAAGTAAAACATCTGGAAAACAAAATATGATCTTGTAAGAATATAGAGTAAATATAAATTTTAACTTATTGGTAGAATTTTAAAGTAAAATTTAAATAAGATTTCTAAGACACAACACAAAACAAAAAAATATTTAAAAGCTAAGTAAATTTTAATGAGTTAATTTTATTAATTATTTTAACTTATGTTTATTATTTATTATTGTAAATAAGTAAACTTTATTGTTTCACTAACATTTTTACAAAAAAATGTAATAATACCAATAATAAAATTTGTACAGTCATGAGTCACTTAGCAACGAGGATACATTCTGAGAAATGCACCCTGTGGGCAATTTCCCTGTGCTAACATCACAAAGTGTAAACAATCCTAGATGGTATAGCCTACTACACACCTAGGCTATGTGGTATAGACTATTGCTACTAGGCTACAAACCTGTACAACATGTTACTATACTGAACACTGTAGCCAATTGTAACACAATAGCAAATATTTGTATATCTAAACATATAAAAGATACAGTAAAAATATGATATGAAAGATTTAAAAGGGTACATCTTTATATTTTAATTTTTTATTTTTAAACAATTTCTAGTTTAGCTTCAGGGTGACATAAGCAGTTATGTCCTATAGACAAATTGCATGTCACAGAGGTTTCATGTACATATTATTTCATTACCCAGGTAATAAGCATTGTACCCAATAGGCAGTTTTTTGATCCTCACTCTGTTCTCACCCTGCGCCCTCAAGTAGGCCCTGGTGTCTATTGTTCCCATCTTTGTGTCCACGGGTACTCAGTGTTTAGCTCCCATTTATAAGTGAGAACATGGGGTATTTGGTTTTTTGTTCTTGTATCAGTTTGCTTAAGGTAATGGCCTCCAGCTCCGACCATGTTGCTGCAAAGGACATGATCTCATTCTTTTCCTATGGCTTCCCGGGTGTATATGTGCCACATTTTCTCTACCACTGACGAGCATTTAATATGATTCCATATCTTTGTTGTTTTGAATAGCGCTGTGATAACTTACAAATAATGTATCTTTATGGTAGAACAACTTATATTTCTTTGGGTATAATGGCCTTGCTTGGTCAAATGGTAGTCCTATTTTAAGTTCTTTGAAAAATCACCAACTGCTTTCCACAATGCCTGAACTAACTTACATTCCCATCAGCAGTATATAAGTGTTCTCTTTTATTGACAGCTTTGCTAAGGTCTGTTATTTTTTGACATTTTAATAATAACCATTCTGACTGGTGCGAGATGGTATCTCATGGTTTTGATTTGTATTTCTCTAATCGTTACTGATGTTAAGCACTTTTTCATATGTCTGTTGGTCACATAAATATCTTCTTTTGAAAAGTGCCTGTTCATGTCCTTTGCCCTTTATAGACATAGGCCCTGGCAAGTATTTCATGATGAAGATGCCAAACAAAATTACAACGAAACTAAAAATTGACAAAAGGGGCCTAATTAAACTAAAGAGCTTCTGACTAGCAAAAGAAACTATCAACAGGGTAAGCAGACAATCTGCAGAATGGGAAAAAATATTAGCAAACTGTGTCTCTGACAAAATTCTAATATCCAGAATCTATGAGGAATTTAAACAAAAGAACAAATATAATACACCTTTATGGGTCACTTACCATGCATGGAGCTTGCAGGACTGAAAGTTGCCCTGGGTGAGTCAGTGAGCGAGTGGTGACTGAATGTGAAGGCCTAAGACATTACTGTACATTTCTGTAAACTCTATCAACACTATATATTTAAGCTACACTAAAATTATAAAAGCATTATTTATTTGATAGTAAAATCATTTTAGTAGCTTACTGTAACTTTTTTACCTTTATAAACTTTTAAATTTTTATTTTTTGTCTCTTCTGTAATAACACAGCTTAAAACACATGTTGTACAACTGTGCAAAAGTATTTTCTTTTTAAAATATCTTTATTATATAAGGTGTTTGCTTGTTTGTTTTTAGAGATGGAGTCTCACTGTGCTGCCCAGTCTGGTCTCAAACTTCTGGCCTTAAGATATCCCCCAACCTTGGCCTCTTAAAGTGTTGATTACAGGCATAAGCCACCACAAGGGGCAAGTTTATTTTTTCTATTACATTTTTTTTTCACTGTTTTGTTAAGGCACAAAAACACACATTAATCTAGGCCTGCACCCGGTCAAAATCACTAATATCACTGTTTTTTACCTCAACATTTTGTCCCACTGACAAGCCTTCATGGACAGCAGGCATAGAGCTGTCAATCTCCTTCCTTCTTCTGGAATGCTTCATGAAGTGCCTGCTGTTTTACAGTTAATGTTTTTCTTGTTTTTTTTTAGATAAATGTAAGAAGTGCACTCTAAAATAATAATAAAAAGTACAGGAAATATATAAACTAATACATAGTCATTTGTCATCATTATGAATTATGTACTGTACATAATTGTATGTGCTATACTTCTATGCAACTGAGAGACCAGTAGGTTTGTTTATACCAACATCATCACAAACGCATGATTAATGCATTGAGCTGCAATGTTATGATGGCTTCAGTGTCACTAGATGATAATTTATTTTATTTATTTGCTTAATGTTTGCCTAACTACCTTACATGTATTAACTTAATGCTTACAACAATCTGATAAGTAATTTAAATTATATTCACTTCTGTTTGAAGATGAATTCAAATCCAGAGAGGTTATTTAACTTGCACAAAGTAATCTTACAGATGAGAAAAATGTTTATATGGAAAAGTTAAGTATAATTAGTTTATGTATAAACATATAGATAGATGCTACATTGTAAATTCTTAGCACTTTGTATGCATACTTAAGTTTGTGTATAAAGAAATAAAACAAGTACTGTCTTACAAAGCACTTATTTCCACTCAGAAATATTGTATCCTTATTTCTCATGTTTTAAATGGTTTCAAGGAGATATTTTATGTATGCATTAACCCACATAAATGTACCACCTACAGTAGTCCTCCCTGATCCACAGTGTTGTCTTCCGTGTTTTTAGTTACTGTAAGTCAACTGTAATCTAAAAATCTTAAATGAAGCATTTTAGTAAAAATCAAGTCATCAGTTTGAGATTGCACGCTCTCCTGAATAACATGACAAAATCTACCTGAGATGTGAATCATCCTTTTGGATGGTTTATCCCTGCCTTAGACATTTCCAGTCCGTAGTCACTTAGTAGCCATCTGTTATCAGGTTGACTGTGGAGGTATCAGAGTGTTTGTGTTCAATTAATCCTTGTCTTACTTTATCATGGCTCCAAAGTGCAAGAGTACTATGCCTAATTTATAAACTAAACTTTATCATAGATATGTATGTGTAGGAAAAATATAGTGTTACAGGATACTTGGGGTGTCATTTCACCAGCTGAAAACCTTTGTGGCTGGTGGCATCTTCGCCTGAGTTTTGCATTGGCCCACTGGGCTTATTCTGCTCACTCAAGCCTAGCAGGTTGAGCTTGGATTGCACTTCTGGCCTGGATCCCATGCCTGCCAAGGGCAAGCCAGACAAGGAGCAGCGAGGGGTGTGTGAGCGAGCTTGCGGTTCATCCACTGCACACAGCCAGGCATGCTGGCTGCAGCAGGGCAGACAGCTCCAGATGCTGGCACAGGCACTGGCTCCCTGAAAGACTGCAGTTAGACCATATGTACCATAAGGAGCTTCCATGGCTGACACCAGGGAATGTGGTGGTACCTGGAAGCTTGGAGACACCAGTAACTGCAGAACCCTAAAAAGAGTGTCACAGCCCTAACTTGAGGAGCTCCTAGGTCAGGGCTACCCAAAGGGCTGCAGCTCTTCTCTCCTCTCTTCTCTACTTCTTGTTGCCTGAAATGTGATGAGTAAGAGGCATGTTTCAGCCCTATTTGTGTTATAGCTCTTTTAGCCCTGCCATTGGGTGGGTCCCACCTACTTGTCCTGCTTCCAGGAAGAATGGGGTACACAGAAAAGTGGAGGGTAAGCAAGACCAAGATGGGCTTTATTGAGTACTAGAAGAGTTCAGAGGGGACCCACAGTGGGTAGCTCTTCTCCATAGCCAAGGTGTTCCAATGAGTGTTCAACTTTTAGTAGAGACAGTAGCTCCTCTCTGTTAGGCAGATCGTCCTGATGAGCGTTCAGCTCTCAGCAGAGAGGGTAGATTTTCTCTGCTATGCAGATCATCCTGATGATTGTTCAGCTCTCAGCAGAGATGGTAGGTCCTCTCTGGAAGCAGGTCATCACCAGGAATGTTCAGCTCTCAGCGGTGAGGGTAGCTCCTCTCTGCAGTCAGGTTGTCCCAACGAGTGTCCAGCTCTCAGCAGAGAGGGTAGCACCTATGTGCAGGCAGGTTGTCCTGTCAACTCTTCTTATTTATTTGCTTAATGTTTGCCTAACTACCTTACATGTATTAACTTAATGCTTACAACAATCTGATAAGTAATTTAAATTATATTCACTTCTGTTTTAAGATGAGTTTGATTTCATCATTGTTGAGACAAGTTCAGGGTTTTTCATGGGCCTCAGAGGGGAGGAAGTGTATGCTGAATCATCCAAGGGTGCCCATGGGCGGGCTCGGAAAAAGCACCACAAATTTCCACTCCAGTCCACCAGGGTGGCCACCCAGCCCTCAGCCTTAAGATCCTCCCAGGCTTGAAGGTGGGGCTTCACCAGGGATCCGCCCCCTCCACCCAGGATCCCTTCTGCCTCCTGCTGCTGTTCGTGCCACCCAGGCTGTTCTTTCCAAGAGGCACCCGCAGGCCAATGCTGCGCTGCCCTCGGTGCCCTCCTTAGTCTCTCCCCCATGCTTGTTTGTGCCTAAAGTCCTGAGGGTGCTGAGGCAGCAGGGGTTGGTGTGTCAGCATGGCCCCAAGCGTGTGCACACCTGGCCAAATTGCGACATTGCCTAGCCTCAACTTTGCTCCATGATTACAATGGGTGCTGACATTGTGGATAAGCCAGACAGTAGGAGCAGGCACTTGGAGCCTGCACATGCAGGGGAAGGCTTCCTGGGCCCCCAGAGTGCGGAGATGCCTGGGTCTGCAGCTGCAGCCACCCAAATTGCACCTGGGAGGGTGGGGCTCCTGCCTGCTCCTGACTACCAAGAGCACGGGGGCCCAGGCCACAGCCACAGTTTGGGTGGCCCCAGTTGTGTCTGAGAAGCTCTCACTCCACCAACTTGAAAGGGGCAGGCTCCCACTTCTCCCTGGCTCCCACCAGCTCAGTCAAGCATGTGGAGCATGCAGCCCTGGCCTTGCTTCCTCTCTGTTTTCCCTGCAGCAGCAGTAGGTGAGGTGCAGATGACACCTCACAAATTAATCTGATGCTCCCAAGTTCTGCCCTGTGAGTCCTGCGATGCAGCGGGGAATGAGGTTGAGGCCGCAGAGGAGGCTCTGGGACTAGCAGGGGGTCCTGCCTGGCCATGCAAGAGTGGAGTGGCACTGTTTCCTGCCTCAGGGACACAGGGCAGAGGGAACTCATTGCTGCTCCAGCAGCTGTTTCTGCCACCAGTGCCCATGTCTCCTCGCTTCAGCCAGTGTGATGGCAGCAGCCACTCCAGCTGGCCTGCTGCTGCCGTCAATAGTATATAGAGGATTCAGTACTGTTTGCAGTTTTAGGAATCCACTGTGGGTCTTGAAACACATACCCTGAGGATAGGGGAAGATTGCTGTAAATTCAATTATTTATTGCTAGTTGGTTATATTATTTTTTTCTCTCTCTCTTTCTCCTAACCTCTTTTTCTTCCTGATTCCCTCTCTTTTTTCCTCCCTCCCCTCCTCCCTCCTCCCACTTCTTTCTTTCTTTCATTTATAATACTGTGAATGGCACAGCAGTTATTTCTTTCTCTGATATTGTGAGTGGCACCGCAGCTAGCCCTGACATCTGTCTTCTCCCTTTCTTTCTCCCCTATCTTGGCAATACTAGTTGTGGAAGAATAATGGATATGAATCATGTGAATAGCCCTGACCACTAATCAGCTGTGATGGTTCCTTTTATATGTCAACTTGACTGAATTTACAGATACTTAGAATGGCTGATGAAGCATTGTTTCTAGGTGTGTTCATGAGAGTGTTTTGGGAGATTGACAAGCAATTTCACGGACTGAGTGGGGAAAATCTGCCCCAATATGGGAAGGCATCAATCAGCTGGAGAACCAGACAGAACAAAAAGGTGGAAAAATAGTAAATTGTCTCTCTCTCTTTCTCTGTCTCCCTTACAGTGCTTGATGCCTTCTTCTGCTGTTCTTGCACATCAGAACTCCAGATTCTTCAGTCTTTGGATTCTGGAACTTGCATCAGCAGCCTCTGAGGGCTCTCAAGCTTTAAACTTCAGACTGAGAGTTAGATCATCAGCTTTCTTTGTTCTCAGGCTTTCCAAGCTGGAGTGAACAACACTATGGGCTTCTCTAGTTCTCTAACTTGCACATAGCCTGTTGAGGGACTTCTCAGCCTCCAATATCATGAGAACCAATTCTACTAATAAACACCCTTTCATGTAGCTATATCATCTATGTGTGTATCTATAACTATTTATATATCCATTGGTTCTGTTTCTCAGAAAACTCTGACTAATACAGCAGGAGAGGTAGTGGCCACCTTTCTCAGTCCAGAATTTCCAATTTCTAAGCGTTTCTATCAATGATGGCAGAGAAAAAAACACATACTACAATGTAATTTGCAACTACACCTCATGGCTTATTATGTAACATTGACATTAATCAATCAGCAGGAAGAGCACTAGACGAGCTCTGTGAGCGAGAACTCTCAAATAAACACATTGTAAATGGTTTCCTTATTCTTGTAGCATGTTTTTCACCCTTGGTGCAGTCCTTTGGCTGTGGCACAATCATCTCAAAATTTTTCTGCCAAAAATTCCGCTGAGGTGTAGATACTGGGACTATATTTGGCCTCACTACTAATTATTCTTTACTTCATTTGCATGTGTTTTTATTATAACTTTATGCTGTGAATTAATTTTCTGTATTTAAAATTTGATTGGTAAGTTTAACTCTATCTTGTTAGCTTTCAACCATCTTCTTTACTTCCCTTAATCATGCCTTAAGCAATGCACATCTTTCCATACATCTGCTTCTTTTCTCTTTCTGTTCTCTCCTGCTCTCACTCATTTGCCTTCCTTTGCACTTTTTTTCCCCTCTCCATAAGATCTGTATCTTTTTATATCTGGCTGACATTAATAGGTTCCTATAAATCTGTAATTTAACTATTTTCATTTATACCACTAATATTAACATATTTCTTTTCTTCTATTCAGTGAATTTGCTTTTGCTCTTTAAATTCCATTCTCAACAATTGCCCGGGAATAAAATCTTTTGTTTACATGAATAATGCTGTGAAAGAGTATGAAACCTATGGAGACTTTTGATGCAAATTGCCAATTTTATTCAAAAAAAGGACAGCATAGTGGTCAACAGCATTGGCTCCAGGCCATAGTAACTGTGTTGGAATCCTGAGTTCTCTATTTGTTAGAAATGTGACTTAAGGAAAGTTACTGAACTTCTCTAACAATTTTCCCATCTTTAAAGTGTGAGTAATATTAGAAGCTACCACATACAGTTGCTGTTAAGATTATATGAATTGATACATGTAATTATTTAGAACAATGTCCAGCATAAATTTGAGTGGTTATTATTACAATTTCTGTTTCTGAGACAATATCTGCTTATTATTTAAATAAGAGTTAATTATTTCATGTACTTTCCTACAATGGTTCTCTCTTAACAAAGTATTTCTAAATTTACAAAAAAAAAAAAAACTTCTTTTTTAAAATTTATTTTTCGAAGACAAGTGTTAATAGCAGTCCTGTAATCTCTTCCATCCCTGAGACAGATAAACACCAGGGAATAAATAGCCTAGAGGAGATCTACTTATAAACAAGCTGATGACTTCAACCCATTTCATAAACATGTTAATGACTCTTATTAGGGGAAAGATACTAGAGTCCTCATATATAAAATATTTTGAGAAAGATTTACCTAGTCATTCTAGACTCCTCATTGTAAATAATTCTGAACTTCTTGGATTCATGCAACATGGCTAATTAGAGAACAGAAGCATCATTATAGAAGCCAGCTTCTATTTATGTAATCAACAGGGTATAAGTCATAACTGTTCAGAAAGGAAAATGACTTCTTTTTCTAACCAGTATTTATCCTTATCTTGCTCAAAATCCTCACTGCTAATCTAAAACCAAAATGTTTTCTCAATGTGAGTAAACAGAGGTGACTTTAAAAGCTGTGTTTAAAGATTTCAGAATATAACAAGAGAAATCCCTCGTGTGTACATGATATTTGTTTGACTCTTTTGAATCACTAGATATATTATATGTTGATATAGGGTGTGTGTTTGTGTCTGTATATGCTTGTGTGTGCATATGTGTGTATGTTTATATATTTATATAAGTCAATAATAGATCTGATGGTTTTATAAGGAGTTATTCCATCC
>NW_012115032.1:3415740-3509781 GCF_000951035.1 Colobus angolensis palliatus | reverse complement strand
AGTACCTCAGTTCAAAATGCAGAAATCACCGGTCTTGTGTGTCCTTCGCGCTGGGAGTTGGAGACTGCAGCTGTTCCTATTCGGCCATCTTGCTCTGCCCCCTAACTGCCTACTTTGTTATTTGTAAACATTCTATAGTAAGCTGTCAGTGAACATCTTCCACATTTTTATTTAATTAAAAATTAATTATTTTAGGTTAACTAGATATTTCTATACTTATCGCTATGGCATATCATTCTATATTTAAATTAGTAAATATCAGGAATTTTATTAAGTATGTGATCTAAGGTAGACTTCACCTATAAAGCATTTGTTATTTCTACTTATCATAAAATATGGTAAGTTTAGTATGCCTTTGTGACTAACATTCTCTCAAATCAAGTGTTCTAATCATAATCCATGTAACATTAATACATTGTACTGATTTCTGAGTTATCTTCACGTTGGCATCATTTTGAACATTTCTTTCTTGTTTTTGTTTTTCTATTTTTCATGGTATATCAATATAAATTTAGCCACATTTTTGTAGCTTTGTCTCATTTGAAAGCAACTCATTGTCTTAGTTTTATATAAGTGATTTTGTTTTTTCCTTTGGCATCATGACATCCTTCTGTCCCTGCTCTCTGAATATAGATACAGAAAACTGATACAGGTCAAACTGAGAGGGGCTTCCAAGGATGATGCAGGATTCTGGGAAAATCCATCTGAGTACAGTGCAGGAAACAATGAGTTAATTCCAAATATGACACCCTTAAAAGCATTACATAAATAGAGACAACTAAAAAGTAATTTACATGAGTCAAAAGTAGATGCACTACGTAGACAAATATAGCGATGTCTACATCATGCAAGACAAAAAAGGCTTGCATGAATATCAGGGAGCAGTCTAGAATGTATCAAGAGATGAAAAAAGTGTTCTCTTTCCTGATTTCTGATTCAGCACCCACTATACACAGAAGATCATGGTTTTTGTCTTTGAATGACAAAAAAGTGATCTCTTTCCTCTCTAGGCTTCTGATGTACTGTAACTTTCACAACATAAATCACTCATTTTTATGTATCAGTAACATTTACCTAATTTTTCTCTCACCTTTAAATGACCACAAAATTTATACTGGTGAAAGTTATTTCAGTGATTTTTAAGAACCACAATTTTATCCTGTCATTCCAAAATATGATTTTAACTGTACCTCCCATTTTTCACCTTTATAATCTAAAATAATATTTGTTGCATAGTATGTGGGGCGTCATTCATATCAATAGTAGCACATTGCTTTACAAAGTTGCCTGCTCCTATATTGCCATATTTTCTTTATCAATACTCTATTTGGACATGTGATTAATTTGTCTCACCATGTTTATGGAGTTAATAAAACTGCTTAAAAGCTATCACTGATGTTAACTTCTTATTTAAGTCATCCAGCACCTGTTACTAACCACTTTCTCCCAAAATATGTTACATTTTACCAAATTTATTGTTTTCTTCCATATTTTGTGCTATTTTAAACTAGTATATATTCTTGAACCAAAACAATGACGAAAAATATTGATCAAGTGTTCTTTAGAGTTTTTCTTTCAACTATTTAAAGACTTATATATATCTGTGTTTTCTCTAGAATTTTTAACTGAAAATCTTGTATATCCAAAGTAAAGGACCTATAGCTACTTCTATCCTTAATTGACACTTCTTCCTGAGAAATGATTGAGTCACAAATACATATGCTTTTCAGGAAGTACAGTTTTATTTCAACTAAGTCCTTGTGAGATATTTCTAGTCCTTCTGAGAATACAAGTCTTTATGAAACAGAACATATGTTCCATTTTGCAGCCTATCCCACTTTCGTGGTAGTTGTAATATTTTCTGCAGATTTATTTTCTTCCAAGCCACCTGGTGCATTATCCAAAGAGTTGCACACATATATAGAATGTTTCAATAGCTATGTAATACAAAATATTATAAATACAAGTGTGTATTAAGGAATTCTATTAAAATGACTTTTTTTTTTTTTAATGTGGTGTTTTCTGAAAGTGGGCAAAAGCTAATTTGCAGATTTTAGTTGTTATCTAAACACATTTGAAACCAGTGCCATTCTCACTTGAAGCGAAAGTGTGAAATGGTAAAATGCTAAAACTAAAAAGAGTACTTTTTAGTTCTCAAGAGTAGTAGATGAGCTTAAGTATCCAAAAAACAAGCCAAATGAATAAGCTTATGAATGATAATAATCTAAATTCAGGAATCAAATTTACTTATCTTTGTTTTACCCTCATAACTTCCTTCAGTGTCCTGTCCATAGGAGGTTAGTAATAAACGCTATTGGGTAACTGATTAAATAAAGGAAAGCATGACTATATCAAAACATATGACTTATCTTTCTGCATATATACATATACACACATATGTATGTATATGTAAATATATATGCATGTGAAACAAACTCATGGCTGCTAACATATATACATATGCAACAGTGTGTGTGTAGAAGTCTCCCCTTATCTGTGACACTGCTTTCTGTAGCTTCAGTCACCTGCAGTCAGCCATGGTGCAAAAATAGGTGAGTATACTACAATAAGATATTTTGACACAGAAATAATCACATTTAAATAACTTTTATAACAGTATACCATATTTTCTAAATTTTATTATTAGTTGTTCATCTTTTACTATGCTTAATTCATAAATTAAAACATCATAGTTATGGGAAAACATATTATATATAACATTTGGTAGTATTCATAGTATCAGGAATCCGCAGGGGGTTTTGGAACATCTCCTTCACGAATCAGGGGAAGCTATTTTATAATGAGTATGAGAGAGAATCTCACATCACATTAAGGATTATATCATCATAAAAAATAAATATGAGAAACATACTGAAAAACTGAAAATCTACCACATCCATGACATGTATATAAGCTGAATGCTTACCAAGATGTGTACGATGAATATCTTGCCATTAATGGATTCCCTGTCTAGTTTTATAGACTCCAGAAGAACACACACACACACGCACACACACACACACCTACACACAATCTCTCTCCTGCTTTGCTGAGTGAAAATATCTTCTCAAAAGAAGATATTGATGAAAAGCTTAATAAGTCACTGTATCCTAAGGCTAAATGACAATAAATGAACAATTTGACAACTTCAAAAATGCAAAGTCAACGAAAGATTCCTATCTCAAGCAATGTTGAAATGAAAGCTATTGGAAACCTTGTAATGCTTAGAAATATATGTATAGCCAAGCACTATCTTGCCTCTCAAGATGTGAGCAAAATGCTTCTCTTTAAAGAATATCAATCCAGACCACGTTCCCATTGACAGCGTGGATCTAAAGTAATACTGGAGATTTATTAAGTTCCCAAAGTCCATCACTCCATCCTCAAAAATCCTGTGAAGGGAACTTATGAGGTTAGATTCTCTTCAAGTTCACCTTAGTTGTTGTGATACTTTTGTCAGCATTACAGCTAGAAATTGCATTGAAGTATCTTATGATTGATTTTTTGACAGATAATAATGATATTTTCATGAATTTTATTGAATATAGATAATATTTATTGCTTCTCTATAGTAATAGAAATGTTGAAGGCAGTGTGACACTTTGGTTAAAGGGATAATAGAAAAAGGTTACATGATGACCAGTGTCTCTGACAGTTCTTTAACAGAAGTAATTGTTTAATAGGAAGGCTGATATCCGACAGCTGCTATGATGAGGAAGGCCAGACTCTTGAGAGAATGTATAGCTTCTCTTCAGTGCCTTTCAGGTCTGATAGCACTACACACTCCTATATGACAATTCTGAATGGACAGCTTATATGTAATTGATATATTCAGGGTGGCGGATTTTAAGTTTTGATAGCTTCCGTAAAGCAATAGCTGTATTTTATTCAAAATATCTTCTAAAATATGATTATTGTATCACTTAATAACTGAAAATGTGAAAGCATTTACATATATGTATGTTTACATATTTAGATTAGTATAACAAGTATAAATAATGGAAGTTGAGGTTCTGTTTAAAGAAGTATATTTAACATTTTTATATGTCGTAATATGTTTCTCTACCAGATAGTTGATAAGGACTTTCAAATTCACAAGAATGTTAAAAAGAGGATTGGATCAAACTTTTGAAGAGTCTCTCAAGGTACTTGGTAAAAAAAAAAAAAAAATGCTATCTATACTTTAAATGTCTAGTTATCTAAAGATGAGTGTGATAATCTTTTTCATATTTTACTGGATATTTGTAATTACTTTTCTATTAACAACCTGCTAATGATATTTGGATAGTGTTCTGTTGAGTTATTTTATTTATTTATTTATTTATTTATTTATTTATTTATATATTTATTTATTTATTTTGAGATGGAGTTTCACTCTCCTTGCCCAGGCTGGAGTGCAATGGTGTGATCTTGGCTCACTGCATTCTTCACCTCACGGGTTCAAGAGATTCTCTTGCCTCTGCCTTCCAAGTAGTTTGGATTACAGGTGCCCGCCACCATGCCCGGCTAAGTTTTGTATTTTTACTAGAGACAGGATTTCACCATGTTGTCCAGGCTGGTCTCGAACTCTTGAACCTCAAGTGATCCACCCGCCTCGGCCTCCCAAAGTGTTAAGATTGCAGGCATGAGCCACCGCGCCTGGCCTTAAGTTTTTTATAATAGCTAGAAAACTAGAAACTTCTCAGTCTACCTCTCCATAACTACTTGCTGAAGAGACAAGAAACAAAAAAACACCACCCACAGAGGAGCACACAGAGAGACAACCATGCCAACTTTTCTTGGGTCGGAGGACTGAAAAAGACATTGTTTTGAGATTAAAATCCCAGAAGTTTAATCCTTAAAGGAAATAAAGAAACAATGATTGTAAAAGGAATAAGATATGCTGATAATTATATTTTTTTGTTTGTATATCCCATTAATGAATAATTTCAAGGATTAGGTAAGGAAAAATAGAGATGGTTCTTTCACTTCATCAGAACTACATAGGATATATGATCATTAGATTCTAGGAGTCTTAATGGATGCTATGTCTGTTCTCCAATTATGAGTATTAAAGATAGAGTATTTCACATATTTTCCAGAAGAAAAGCCAAAGGAAACTCATGTGATCTCTCTGTTGGCCAATAATAAATCATGATATTATAAACACCTTCTTATTCAGGAAAAAAAAAAAAAAGGATACATAATAAAATATTCAAACTATATAGCAAAACTATAGGGCAGAGTTTTGGGCGTTAGTGTAAAGCAATCAAATTTGCATCCTCAATATATTCCCAAAGCTATGTGGAGCAGAGTGAAACTAGCATATATATGGGAAAACCTCCCAGAGCAGTATTATGGTAGCCCAAGCAAAAAAAAAAAAAAAAAAAAAAAAAAAAAAAAAAAAAAAAAAAAAAAAAAAAAGAGATTCTTAAAGGTAGACTGAAAAATATGGGCATATTAAATGTTTTTTAAGATGGAATTAGCAATACCTGGTATTTGAAAGGATCTTGAGTGGTAAAGAAAAGGGAAGCATCATAGATGATACTGATGATATTCCAGGATGAACTAGTAACTAGGTGGATTGGATTGAGATAGGGAACTGTGAAAAAGAAGGGGGATTGCTGTGTTGGTATTGTTCTGAGGTAGGAAGGAGATTACAAAATCAGTTTTCGACAAGATTTCAAGTTTTGTGTGAGACAGAGATCTGGGTATATAACTTGACATCAAAAGAGTGTTCTGAATTGTTTATAAAAATTACTAAATAATAGTCATATGTAACTGATAGTATGGGACTAAATATGATCACTGAAAAAAACAGTGTAGGCTGAGAAGGACCAGTGATTAAGCACTGCAGAGAAACAGTAACACTGAAGAAGGGGCCAAGAAAGAGACTGTATTAGTTTGTTCATGTTGCAGTAATAAAATGCCATAAGGTGGGAGCTTGTAAACAACAGAAATTTATTCCTCACAGTTCTGAAGGCAGAAAAGTCCAAGATCAAGGTGCCAGTGGATTCAATGTATGATGAGGGCTGACTTTCTAGTTTATTGATTACCATCTTCTTGCTGTGTCTTCAAATGGTGAAATGGATGAGGGAGTTCTCTGAGGGCTCTTTTATATGGGCACTAATGCCATTCATGAGGGATCTGCTCTCATGACCTCATCACCTCCAATGACTCCACTTCCTAATGCCATCAAATTAGGAGTTAAGATTTCAGCAGTTAATTTTTTGGAGAATGTGAACAGTCAATCTGTAGCAAGACCTAGAAGACGTTGAGAAGTTATTTGAAGAAACAACAGAAAAGACATGAAGTTTGAGTGTTACACAAGCCAAGAAAAGATAACTTTCAAGGAAAGACAATATTGTCAACCTAAAACAAAACACAATGATTCTGAAAATTTGATTAGAATAACTGAAAATACATATTTTTGTTGAGCATTATATAATCATTTTTAAGTTTAGTAGAAACATCTTGAAATTCTTGTTATTGGTACATGTATCAAGCCAGTGAAATAATGCTTAAACACTTTAAATTATGAAGAAAATAATGTGTATCACAACTAACTTATTTTGCAGTTAGGACAATTTAAAATATTTTAGATATGCCAGACAGTAAAACAGCATCTATGCAACATTTTTGAAAATGACTGTAATACTGGTGCTAAAATCAACAGACAGATTAATGGAACAATACACATAGAGACCCGAAATAATCTCTAGGATCTTTAAGATCTCAATACCTAATAAAGGAAGCATCACTAATGAATAAAAAGCCATGCATTCCTTCAAAAATGTAGACATAAATTTTGACTATCTAAAAAAATTTAACTCAACATATTATAAGATCAATTCAGGAGAATTAAATATTTATTTATACAATTACTACAATTAAATACATTGGAAAATTTTAAGTAATTGCTTACCCAACTTAAAAAAATCACAACTGGACACTGAAAAATATTTCCAACTGATTTCATGCATTTGCTATTTTTTCAAAAAATTTATAAGAAAATTTAAATAAAATTATAAGTATACATAATTAAGAGAGATATCAAATATTAACTAACAAATTATAACAGTATATTAAAAAGCAATATTTCATGACCAAGTACCTTTTATCTCAGAAATACAAAGATCATTCAACATACAACATACTTCCATGTAATTTATTGTTAGTACATCAAAGACCAAAAACATACTGTTACCTCAATAGATATAAAAAAAAACTTGTAATAAAGTTATTCAACTATGTAAAAACATACTTGTAAACTAAATATGGAAAAGATTTGAGTAAACTCCAAATCAAAAATCATAAGGCAGAAAGCTGATTATGATGATAATGGCAAAATTAAGACTCTTAATATTCAATAAATATCATAAAATACAAAGAAAATAAAAAGAACACAAGTTTTAAAAGATATTTACAATGTTTATAAAAAACAAGGAAGTTAAAGAAACTCCTGAACATTGGCACAACAAAGGGAAGCTGTGGGAGAAGACTCTCAATGGAAAAATAAACAAAGATATAAACAGATTCACAGACAGGGACAACCAGAAGGCAAATAACCATGGATAGAAATAGTCAAACTCATTAGAAATTAGAGCAATGAGATAAAACAAAAACAGAATATAACTTTGCTTCTTAAAATTAACAAAAATAAAAAATCTGATAAGTGTAGGCAGATATTTGGTATTCAGGAATTTTGTCTACTAAAGTTGGAAATGTAGATTAGTGTGTTCATGATGGAGAACAATCCAGCAATGTTTAGCCAAATTAGATACAAATGTATTCTTTGTTTCAGATTCTCTTGCTGGTATTTATAGAGGCCTAGGAAATTCTCACACATATCCATAAAGATATACATACAATGAAGTTCACCTCATTGTTTGAGGCTGTGAGGTATTGGAGGCAATCTGTGTGACCTTAATTGGGGAAATGGATAAGTAAAATATGTTGAATGTATATTAAGGAATACTATGCAGAAATTAGAATCTACTTAGTTATGATAGAAACTACATTTAGAGTGCTGTGTGAACACAAGGAATTAATAAACTCAGGTTTATAGTGTGATTTCCCTAAAGTCACATATAATACATATACTATATATAGTTTTATGTACATATATATCACACAGCATATAACATAAATACATATATACATGACACATATCAGAATGGTTTCCTTTGTAGGATTGAGAAGTTAGAGTGAAAGATTAGAAATATATTGGAATAAAGCCATATTACATACACCAATGTTGCCATATTGTAAAGAACCAGATTTATTAACTTAATTCTCTCTACCTGAAATTTTTTCTCTCTCTATCTAACTGATTTAGCTTAGAGGAGATTATATGAAAAGTTCTAAAGAATATCACTGACACATGTGACTTCATAAAACTTTATATACAGTCAAAAAGCAGATAGACAAATGACAAATTGAAAACACACTTTGTAATAAATATGACAGGCATAGATTTAAACATATTGACCTGTAAGTTTTACACATCAATAAATACACACATAGTTTCTTTATATGTAATCACCTTTTCACATAAAATAAACATAAAGGCCAATAAACATATGAATAATATTCAATCTAATTCAATCATGCAAATTTTTTAAACTATGTGTTTTTCCTTCTAACCAAGGAATAAGAAAATACAACGTTTTTATAGTATGGAATGCTCCTTAAATGATGGCTGAAAAAGAAATTAGTAAGTCTATATGAAAGTTTTGGCATGATTTATGTCAAGCACAAGTGCCCAAAATGATGAGCAAAAGTGAAGACTTCTTATCTGTCAATAGTGTGATGATAAAATTTTGCGACATGAAAAACTAGAAAAAAAACAAAGCAAAAAGTTCTCATTTCACTTATGTCAAAATACTAAGAGCCATCTAAGTCACAGCCAACATCACACTGAGTGGGCAAATGCTGATAGCTTTCTCCTTAAGAATTAGAATAAGATAAGGATCTCTTACCATTCCTATTTAACATAGTACTGTAATTCCTAGCCAGAGCAGACAAGCAGGAGGAAGAAATAAAAAGCATCAAAATGGGAAAAGAATAAGTCAAACTATCTCTTCTTGCTGACAATATGATTCTATATCTAGAAAACCCTAAAGACAATGCCAAAGGGCAGTAATAAATAACTTCAGTAAAGTTTTGGGATAAAAAATTAATAAACAAAATGTACAAAAATTAGTACATTCTGTGAACTAGGAATGTTTAGGCTGAGAGCAAAATCAAGAGCCAAATCCTAATTACATTAGCCACACACACCACGAAAAAAAACACCTGGGAATAAATGTAACCAAGAAGGTGAAGATCTCTACAAAGAGTACCACAAAACACAATTGAAAGAAATCATAGATGACACAAAAAAATGGAAAAATATTTTATGCTCTTGGGTCAGAATAATTAATATTGTTAAAATGGTTATACCATACACCTCAATGTCCAGATTCAATGCTATTCCTATTAAAATACCAATGTCAAACTACAGGGCATCATTTCAATAGATTT
Organism: Colobus angolensis palliatus; assembly: GCF_000951035.1. Classification (NCBI taxonomy): domain Eukaryota; kingdom Metazoa; phylum Chordata; class Mammalia; order Primates; family Cercopithecidae; genus Colobus; species Colobus angolensis. Next base: position 3,500,277 of record NW_012115032.1, on the reverse strand, counting down.
AGAAAAGAACTATTTTATAATTTAGATGGAACCAAAGAAGAGCCTGAATAGCCAAAGCCATCTTAAGCATAAAGAACACAATGGGAGGCATCACATTACCTGAGTTCTAACTATATTATAAAGTTACAATAACTGAAACAGCATGGGACTGGTAAAAAATGACACAGAAACCAATGGGACAGGATGGAGAACTCAGAAATGAAGCCTCATGTCTACAACCAACTGATCTTTGACAAAGTTCACAAAAATAAGAAATGTGGAAAGGACCCTCTATTTAATAAGTAATTATTATTAAATTATTTATTAAATAGGGTTTACTGGGTTTACTGAGTTAACTGGCTAGCCATATTCAGAAGAATGAAACTGAACTCTGACCTTTTACCTTATACAAAAATTAACTCAAGATCAATTAAAGGTTTAAATATAAATTCTCAAACTACGAATTCTAGAATAAAACCCAGAAACACCATTCTGGACATTGGTCTTGGGGAATAATTTATGACTAAGTTCTCAAAAGTGATTGCAATGAAAAGGAAATTGACAAGTGGGATTTAAGTCAACTAAAGAGCTTCTGCACATCCAGAAAAACCTAATGACAGAGTAATGTAAAATCTACAGAATGGGAGAAATTATTCACAAACTATTCATTTGAAAAAAGTCTAATATCCAGAATCTATAAGGAACTTAACTCAACAAGCAAAAAACAAATAACCCCATTAAAAAGTGGACAAGATACTCTAACAGACACTTCTCACAAGAAGACTTACAAGCAACCAACAAGCATATGAAGAAAACGCTCAACATCACTAACAACACTAATCATCAGAGAAATGCAAGTCAAAACCACAATGCAATACCATCTCACACAAGTCAGAATGGTGATTATTAAAAAGAAGCAAGCAAACAAACAAACAAAACAGATGCTGACAATGATGTGGAGAAAAGAGGAAGCTTGTACACAGTTGGTGGGGATGTAAATTGGTTCAGACATTGTGGAAAACAATTTGAAGATTTATCAAAGAACTTAAAATAAAACTACTGTTCAATCCAATAATCCTATTACTGGGTATATATCCAAAAGAAAATAAACTATTCTACCAAAAAGACACATGCACTTGTATGTTCATCACAGCACTATCCACAAAAACAAAGGCATGGAATCAACCTAGGTGTTCATCAACGGTGGATTGGATAAAGAAAATGTGGTACATATACACCATCAAATATTACACAATAAAAAAATGAAATCATGTTCTTTGCAGTAATATGGTTGCAGCTAGAGGCCATTCTCTTCAGTGAATTGATACAGGTACAAAAAATCAAATACTGCATATCTCACTTATAAGTACGGACTAAATATTGCATTCTCCTAGACATAACAATAGCAACAATAGAGAGTGGGGAGCACTAAAGGGGTAAATGAGGAGGTGGGTAAGAGTTAAAAAAAAACTAACTATGGGGTACTATGCTCAGAACCTGGGTGAAAGAATCAATCATACCACGAACCTCAGCACAACACAGTATACCCGTGAAACAAACCTGCAATGTACCACCTGAATCTTAAATTAAAATGTTGAAATTAAAAATAAAATAAGTCCTCATTTTTCTTCAACTAAACAATGGAGGTTGTTAAATAAACTTTTTAAAATAAGGAGTCTGAAATTTTATAAAATAATCAATCTTGAATTATTCCCCACTTTTGTCTAGATACAAAAAAAAAAAAATCAGCATTTAAACAAAACCAAAATACAACATTTGTTTTATTTTCCCGGTTATTTGTTTGTTTATTCATACCAAATACTAAAAAGTATTTTATCTGAGTGGTATTGATGTCTGATTTTTATTTGTGCCTTTAACATTTCTTGATTATGTAAATTTTCCACTATGCACACAAATTACATTTATATTCACAAATATATTTAGGATAATATTTTGAGAAACTTCAACCCACAAATGCCCATTAAATGAAGAATGCACTTAACTTTAACCCTCATAGTTTTCCAGTGTTCAGATTTGAAACATTTCATTTTTATTCGTGGTGTTTGTTGGGTAGACTGGGGAGAATCTCCAGAACCCAAGAATCTGGTAAAATAAAGTGAGGTACTAAGAGCTATGTCTGTAGTTGTAAATCATCCGAGAAGTAACACCATTTGAAATGAGCAACAAAAACAAACCTGTAAAAAATTGTCTTTAATATACGTAGGATAATATGGAACTTGGAAAATTCTATTCAAAATCATTTTAAGGTAATTTTACTTTCCCCAGACATTTGTGAAGTCCTTCTGACATTTTTGGAGACAGTTAGGTACAAAGTAAATCTTTGAGCAAATCATGTATTTTAAGAATATTCAGAAAAGTAAAGTGTATTGCTGTGGCATGTTAAGTAAGCTAATCATGTGATCAGAGGGTTGGAACTTTCAGCCTCACCCCTCAACCTCCAGGGAGGTGGGAGGGGCTGCAGGTTAAGCTGATCGCCAATGGTCAATGATATAGTCAATCATGCCAATCTAATGAATCCTCCATAAAAACTCAAAAGGAGAACTTCTGGATAGCTGAACTCATAGAGGTCCCTGGAAGATAGCAGCACTTAAGAGGGCACAGTAGCTCCACAACCCTTCCCCCTACCTCACTTAGGCATCTCTTCTATCTGGCTATTATCTGTATCCTTTGAAATATGCTTTATAATAAAAGGATAAACTTAACATTTATTTTTTAATTTGGAATTTTAAAATATTATTAAACAGTACTGTAATCCTTTGGGACATTAAAAATAAGAGAAGAATCAAAGTTTTGCTAATAAGGGACAAGAGTATTGAGTGACAGGCAATTTCAAAACCAAAATGATTCTATCTTTTCACATAGCTGTCATAGCTTCACCACCAAGAAAACTGTCACATTTTTAGAGAAGCCCCTAATTTTGAAAGAATTTCTGCAAGCTTATTTCACTGTGTTTTATTTCACCTGACAAAAGTGTTTACCTCATGTGATAGGAACAGTTTCATAGCAGTAATTAAGAAAATGTAATGAACAGAGGTTGGTAGCAAAACACTTTATTATTGATTTTTGCTTATAGCTTTTCACTGTGTAGATAGGTTATAAATTCAAAATATTATTGGCATTTATAAATTAAATAGAATCTCATATAAAAATTATAATTGCTAGTAAGTACTAGCTCATAAATAAAATTTCTTGTATTTTTCAATGAAATGTATTCCTTAATTGTGAAAATCACAAACCTGAATTTAGCACACTAAATATCTTCAGGTGCAATTTTGATTTCAGTCATCATTCTGCTTTCTTCAACTACATGTTTCTGTGTTTCACTTGTTGTTTCACCTTCCTTCCTATAAATATATATCACAGCCTATATTTCCATGGCAACAGTGTTCTGTTTTCCCAGTTATCAGGAAAGAAAAAAATGGGAATGTGTTCCCTATGGTAAATGATTAGCTGAACTAAAACTATCAACCATGTTTGGGACATTTACTGGTATATATTCTATGCCATGTGATCATGGAAAACCTGAGTTTATCAAAATGACAGAAATTTTGTATATTTACCTGAGAACTTTATCATATCAAATTGATTTTGGAAGATCAAGCAGTCAAAAATATGCTACTTACCTGTATTAGATCAGAATATCCCACTATTTATTATACAATGAGTTTGTGGTATACTAATAAACCTACATGTTAAAAAATGTTTCATGAAGACATTTGTAAATGTTTATTTAAATAATGTAAACCATGACTGACTGAAGAACTTAGAATATTTTCAAACAATGTGAAGTCTGGGGTTTTATCCCACTTGCAAGCTAACGAGTTAACTTACCACAGTTTCATGGATGCTGACAAAAGTCATACAAGTCCTGGGTCAAAGACAAATTATTTTATTATTCATGGCCCACCAGGCAGCATGAGCATCGGCATATTTTTGATAGTTGTCGTCGCTCTTATGTTTCACAGAAGCAACGTGAATATGCCCAGAGGCAGCCAGCGCATGCAGTAGGTTGCATTACAATAGAAGAGCCCTAAGTTTAGGAAACCCAAATTTCTTATTTGGACAGTAAGCATGCTTTTTCTATATTGAAGAAGTATTATGTTGAATAGCATGCATGTATGCCTTACATTTGCTCCAGAGGAAGATAGTATAACTATTTCCCAAGCTGTTCACTATAATAATGTATTTGAAAAGATAGTCAAGATTAAAGACCATCTTGTGTCTCCACTCAGAAGACATTCAGAAATACAATAGTCGATGGAGAATTGTCTCCTAACAGTCCTTCAATACGCTTATTTCCATTGTAAATCTTTAAGGAGTAGGAGGATGTTCTAAATCTAATTTGCATATCAAAACCGTGTGTGTGTGTGTATGTGTGTGTATGATGAGTGAAATATCTCTTAGTAAGAGGATGTAGAAATCAAGAAAAAGTTGAAGTAAAATTTTTTCAGTCCTGGATATTTTCAAACAACTTAATATTCCCCTACCGTTGCATTCTTAATTATTTTAATATATAATGGGTAATAGGAGCTTTTCATTCAATTTAGTGAAAATAGTTATTTAGGTATAATGGCCTATATTTGAATACCATCTCCAATATTAACTGTTTAGATGTGAAGAAAAAAAGAAAGAAAAACTCTCTGAACTCCAGGCTTTTTTTTGTGTGAAATTTTACCTAAAGAATTCAATTTCTTGACTAAATGAAATAATGCATGTAAATAACTTAATGTCTGCCTAGTAAATACATATTTTCTATATAATTAAAATATATGATAGAATATTATATCATATTAATTTCTATATTATAATTTGAGCAATTATGAAATAAACCTGAACATTAAATTAATATAGGAGTTTTAAGGTAAGGGTAAAGTAAAAACTGAATTAAATATTTGTGCATGCCCAGAGGCACAGGCATATATCCATATAAGACAATATTCATTAGAAAATGTCAAACAGGGACCTAGAAGAATGTTTTCACCAAGATGGCAAAGTACCAGCCCTCAAAACCCCACCACATGAGAACAAATATAGACTGCTATCCAAATAGCAAAATAGTCCAGAGAGGGCTCAAGGATCCATTAAAATCTGCAGCAACACAGTACAGTTAAAAACTGGAGAATATCTACATATGAGATATCTACATATCTAAGGTATGAGATTCACATACCTTAGATACGAGGAGAAAGCTAGGAGCAAAGAAGAAAGGCAAAAGCTATTGGTATCAGTCATACAGTAGGAATCATTGTGGTCCTCAGTGGCCTGCTCCACAAAGGACAGTGGCATCTTTTGCCATGAAGGTAGCCAACAGTCATTTCTACCAGAAAACCCCAGAGATAGAGATATGGCTGCATAAGTCCTCGCCTACCCAAGGAGTGGCCACCATTGAGCTGCTTCGAAAAATAAACCTCTCCCAAACCCATGAGTCCTCCAGCCTTGGAGCCATGGCTACAATGAGAGTGCCCACACTATCAAACTAGGCTCTGTGTCTGTAGTGAACCAACCTATCTCTCAGACACCAGGGCCATTGTCATAGCACGCTAGTTTGCACTATGTATTCCAGAGAGAAGTTCTTGCTGCTTGTGCCAAACTCCAGGCATCAGCTCAGTTGCCATTAAAACTAGTTCCTGCCTGGACACCAGACCCTTTCTAATACTGCTCATGCCTGAGTTCCTGTTCTTGGCTCCCTCATTACTTCACAAACATCCATGTTTTGCATACTGCTACCAATGCAGTAGGAGAGATACCTGTGTCCTAGACGTCAGTGCCAATACAGACCTGGCTCTCCAGAGTTATAGTCTTCTATGTGTGCCTGTACTTCAGGCCTCAGCTGTGTGGCTACTCAATGGACACCACTCATCAAAGACACCAGGTGCTACTGCCACCAGGAGTGAACCTGCAAGTGAGACCCAGTGCCAAGAGGGGCCACATCAGTCACAACTTTCCCAATGGGAGAATAATTGATTGGGAGGATGTTAGAAGCCACTGCCACTAAAGACCCCAACAACGCTTGCTGCCACTGAAGACATCCACAGCATTGGTTCCTGAAGATCCCTGCAATCTTCATCAATACCAGCCTCTACTGACAGAGCTACACAAAGACTACACCTGTGTCCACACAGGTGCCAGAAGCCCCACAACATATCTAGCAAGTGCCCTTGCATCCATCCACACCAAAGGGGAAGGTCTTTCCTTGGAAAAACTAGCCTGTAAAATGACAGACATCAAAATAAGGCAACACAAATCCACGAAGAAAAACACACACATACACACACACACACAAAGAAACATAACACCACCAAAATAACACAATAATTCCCAGTATCTGACTCCAAAGAAATGACACTATATAAGCTGCGTGATAAATGTTTTAATAATTGTTTTTAAAAACACAACAAACTTTTTTAAAAATGCCGATAGATGATTCAACAAAATTACAAAAAGTTCTAAGTTTAGAAATTAACAAGATAATATATAGATGGATGGATAGATAGATTAGATAGATAGATAGATAGATAGATAGATAGATAGATAGATAGATAGATAGATAGATGATAGATAATTTCCTGAATTTCTGGAACAAACAGAAATTCTGGAAATAAAAAAAAAATAGAATGAAGTGAAAATGTAAAATAGAGTGTTAAAGGTAGAAACCTGTTTCCAGTTTGTTAAAGAATATAAAATAGTACTTCCTATCACACTAGTACCTGATGGGCACATATGTCCAGGTGGAGTTTCCCAAAGGTGGAAATTTTGAGAAAGAGACTGATGTTGACTTCTAGGGCTATCTGCTGCTCATTAGAGATGAAGAGGGGCCCCTAGAAGGAGTAGTTTGCATGCAGGTGGATGCTGTTATGTTTTTCCGCACGTTGGAGAATGAGGTAAGTTTGCAGACTGTTTAGCACTACTATAGTTGAATGGCCAGCTATCGGAACACAAGGGAGATTCTTCTAGTTCTGATGGGAACCCAGGATGCCATAAGTTCCACTAACCCAAAGGTCATCGATGACACCAGGGTGAGGAAGCTCTCTAATGACCTAAAGCAGTGCATGTACTACGAGATGTGTGCTACACACGGGCTAGAAGTGGAGAGGGTCTTCCAGGACATTGATCAGAAGATTGTTGCCTGTTACAAGGACCTATTTCTTCTCTGTCCCATCAACTCCCAGCACCAGCCAGAAGGAACTTTGGCTTGATGTTCCTTCCACTGCCAATAAGCCTATGCCTAATCATAAGCAGTCCAAGTGCCGGTCCAACCTTTTCACCTCTTGAATATGGAGTGACCCAGACAGAGAGAAAAAAAGGCCTGGAGAGTCATGTGGACAGCATGGGGAGCAGCAGAGCCATCCCCGTTAAACAGGACTTGCCCTTCTTTGTCTTTGCACTGAGAGCCAGCACTTACCTCAAGCCTGCTATAGCCTGTGCCCATTATCCTCCCACTGGTCAGGGCTGAGGGGTGGTCAGACCAGCCTGCATTGTGCTGAAAGCACACAATCATCCCAGCTTCCCAGGCCTTAATCAATAGGCAGTGGGAGTGAACTCCAGATTGGCTGATTGCTAGCACAATGCCACTGTTTTTCCTGACTTCAGTGCATCTCTGATAGACCTTTGACACCTTTCAACAAAGAGTTTATGGGAGGAAGAACTGTAGAAATGGAGAGATCCTCAAGAAAGCTGGGCAACTCACAAAACACCCCTTAATTTCTATAGCAGGCAATTCACTCCACAAAGGAAGGAAATCAATGAGAGTTTACACTTTTTCTTTGAGGAGCCTTTCTTTAAAAAAAAAAAAAAAAATCATTTACTGGAGCTTTGCATATTTTGGGTACAAGCAATGGCAGAAACATAAGGCATTAAAAAGCAAAAGAAAGAATCTCTTAACTAAATGACAATTTCTTGAAATATATACAGTCAGAGGAAGAAAAATGAAAAGGAATAAAGAAAGCTCATGGAATCTGTGGGATAGCATCGAAAGAACAAATATTCAACTTACAGGAATTCTAAAAGAAGAAAGGAACAAAAGTGCATAAAGCTTATTTCAAAAAATCATAGCAGAAAACTTTCCAAATCTGGGGAAGGGTATAAAAATCCAGTTACCATAAGATAAAAGTTTCCAAACAGTTTCAATTCAAAGACTACACTAAGGCATATTGTCAAAAACCAAAGACAAAGGGAGGATCCTGAAAGCAGCAAGAGAAAATATGCAAATCACATACAAAAGAGTTGTAATAATGCTAACAGCAGATTTCTCAGAAGAAATTTTGCATGCCAAGAGAGCGTGGAATAATATATTCAAGGTGCTGCACTTAAACTGTAAATCAAGAATATTTCAACCAGGAAAGCTATTCTTCAGAAATAAGGAGAGATAAAGATGTCCCCAGACAAACAAAATCAGAGGGAATTTATCACCAACAGACCTGTCTTTTTAGAAACACTAAAGGGTCTGGCATGGTGGCTCATGCCTATAATCCTAGCACTTTGGGAGGTCAAGGCACACAGATAACTTGAAGTCAGGAGTTCAAGACCAGCCTGGCTAAATTAGCAAAACCCTGTCTCTACTAAAAATGCAAAAATTAGCCAGGTGTGGTGGCACATGCCTGTAATTCCAGCTACTCAGGAGGCTGAGGAATAATAATGGCTTGAACCTTGGAGGCGGAGTTTACAGTAAGCCAAGACTGTGCCATCACACTCCAACCTGGGTGACAGAGCTAGAGCCTGTCAAAAAAAAAAAAAAAAAAAAGAAAAGAGAAAAAAAAAAAGGAAGGAAGAAAAGCAAAACTAAATGGAATTATTTATTATTTCAGCTGAAAGAAAAACATAGTAATTCGTAAAATGAAAACATATAGGCAGTGCATAAACCATTTCTGTCTGAAATATGAAGGTTAAGAGATAAAAATGATTAAAAAATAACTGCAATGATTCATTAAGAGTTGTACAATTTAAAATAGAATTTGTGACATAAATCATAAAACGTGGGGTGATGGAGTAAAAATGTACAGTTTTTTAAATGTAATCAAAGTTCATTTATTATCAGCTTAACTAACTTGTTGTAACTATAAGATGTTTTATGTAATTCTTCTAGTAACAAAAGGCAAAAATATAGAGTAGATATATAAAATAGATCAAGTAAGAAATCAGAGCATACCACTATAGAAAATCACCTAAATACAAAGGAAGATAGGATGACAGGATGAGAGGAAGAAAGGAATAAAAAATCTACAAGACAACTGAAAAAGAATGAGCAAAATGACAGTAGAAAATCCTTAGCTATCAATGATTACCTCAAATGTAAATGGATTAAATTCTCCAATAAAAATATATGGAGTAGAAGAATGGACATTAGAAAAAAAGAAGTCAATCCATATGCTGGCTACAAAAGACTCATATCACCTTTAAGAACAAACACAGATTGAATATGAAAAGTTGTAAAAGAATAGTCTATACAACTAGAAACCAAAAGACGCAGGGGTAGTTATGTTTATATCAGACAAATAGACTTTAAGTAAAAAACTTTAAAAATAGAAAAGGTTATTATATATTGGCAAAGGAATCAATTCATCCAGAAGATATAAAATTATAAATATATATGTACTTAACACCAAAGCACTTAACTGTATAAAGCAAATATTAACAGATTGGGGCAATACAGTAATACTAGGAGACTTCAAAACATGATTGTTAACAATGGACAGATCATCCATACAGAAAATCAGTAAAGAAATATTGGATTTGAACTACATTTTAGATCAACTGGACCTAACAGACATATAAAGAACATTCCATCCAACAGCTAGAGTATACATTCTTCTCAAGTGCACAAGGAACATTTTCCAGGACAGATCATATGTCATGCCACCAAATAAGTCTTAAAAATTTGAAAAGACTGAAATTATATCAAGTCTCCTTGTTAACCAAATCGTATTTAACTACAAATCAATAATAGAAATATTTTTGTGATATTCACCAATATGTGGAAATTAAATGCCATGCTCCTTAACAGAGTCAAAAAAATTAAAAGCAAAATTAAAAAAACTTTGAAAAAAAAACAAAAAGGGAAAAAAAACACACTAAAACTAATGAGATATAGAAAAAAAAGTGCTAAGAAGTGCTTTATAGCAATAGACACCTACATCAAAACATAAGAACAATTCGGAATTACCTAACATTACCTCAAGAAACTAGGAGAAGAAACGAAGTCAAAAGCTAAGGAAGAAAATAAAGATCAGAGCAGAAATAAATGAAACAGAAACTAGAAAAATGATATAAAATATCAACAAGACTAACATTCAGTTTTCTGGAAATGAAAAAATGACAAAACTTTAGCTAGACTAAGAAAAAATGAGAGGTGTGGATAAATACAATTCAAAATAAAAGAGGAGGCATTGCTTTGATACCACAGAAATGCAAGTGATCATAAAAGACTACCATGAACAATTATATGCTGATAAATTGGATAACCTGGAAGAAATGAATAAAGCCTCAGACACATACAACCTAATACACAAAACTTACTAAGACTGAATCATGAAGAAATTGAAATTCTCAACAGAACAATGAATAAGGAGATTGAATCAGTAATAAAAACGTTTCCCATCGAAGAAAGCCCAAGACCTAATGGGCTCACTGAATTCTACTGAACATTTAAAGAAGAAGGAAAAAAAAGCAATCTTTCTTAAACACTTCCAAAAAATTGAATTGAAAGGAACACTTCCAAATTTATTTATTACGACACTAAAATCACAATACACTACAAGAAAAAAAGATTACAAGCCAATATCCATGATGAACACACATATATGCCACACACACAAAAAAAAATTAACAAAATTTCCATTTTAAATAAGGACCAAATAAAAGACAGAAACAAACATCAAAAAACAAGAATCAAAATAAATTTTAGTTTTCAATATTTCACATTTGTTTTTGAATTAGCTATGCATTTATGGTCGCAAAGTTGCTAACTGGTCCATCTTACAGTCTGGAAGCAAAAACTGACATATCAGTGTTACATTTAAAAGCTGTAGTAAGGACAATGTTTAGAGAATAAAATTGATTGATTACATACTTTTTTCCTGCTCTAAATAGTTCCATCATACAGGCACAGCATTGGCACATCTTCCCTATTAGCTCAGATTCTCAAGAGTGTATGAAAATAATGCCAATAATCAGTTTATATTTTTTTATTTGGTAAGAATTCTTTGTATTTGGTAATTTATAGAAAATGCAGTGTATTAACATTTAATTGTATAGTAATATGTTAAATAATTTATAACTAGAAAAAATATTTTTCCTTTATTAATATCAAAACATAACGTTTCAACCAAATTCCTTTTAAGAAGTATAGGGTTTAGATTAAAACTGACTTCAATGAAATTAGATTAATGGCATCTAAGAATGAAATTCAGACTTAATGTGTTCATTAATTGTGTTGTATTCAATCACTATACCCTTTTTTATTTGTATATAGTAATTAATTAATACCAAACAGTATTTTTTCAATTTTTAAGTTTGATTGTCTCTACCACATTTTTTTTTCTTTTTTTGAGATAGAGCTTTGCTCTTGTCGCCCAGGCTGGAGTGCGATGGCGCGATCTCAACTCATTGCAACCTCCACCTCCCGAGTTCAAGCGATTCTCCTGACTCAGCCTCCCAAGTAGCTTGGACTACAGGTGCCTGCCACCACGCCCAGCTGATTTTTATATTTTTAGTTCAGATCAGATTTCACCATGTTGGTCAGGTTGGTCTCAGACTCCTGACCTTAGGTGATCTGCCATCCTGGGCCTCCCAAAGTGCTGGGTCTGCTACATATTCTAATCAGTAAGCCATTGTCAAGTATATTTATTTCAATGATTTGTTTTTTTTTTTTAAATTCATATAAAGAAATTGTACCGAAAGTTGTGAAGTATTAAACTACCAAAGCTCCAAAACACTTTGGCAATGTTGCATTCATTAATGAGTTTGGCATAAAAATCCTCCAGATGAGATGTCAAACTAAGGTATTTTCTGTAAGTCAAAATTTTTACCTGTACTCTTTCCAGATGGCCTTACCCAAACCATTATTTTTCAGTTTTCCATGAAACTAATGCTGAACTACACATTTGCTTAGAAATTACTTTGTTAGAATCACTAATATAAGACAAAAAGACAAACTTAATCTTGAAAGAGCTGAATTTGAGGTGTGTTGCAGACATCCAAGAGGTACTCCCAGAGAGTTAGGCAAATATGTAGGTATGTTGTCCAGAGGCTAGGTCTTGATTGACACAATCTGGAAGTCATCTGCACATAGATAATAATAAAAGCTGTGAGTAGGCCGGGCGCGGTGGCTCAAGCCTGTAATCCCAGCACTTTGGGAGGCCGAGACGGGCGGATCACGAGGTCAGGAGATCAAGACCATCCTGGCTAACACGGTGAAACCCCGTCTCTACTAAAAATACAAAAAAAAAACTAGCCGGGCGAGGTGGCGGGCGCCTGTAGTCCCAGCTACTCCGGAGGCTGAGGCAGGAGAATGGCGTAAACCCGGGAGGCGGAGCTTGCAGTGAGCTGAGATCTGGCCACTGCACTCCAGTCCGGGCGACAGAGCGAGACTCCGCCTCAAAAAAAAAAAAAAAAAAAAAAAAAAAAAAAAAAAGCTGTGAGTAAAGATGAGACTCCCTAGTGTAAGCATAGGGGAAAAAAAAGGTTTCAGATTCACTGGAGGAACACAGACATTTGGTAGAAAGAGAGAAACTGGCAAAAGTGACTGACATATGTGATCTGAGAAGTAGGAGGAATCCAAGGGAAGAAAGAGATAAATTGGTAAATGTAATAAGTGTTGCTTGGAGTTGGAATATAATGAGGCATGAAAAATATCTTTAGAATTTAATGGTACAGAAATCATAGTTAGCTTAGTGATTCTGAAATATTAGAAAAATGAGGACGAAACTGTTTGCACAAAAGTATTAGTTTGAGTATATTAACATTTACGTTCAGAGAATTAATGAATTTACTATATAATATGGAGTGTAATGTAAAGTGGGAAAATGTTCCATCTCATCAACTAGAAATTTATTCTTTTACCTAACAGGTTAACTATTTAAAATGGACAATTCTCAAGTATTTGAGGCATATAAGTTTATATTGTGAGGAACAACATACCACGATGATGAGAACCTTGACCCCAAAGATTGTTGTTGTCGTTGTTGACGTTGTTGTTTTGAGACAGAGTTTCACTCGTGTTGCCCAGGCTGGAATGCAATGGCACAATCTTGGCTCACTGCAACATCCACCTCCCAGGTTCAAGCGATTCTCCTGCCTCGGCCGCCTAAGCAGCTGGAATTACAGGCACCTACCACCATATCCTGCTATTTTTTTGTATTTTCAGTAGAGACGGGATTTCACCATGTTGGCCAGGCTGGTCTAGAACTCCTGACCTCAGGTGATCTGCTCGCCTCAGTCTCCCAAAGTGCTGGGATTACATGTGTGAGCCGTCGTGCCTGGCAGCCCTGAAGTTACAACACATTGAGTCCAACCTAAACTTCCCCAAAGTATGCATCTTTTGTGAATCTCAACATCTTCTTGAGTAATGTAGGTTTAGTAGAATAGCTAACTTATTTTTCAGAACTGTTTTAAGGATTCAAAAATTTAAAAATGAGGATATGTACAGGATAATGTTCTTTATCCTACAATGTCATAGGTAAATAAATTATAAAGGGACAGACTGTCTGGTTGTATGTAATAATGATGTCTGGTATCATTATCTCCACTTCTGGTCTTGCTACCCAGTATTCAATCCTCTAAACTCTGCCTTGAAAATGTGTTATTTAGATCTCTACAAAAAGATAAATGTATTGTCCATTGCATGTTCATACATACCTAGAAACTTCCATTTAAGTACTGTCATGTCTTATTGTGGTCACACAATAAATATTTCTTCCACTGGCTTTTAGAAATTGTAATTACTTGAAGTAAATAGTTACAAAGCAAACCAGTCACTATTGACAGTTGCATCCTTTAAACCGTGTTGAATCAGTGTAATCAGTACATTAATCTGAAGTCAAAATGTTGACAGTTATTAAATACACTTATTTGATCTAGCTCTTTGTAAAACACAATTGTATTTTCTCTTCTTTCCTAGCTGCTTTGTTTTCTCCTGCTGCCTCTACCTTGGGTCAGTTAAGAATGGTCATGTTTCACTCAGTGTTAAAGGATATACAGACTTAGCTTAATAAATACCAAGTTGAAGCCTGACAGAAATCAGCTGTGCCCCTCTCCGGATTGATGGCCCCTTTCCAGGTAGGTTTAATGTGCACATAAAATGTCAACTCTCTGAAATAATTTATAGAAGGTTAGTTCCATAGTGATTCAATTTGATAAGAATGGGTATTAAGAACTACCTCAGTGGACTTATTTGCATTAGTCTGGCTTATTGGTAATTTCCATAAAGATCACTGAAGTGTGGATGATAAACTAGCAGGAGGAAGAGCTCTCGAATCAGCAGACCCCAACCTTCACAACCTGCCAACCTTGTGGTTGCTGAATGTTTTCCATTTCCTTAATGTATTTATCTGTTACACTTATGACCCCAGATTTAAATAGAGGGCTCTCACTGCTGGCCTTTGGCCTCCAGTTACAGCACCTGACTTCCAGTTGTCTTCATCATATTTTATTTGTTTTAAAATAAGAGAGTTACACTGTTATTTATCATGTTAAAAGTGATACACTGGAGGAAAATATATTAAAATAGGAAACATTTTTGTCTCTGAATGGCGGGATTATAGGCAATGTCGCTGTTTTGTTTTTGTTATTTTCTCTTTCAAATTCTTTAATTAACAGAAAATTTCACATGAACAATGAAGATGGATGCACCAGCCACACAGATCATTAAAAATACCCCAAAATAGTAAAACAAGAGTTTTACCATTATCATTTCCATTATTATACCATTACCATTATCATTTCAGTTGAGATTATGAGTGTCATCAAACTATAATACTTAACATATGAGAAAAATGTTAAGTAACTATACACATGGAGAATATTTCATAGTTCACATATGAGGTAGATTCAACTCAAAATACCCAGGGATTTAAAGTTATATTTTTCAAATAACATTTAATGATTATTTTGTAGACTGGAGTATTTCTGTAAAGCATTTGCTTTCACCACTTAATATCTTTAGAACACAACTCATATTCATTTATTTCACTTTCTTTTTTACCTCCCTGTTTTATGTTCTCTGAACTTACAGGGACTAGTTCATATTCTTTAAAAATTTCTTTTTTCCTCCACATTGCCCTCTTCAAATGCTTTTCTCCTTAAATGTTAGGATATACATTGAAACAGATTTTACAAACGCAGATAAACTACAATATTAAACCATTAATATATTAGTATTCAGTACTTGGGTGACAAGACTGAATTAAGTTAGGAAAAAAATGGGTTAGAAAAGTTAAACTTAAGACAGGACTGCCATCGATACACATCTGGTGGAAACGAGTATGGTGACAATGATCTTAGAGGAAAATGTTATACAGCTATGTACTCATGAAACTGAAAGCTGCATAAAGAAGAAATTTTAAATCCATGTTTACTTATCTTCCTAAGTATAAATGATAGACTAGTAACAAAGTATGTTAGAGTTTCTCCACTAGATTTCTGATAAGATACATGAGAAGTAGAATCCCTTATAAGTGGTACTTATCGTATAGTGTGACTATTTTCCCTAACTCACTGACCACCCTTACTATTACAGAGAAGACACACAGATATTTCCTGCTTTGCACTATCGACTCTTGGGCGCTGCTGCAATGCCAGCTTCCTCATAGTGCCACAACACTTCAGCTAACCCCACTTATACCTTTTCATGGTACTCCGTTCTTTAATGTGCTGAAGTTGCGTTTGGTTCATTGAGGTCAAAAGCTAATGCTTATTTATTTTTTATGCTATGTTTCATAAAGCTTATTTTTACCCCTCACCCCAATTTTAGTAAATTTTTGGTTAAAAAGCACTATTGTAGATTTACTGATTCCTTTTTTTCCACATGAGTTCAGGAGGTAGATTGGTGAAGAATTTAAGTGACAGACACCACTTTGTGTCTTGCAATAAAATTATTTCTTCTCTCCAAACATGATACTCTCTTATGCAGTCAAGTTTGGTATTCTTGAATTCATCTTAACTGAAAAACAATTGTATAGCACTTAATTTGTGCACGTGCTATTGTAAATACTCTCTTAACATGAACTCATTTAATTCGCACTACAATAACAGTCAGGTACTGTTATTAGCTTCATGTCACAAATGAGGAAACTGTGGCACACAGAGGTTAAGCAACTTGCTCGAGGTCACACAACTAATAAAAGAAAGACTTAGACTTCAAACCCAGGTATTGTGTGCCCTCAGCTGCTTCACTGAAGCAGGCTGCCTCTTTCTTCACAAAAAAAATGCTTCAGTACCTCAATAAATGAACATGCAGTAAGTCTGATTTACCAGTTCACCATACATTCCAGGTTAGTCTGATACTGCGGCCCACAACATAGACATCATGCACGTGAATAGGCTTCAGTCATAAGAAATTGACTACATATATTCATCAGTCCTTTATCATTTTATTTCAAAGCTGAGGCAATTGCACAAATGCACATGCATTATCTTTCCTTCTGTTTCTAAACATTCATCTTCTTAAAATAGCTTTGCACTTGTAATCATATGATTTTGTTTTTGTACAATGTTAGGCAAGTAGCAAGAAAACCATTTAAGAGCCTGTATTTTGCTGCCAGACTGCATTGGTATGAATCCTGATTGTCACATAATATGTGACCTTAGGCAAGTTACATACTCTCTTTGTTGCTCAGTTTTCTCATATGGAAAATACAGATTATAATACAACTTACATTATAGGGTTGAAATGAGAATTAAATTAGCAAAGTATGTAAAGCATGCACACAGTGCTTACCATATGGTAAGCATTATGTCAGTGTATAGGTTATATACAATTTGCAAAGTATGCTACCATTCATATATACTTCAGTTTGGCCTTTTTTCATTATTGCATAATTATTAATATATTTTTATAAATCTAGAGATGCCCAGAGTTTGATTGTTAAGCCTCATTAGTATACTCAAAGAAAAATTACACATTAAGCCCATTTACCCATACATTATTGAGAAGTGGCAAGTTGGAAACTAAAAAATTAAAAACTTAAATGTAGCACAAATTTATTTAATTTGGTTATAGCCCTGACTCTGTGTAATTCCTGCAAGTCTTTAGTCTTCCTTCTAATTATATGAGAAACACATCCGTTAAATTACAATGATAAAATATCAATGATAAATTGGAAATTTGTATAGATTTCTTAAGCTTTTGTCAAATACACACATAAATTAAGAATCAAAGAAATTTCAATATCCCAAACAAACATATCACGGCTCATATTTCTAAATATTTTAGCTACTTATTGTGTAATAGTTTGACTTTTGAAATGGCAGACAAAATAATTTATATGTGTATATTATTTTACCTAGCATATGTAGATATAGAGAATGTTTAGTTTCTTATGGAGATCTTATTATGGGATGGTATTTTAAAACTCTGATAGAGTAATAGGATTTGATCACATGTGATTACAAATATTCTCACAAATTGAGGTCAAATGTAAGATGATTAGTCAAGTTATATCTAACATTGTTCTAATCTTGTGCTATTTAGAAATGTCAACTGAGTAGTGACTTAGAAAAAAAAAATGGCACTCCATTTTCTTATCTTTCGTTTAAATGTCATACTGAAGAGCAAAATACATGTGGGCCAGAGGATATTTTGAGTTGTTTTTGAACTAAGGTTTTTATATATTAAAGTCAATATATACTTTGGTCTAATTTATATAACATAACACTTTATTTCAATGAAACATAGCATACTAACACATTGAAACATAGCATAAAAAGGGAAAGTTCTAGAGAGGGGGCAGTGAAAGAGGAAGTTTAACCCTTCAGTGCTTCTTCATGGGTCATTGAAGTTGTGATGTCAATTTTTCAATGTATACTCAACTGGGATAGATTGCTAGAAAAAAAATTATGCTTTCATAAGCCCTCTATTACTTGTTTCTTTTTTTGTTTTCATATTATTCCACACTTTTGGATTTGGAATTCAGATTCAGATCAGATTCAGGCTTCATTAACTCCTGACATACATTTACCAAATTTCTACTGGGCAATGGAACTTCCTCATATTTGTGTATATTTATTGAAATTGTAATATATGACAGTCTGTGCCAGGTTCTGAGAAAATATGTGCCATAGAAATGTTTACTGATCACCTAGAAAAATATACAAGTAACTTCACAGTCTCAGTCAATATGGTGAGTTCTTGTCAGAAATATCTACAAGATTGATTGAAGCTTGTGGAGAGGTACCCAATTCAGAGGGCAACACTTAGAAAAGGAATTTGGAGAAGAGACAAACAATCTGAAGTTTGAAGTATTCACTAGAGTTAGTTGAGTGTCAAAAGAGTGCAGTAGTGACAAATACATGTTTTGGAAGATGTGAATCTCAGTTTCATCAATAACAGGTTGTGACTTCATTAGGGACATCATGCAGAGTTGTTCAGGGTGATCTTCATACCAATGTTTCTGGCTAAAATTGCTAATCAACGTGAAAGCCAGCCAGAGGTCTGCTTGCTCACCCACAGACCACAGTAATTTCTGTGCCTGCTAAGGGCAGATATATTTTTCTAATCCACAGGCACAATGCAGTCCTGGACCTTAAATTAGTTACTTAACATCACTAGCCTTCAGATACCTAAAGTGGAGATTATAATAGTAGCTACTTCATAGTGTTATGAGAATTACATGAAATAATTCTCATAATTTGTTTTGATGTTCTTAAACAAGCTCAGGAAATTTTTTGTCATCATGAGAAAAGATGAAGTGGGGGAGATAAACATGGATAAGAATGATTGCCAGCACCAATATCTTTCCAAGTGGAAGTCTCACAATATGAAATACAACAAGATTCTGAGATATTAGATAATATCAAACAAAACCTATATCTGACATCTTGAATTTAGAGTAAGTTACTTCCCACTAAATGAAACGCTTTAATTTTTATGTTTTTTTTTTAATTTCTATTCACATTATATTTCTTCTTTTCACTTTATTTTTCTTCTTCTTTTCCCTTTACATTCAGTGTATAAAGAGATCTGCTGGTCTTGTCCATAAATATTGCTTGTAGCAACTAAAGAGCTTCAAATCCACAAAACATCCACATGGTTACCCATTGAATTTATTTTTCGTATAAATGGCTTTGACTCTGCTAACAGATAAATAAATTAACTGTCATTTTAATTTTCAGCAAAATTTAGAGAGAATTGATGTTTCAAATATCATACACTTTGCTCCTGCTGATTCTGTTTCTTCCTTCTGAACTACTCAGACCATTACCAGCGCCAAGGAAATGACTCCTTTTGATTACAAAATAAATGAAAATTGAAAATCTGTCAAAATGTATCCACTAGAATTGCACAAAGCAAAATAATTCTTCAACTCTGTGATGAAAGGATGAGCTCCCTCTGTGATCATCACTTCCTAGGATTGAAGAATTCATGGTTGTGTGGTTTGAAATTAAACTGAGTTCAAAAGTGTGAAAGAATTTTTTTTTTTTTTCCTTTCTGGTTATCTCCTTGAAAACAAACAAACAAGCAAACCCAAAACCTGAAAATTCCATACCAGTAGGATATTTGGATTACTATGCAGCAAAATTCACTATTGAGCTATTAAATGAATGACAGTGATTTTTAAAATTTTCTTATATCATTATGTTATTCAGATATCCATAAAATTAAAGCAGATAAATTATGTTAATTTTAACCTATATATTTTGATCTTTAATTATTTGTTATTAAACTCATATTGCTACAGGTATTTGAAAAATTCCTAACTGTATAGTTAGAGATTATGATGTATGGCAATTATGGCTAGCTTATGTAGAATATAAACTAAAAGTACCAGAGAACATGGACACATAGCAAATCAAAGAATAGGTTAGGAAACTTTCAGAAATTTATTAATTTTAAGATTGAAAAGCAGGTGTTATTCATAAAAAGCTCACCATATCATAGATGAGAAATTACATGTATCTGATTTGAATTTCTGCAATAGAAAATGTATATTAGCATAAAACATAATAAATAATTACATCACAAAAATTCTTGCTAGAGAACTAGCTAAATACAAGGTTTCTATGTTAAAATGTCAAACGTAAACAGAAAATTTCAAATCAGATACATTATTTTGAAAACACTATAACTTGGAAGTGAATATTAATTTCTTGGAAAATTATATGAAAAACTTTTTTTGTTCACTAAAAATAATTTGAAGAAAATAAAGTGATGGGGAATCACTTTTTCACTTTTTTTTTTTTTTTTTTTTGAGTTGGAATATCTCACTCTTGTCACCCAGGCTGGAGTGTAGTGGAACCACCTTGGCTCATTGCAACCTCCACCTCCAGGGTTCAAGCAACTTTCCGGCCTCAGCCTCCCTAATAGCAGGGATTACAGGTTCACACCAACATGTTCACCTAATTTTTGTATTTTTAGTAGAGACAGGATTTCCGTATGTTGGTCAGGCTGGTCTCGAACTCCCGACATTAGGTGACCGCCTGCCTCAGCCTACCAAAGTGCTGGGATTACAGGCATGAGCCACCACACCCGACTGAGAATCACATTCTAACATATTTCATTTATTGTAAATGTTCTTTGACATAAAAATGAAAATCAATTTTATGAACAAGGTAATTTGGAGAGCTATTCAAAAACAGAGGAAAAAGTAAAGGAGAAAGCATCCCAAGTTATTTGTCCATTAATTTATATCTTTAAAAGTAGACAAATCTAAATAGAACTAGTACAATAATGAAGACTAAATGTTCCCAGTTGTCGTGAATCACAATGCCTCTTGTAATATTTCACTAATGTATAATGAGGAAACAGGCAATAAAATAACAATATGTTGTAAATAACCAAAATGCATGAAGTACTATCATAATTAAAGAATGTTTCTTGGATCTCATAAACATCAAAGAGATATTTGACACCACCTTACACATGGTTATAAAGCAGTGGTCTTCAATGTTTTTGGCACCAGGGATCGATTTCTGGTTGTATGAAAGACAATTTTTCCATGCTAGGGGCAGGGCAGTGGGGGTCCCTGTTACAAAGAATACATTTTCAAAAACCAAAAGCAACTGCACACAAAAATCTGTGGTTGATTTCATAGAAAGCGTAGTTTTGCCCATGATAATGACAAAAGGAAAAAGGACTTCTAGTAATGACAGCAGAGTGGCATGTTTGCATTAACTACTTTCAGATTCTAACTATAAACATTATGTAAACTTTTTTGAAATATTATTTCCTTTACAGTGTACAAAAAAAGCAAAGCAAAGCTAGGAAGAGGCTAATCTCAAAAACTACAACTGAAAGGAATAAAATAATTGTGATACTGTTTCTTCCTTTTGAAAATTTATTGAAAATTGTAGAGTCACATTGGTCTAATAACAGTAAGTGATTAGGAGATGATGCTATGTAAAAATTTAGAAATTATTCTTATTCCTAATATTATGTGGTTTAGTATTCTTTAATTTTTCACCTACTTTGATATATACAATTGTACATTTTATGATGCAATCCACATTAAGTATTTTTGGAAGTAATTTCCCAAATATGTAAATATGTAAAAAGTATTCTGGGTATCTCAAAAGAAGTAATGAAGTGGGTCCACTCCCATCAAAAGGAAGTAGAAGTCATGTACAACATTGTTATTCTTGTCAGTAGTAGGAATACTCATCATCGTTTATTAAAATTACAATTTTTCTGGCCTTGCAATGGTCAGGTAAATAAATCTTTAACATTGCTTAACTGAAATAGCTCTTTAACTGAATTAATCACTCTTCTCTTCCCTGAGTCACTCCCATCTTACACCATCAATAATGGTTTCCTCTCCTATATAGCACAACTCCATTCTTTTAAAACTGCTATTTCAATCACTTACTTATTTGTTATCCACTCATTTCAATTACTCTATCTAATATATCATCTTTGAGCACTTCTATTTTTATGTAGATTGGTTCTTATCTCAATTTAACAAAGAACTATTCGTATACTTAGTGCCTTATGCCTTGATTATTTCTTTCTAAACTGACTGTTTTCTTCTCCTTTCAAACTTTTAATGTCTTAGATTAGAGTCCTCCCATGGTTGCCCAGTGTGTATATACACTGCTACAAAATTAATTTTTAAAACAAAAGGTATGCTTTCTATTTGTAAACTTTTGATGTTTCAGTTTTATCCACTGTAAAATGACTGACACTTTCAGCTCTCTTGTGACAGTTTCCAAAATCTGACCTGACTCTGAGAAGACAATCATAACTCCTGCTTTTCCCAAGGCAAATGTACTTCTTCAGCCTAACCACTCTCCACTCTCCTCATCTTTCTTATTCTTCACCACTCCTAACAACTACAAGAAAAAGGGATAGGCTCTCTAGGTTTGAGCTGCCTGTCTTTTTCTGCTATCTATATTAAAGCAATATATTTTATCAAAGACAAACTCAATTCCCACTTTCTCTAGCATCCTTTGTCAAACTACATCAGTAACATCTGTGATACTGTATTGTGTATTTTCTCTATTATATATTTGATTACTAAAATACATGTCCGTATATTTTTCCACTTAATTATCAGTGCCTCACCTCTTTACCTTGGTGGAAACTCCTCCAAGGAATTCATGGAGGTAACCATTTCTTACATTTACATATTCCCTCAGTGATTAGTAAAATGCTTTATGTGTAGGTAATGTCTAATTAATATTTGCACAGTGCTTAAATATTTCCAGCTTATTAACCAGAAACGTTTGACAATACCAATTTATTTTTTCAATAAACCTTTATTTTTACTAATTTGCAATGGACAGCCAAATTAATCTTTGGGATGACTTTTTTTGGTGTCGAAATTATCAAAATGAAGAGCCACAGAAAGAGGTCTTCCAAATGTGCTTTCAGAAAAAATAAAATACCGTATGGTTGTAACAACAACACAATCCAATTCCAGACAATTTTGTGTGCCTAACAGATTGGCGTTTGATCGAAAATATGTTGGTTAGCTAATGAATTCATTTGAGTGTGATTAACTTCTGGATTGCAGCAAACCTGTTTATGTATAAAATTATGGTTTGGAATGATCACTTGTTGGCTTGTGAATCAAATAATTTGGTTTGTATATAGAAAACCCAATGTGCATATGGTATGAATACCACTTGTAAAAATATAACTCATAGGAAATGGATAGTGTGAATTTGTGGTGACTTTGTAAATTGGCTGACAACTTGTTTTGTGACATATGTCCAGAAGGAATGCTTTATGTATCTCACAAAAGAGAGTTTTAAATTTTAAGTTTTATTCTCTTTATAGATTATCATCAAAGGGATATGAAATTATCTCCTTTGGATTCTTCTCTCAACACTTCACCTTAATCATTTCATATAATTATAATAAAGCCTTTTGATTTTAAGAAATTAATCCATGTTTTTACATGTAGCATTTTGTAATAGCTGCATAATATGAATTTTAAAAAGTTGCTGTAAAATAGACAAATCTTCAGTGCACTGATAGGAATTTTAAAAAGTTGTTGTAAAATAGACAAACATTCAGCGCACTGATATCTGTGTAACATTGGCTAAGAGAAAGAGGAAGCCTTTGAACTATATGTTTACTAAGCCTTTTTTTTAAGCTGCCATTTCTTTTAGTTTCATCTACCAATTACCATTTTCGTCAGTTAATTGGAAACTATTTGTAAAGTTTTTTATTTCTAAGAAGATGGAAGAAGAGCAATCTGAAGGAATTCAGAGAGAAAATGCCTAGACATGTTTGACTTGATGTTATGCTATTAAGGTAATTATAAATCGATGATATAGCATACGAATTGAATTTTCTAATGCAGGAATCATATTTCACCATAAAATTAAATGTGTTGCTCACCAATAGCTATATGCCTTAAACATAATCTACACTGGTGGCTTATTCTTTTTCATTAGTGTTGACAGCACAGTGATTCTCTCATAGTTTCATGATGCAGTATATTTTTATAATAAAGGTATGACAAAGAGAAAGTCCTATTTTAATATAAAAGAATAAAATGGATTTTAGTTTTGTGTTTTTACCTTCCTTAGTTAAAATCTGACAACTGACAAAACTCAGGAAGAGCCAGAGGTAATTAATTAAACAGTTATTGAGATGGTAACGGACCTTGAGGACAGTTGTCCAGGACAGGAGATTAACACTGAGAAGGCTGCACCAGTGTCCAGGAGGAAGTCAATTTCCTGGCCCTCAATGGTTAAGCACACCTGGGTCTTAGTGAGGATGATGACATGAGCTGGCACTTGCCCCAGGCACCCTCAGTCCTGTTGTTGGATCATCTGTTTGGGGGCTTCTGACCCAGAGAATCTTCATCCTCTGGGGCAGTGCAGCCTCCAGTGATTGCCTTGGCATAGTGGACATGAACGAGGGGGCAGCTTGTTTCTCATTAGACAATCTTTCTTAAAGTGTCCTAATAAGCCACACTGATAACAAAGTTTACTGGGTGACTGGCCTGCTCCATTTTCTGTCCTCTCTGAACCACCAAGGTTTGTTGGTCTGAGGGCCATGACTAAGGCTGTGGCCTTTCTCTGATCTCACTTTTCCTTTTGGGCCTTTTCCTCTTGGTCCCTATTATAGAACACTGAGGTTGCCAGGTTTAATAATGCCTCCAAATTTTGTTCAGGGCCCAGGGCTTGCTTTTGGAGCTTTCCCCAATATCTGTGGCTGACTGGGTAATAAACTTATCGTTTAGAATCAATTGACCCTCAAGTGATTCATTGACAGAGGAGTATATTTTCTTAAGGTCTCCCATAGCCGTTCGAGGAAGGCAGAAGGATTTTCTTCCTTTACCTGAGTTATGGTGGACATCACTGAATAATTTGTGGGCTTTTTCCTAATTTTCCTTAGTCCTTCTAGAACACAGGTCAACAGATGTTTATGACTCCAGTCCCCATGATCTAAGTCAAGATCCCAGTGGGGATCCATGCTGGGGACGGCTTGCTGACCTGTAGAGAATTTGTCTCTTTCTTCGGCTGTCATTCTATTATTTACTTGACTAAGATACCAGGTATCTCCAAACTCTCCGGCTGTAGCCAAAACCGCATTCTTTTCATTAAAAGCCAGTGTTTGATCTAACAGTAGCATGACATCTCTGCAAGTGAGGTCAAAGGTTTGCCCTAGACCCTGTAGGACATCTATGTAGCTATCAGGATCATCTGAAAACATCCCCAGGTCTACCTTGACCTGATTTAAATCAGAGAGGGAGAAAGGGACACGTACCCTGGTTGGGCCAAATTCCCCCTCACCCTACAGCTTGAAGGGGACATAACTGATAGCCTAGGGGTTTTTGTGGTCCTTTGGCGATTTCTTTGCTTATTTCCTTCTGGGCATGGAAGATTAGAGGAGGATCATCATTAATAGGAAGGGGAGCTATAGGGAGGCTGGGATATGGGAGTAAGCTGAGAGCTCCTCCTGTGGGATATAAATTGCAAGCTTTGCATAGTTGTGTGTTCTGCCTCAATGAACAGAAAGCTTGGACATAAGGTATTTCACTCCATTTGCCCTCCCTCTTACAGAAAAGGTCAAGCTGCAGGATGGTATTATAATTTGTACTTCCCTCAGGTGCCATTTTTCCCCATCAGAGAGAGAATATCGGGGCCAAGCCATAGTGCAGAAAAAAATGAGCCGCCTATTTTTCAGGGTTTGTGGGTCAAATCGGTCCCAATGGCTCACCCATGAGGATGCATTTCATGGGTGAGACTGTTGATGTCTGAGTGTTTCCCATCTGAAAGACAAAACCACCCATAGTTTTGGTTTGTTTTGTTTCTCCCCCTGCCCAAGAACCCGCAACGTTCCCTGGACACTGCTGATCAGAATAGCTGCACTCACTGACGCAGCAGCAGAAACACTAGCTTTTCCCCCAAACCACATGGAGGACCAAGGAAGGTCGCATTTAGTAGCCCATGCATTCTCAAAATCCTGCACCCTTGCCTATCCACCCAGGCCACATGCAGGACTGGATCGAGAAAAATAGGATTTAGTGGCCCTTACCGACGCATTCTCAAAAACGTGTTAGAGTCCTAAGCATTCTCCTGTTAGAGACTTTACCCCTGTCCTATAAAGATGTTATGCCCCAGAATGAAGTGGAGAGCATATGAGGGAGGGAAGGCATCTCCAGGGTTGGAATAGTGACACCTTTTGTCATCACTTATATGAACAGGAAGGACTGTGTTATTATGAACAATTACGAACAATTGCTGAGACTCCCCATATCCTAGCTTCAGGAATAGCTTTTGTTAGGCCTGCTTGTCTGAGGAGGGATCCTAAAATTCCAGGTAGTCCCTGCTATGATGGGGCTTTGGGCAAAAACTATGTCTTTCTGATTGGTGAGTCCAGGTGCCTAAAAAAAGTAACAGTGTCTTGGAGTTTATATTAGAAGTCATTCTTATAGGAGAAATTAGAAAAGCACCAGAGATAGGGACGATTTTTAGAAGTGTGTCTAATCTCAGAGAAGAGAGGCGAGAGGAGGTTTGTCTGGCAGGCATTAGGACCCAGGAGGCAAGCGTCAGGGTAGACAGAATAGATGGGCCAGTCTCGCTTGGGCGACATGCCTTTGAGAGTTCCATTCACAGCTGCAGGATCAACCAACTTGCTGTCAGAACCCTGGAGCTGCATGATTTTCCTCTCAGTCGACCCTTGGCTCAGCCCAGAAGTACAGGAAAAGCGGAAGCTGGTTCTAGGCAAACCAACACTCTCAACTCTTAAGAATCCGGGGTTGTTAGAGAGCCCTTTCCCAGAAAACCTGACACCCATGTCTTAAGTCCCGCTGCGGTGCTACTCACTTTTAACTGGCTGACGGGTGCCTGGTATTTAGACTCCGAATTCTAAGGGAAAATAGGACAGAATACCAAGCTAAAGGGGTCCGCTGGTGCTCACCGCTCAGCTATAGTCGATGTCCCACTGTTCGGCGATAGGCGAAAATCTCACCACCTGGTGATAGGTGAAAGTCTCTTCGCGGTTGCCAAAATGTGTCCAGAATCCGTGGGTTCTTGTTCTCGCTGACTTCAACAATGAAGTCGTGGACTCTCACAGTGAGGGTTACAGCTCTTCAAGGAAGTGTGTAGACCCACAGAGTGAGCAGCAAAAAGATTTATTGCAAAGAGCAAAAAAACAAAGCTTCCACAGTGTGGATGGGGAACAGAGGGGATTGCCGCTGAGGGGCTCAGGCAGCCTGCTTTCATTCCCTTATCTGGTCCCACCCACATCCTGCTGATTGGTCCATTTTACAGAGAGCTGATTGGTCCGTTTTACAGAAAGCTCATTGGGCCATTTTGACAGGGTGCTGATAGGTGCATTTATAATCTCTGAGCTAGACACAGACTGCTGATTGGTGCATTTACAATCCTCTAGCTAGACATTAAAGTTCTCCAAGTCTCCACTAGGTTAGCTAGATACAGATTACTGATTGGTGTATTTACAAACCCTGAGCTAGACACAGAGTGCTGACTGGTGTATCTACAATCCCTCAGCCAGACATAAAAGCTCTCCAAGTCCTCACCAGACTCAGGAGCCCAACTAGCTTCACCCAGTGGATCCCGCACTGGGACTGCGGAGGGAACTGCCCACCAGTCCCAGGCCATGTATCTGCACTCTTCAGATCCTGGGCAGTCGAAGGGACCGAGTGCAGGGGGCTGCACTCCTCAGGGAGGCTCCCTGGAGGTGAGGGAGCCCATGGCAGTCAGGGGCTTCCAGCATGGCGGGCTGCAGGTCCCAAGCCCTGCCCCACGGGGAAGCACCTGAACTTGAGCCCAGCAAGAACTTGAGGCGCCAGCGCCAGGAGGTCTGTGCTGCTGGGGGACCCAGTGCACCCACCACAGCTTCTGGACTGGGTGCTAAGTCCCTCACTGCCCTGGGCCTGCAGTGCCGGCTGGCTGCTCCATGTGCGGGGCCAGCCAAGCCCACACTCAGGGGAACTCACGCTGGCCTGTGAGCGCTGCACGCAGCCCCGGTTCCCGCCCTTGCCTCTCCCTCTACACCTTCCTGCAAGCAGAGGGAGGTGGCTCTGGCCTTGGCCAGCCTAGAGAGGGGCTCCCACAGTGCCATGGCGAGCTGAAGGGCTCCTCAAGTGCCATCAGAGTGGACGCTGAGGCCGAGGAGGTACTGAGAGTGGGGGCTGCTAGCACGTTGTCACCTCCCATTATGACTCCAAAGGCTTTTATAGTAGTAATGATTCCATGC
Source organism: Colobus angolensis palliatus (assembly GCF_000951035.1). Lineage (NCBI taxonomy): Eukaryota > Metazoa > Chordata > Mammalia > Primates > Cercopithecidae > Colobus > Colobus angolensis. The sequence continues at coordinate 3,471,950 of NW_012115032.1, read as the reverse complement.
CAGTGTAACTGGCTTATGCCTGCATTACTGGCTCATGCCTGCAATTCCAGTTCTTTGGGAGGCTAAGGCAGGAGGATTGCCAGGAGTCTGAGCCTGGACAACATAACGAAATCCTGTCTCTATTATATGTATTTAGATAGCCAATATCTAAAACTCTTGTAGGCCCAGCTACTTAGGGGGTTGAGATGGGAAAATTGCTTGGGTCCAAGAGTTTGAAATTTCAGTAGGCTCTGATGGCACCACTGCACTCCAGTCTGGGAGACAGAATGAGACCCCATCTCTAAAATTATATAGATGTATAATAACAATGACCCCGCCTTAGGTTTATATTGAACTTTGCAGTTTGCAAAACTCTTTTATAGATAATATCACATTTTGTTCGTAGAAATCTAAAAGACTAATTTAGACACACACACACACACACGGGTTACTTTGAAATTAAGAACAATAATACATGTTCCATAGTAACTACTGACAACTAAGTTCTTTCCATATGCTGCTGTGATACTTAATTTTTGTGTGTCAACTTGGAGGGCGTTTTGGATGAAATTAGCATTTAAATTGGTATATTTTGACTAAACAGACTGTCCTCCATAATGTGGCTAGGGGTCATCTAATAAGGTGAAGGTCTGAAAAGGGCAAAAACATCAGTCTCCCAAAGCAACAGGGAATTGTCCAGAAGACAGTCTTTGGACATCACCCTTACCATCAGTTTTCCAGAGTCTCCAGTGGGCCAATCTTTGAACTAGAACTGAAAAATGGGCTTTTCTTGGTCCTTGACCTGCCAGTCCATACTGTAGATTTTGGTATTATCTACTTCAATTTCTTTTTAAAACTATCTATCTATTTATCTATCTATCTATCTATCTATCATCTACCTACCTATCTATCTATACATATCTATCTATACATACATACATACACATCTTAACGGTTGTTTCTCTGGAAAACATTGACTAGTACACCTGTTCTCTCATTAGTACACATTTTAAACATGATACATATGTATTATGTGTATGTGTGCATATATGTTTATGTATATGTTTGAATTTGTGAGTATATGTACATATACATACATACACACAGAACTAGAGATAGAGGTAGAAATAGAGATATATCCAGGGACACTTGAATAAGCCTGCATCTAGTGGACTGAGGCATTTGAGGCCTTTTCCATGTAACAATACTTTGTCATCTATGAATATTTGAAATTGCTAAATTATCACAAGAAGAGCCTATTAGAGCCAGACTTAAGCCATTCCATTCCTATGATGCAATTTAAGTCAGTTATAGCAAGAAAATATAATACAATGTTCTTTTGTCTTTGTTTTCCCCATTATATTCTGAGAAATTCTTTCTTGCTTGTCACCTTGTGATATCTCTGAGGGTGAATAGACAATCTGGTTCTTTAGTGATGCAAATGAGAATGAAAGAATTGTAATTAGATGCCATCACAGTCAATCATCATAGGCTTAGTGGAGGAAGGGAGGTTATCCCAAGGAGGAGAAGTGACATGTCCAGATTATGTCCATAAAAACAAAAACTCCTTGTCCACCCCTTTTCAAACGTGGTACCTGGAATCTATTATTGGTAACGTAAAGCATTAAGAAAAAAAAACTTAAGCATCAGAAGACTAGGAAAGAGAGTCATCAGCTGTACTTATTGTTCCATATTAGCTTTGGTAGAGGGAAAAAAAATAACATCTTCATAAAAAGTTACTTCTGACTGATCTTCCTCAGCTTCCTAATGTCTTAGGGTTCAAATTGACAAAAGACACTGATTTATTAATATAAACCCTGAAAAATTAAAAAATATTATTCTTAATATTGTCCCAATTCCCCTAAGACAAGATCACTCTCTGAATTCTAACGATAAAATTTCTAAGTTGGAAGAATTACATTACTTGCCCAAGGTCATTCGGATTTTAAATGGGCATGCATTGGTTTCTAGTAGAATCTGATTCTGAATCCTTTTGACTGGAGTACACTTATCACTAAACCACCCCTTGTCTCTTCCTGCTGGAATATAAGTGCCATGGGGACAGGGAGTATTATGTGTATTGCTCACTATTAACTTTTCAGTACCCAGGATAGTGCCTGACATAAAGCAGGCGCTCAATGAATATTTGTTAAATGAGTATATATTTGGACTAGTTTGAAGTGACTCACTAGTATTTTTTTGTTGTGTGTGTATATGCATGTATACATATATGAGTAAACACTAATTAATAAATGGAGTTTTTCTGTGTCTTTTATTGTATAATTTATCCCATCCATATTGTTCACTAGTAAATCAAACAAGCAAGAAAACAAACATAATTTTTATTTTAAGCAAAATATTGTACCTTCAAAGTTCATGATTGATTCAGGATTTTAATTCTTCCTCTAATATCAGTCTTTGCCACAGGCCACCGAGCAGATCAAACCTAAAAAAAAAGTCATTTACTTTTGTCAACATCCAATCCTTAAGTATGTAAATATTTCATATAACATTTTATTCATATTAGAATACTTGGAATAACTTATTTATGTTCCAAATGAAGTCAATAATCTGTGATATTCACAGCTGAAAAAGATAAAATAAGCTAATTATGATAATGAAAATTTGAATCCCTATAGTATTGTGTTAGATTTCTTCAGAGTTACAGAACCAACAGGATGTGTGTTGTTGTGTTGTGTGTATGTGTGTGTATTATACACACACATATACATATATAACATGTATAATATATAATATGTATCTGTATATAATATATGCATATATGTTATATATGTATATGCGTATTATAGATTATATAAAGAGATAATAGATACATACATATGTAGAGAGAGAGTGAGAGAGATTTATTATAAAGAATGAACTCACGCAATTATGGAGGAGGAGAAGCTCCATGTTCTGCAGTTAGTGCGCTGGAGATCCTGGAGGGCCAGTAATGTATTCCCAATGTGAGTCTGAAGGCCTAAGAACCAGGAGGGTTGATGGGATAAGTTCTAGTCTGAGAACTAATGTTTTAGTTCAAGTCCAAAGACAGGAAAAATCTCTTGTTCTTGCTCAAGCAATCAGACAGGAAAAATATCCTCTTACTCATACGAGGGTCAGCATTTTTTTCCATTTTGTGCCTTATCTGATAACCTGAGGTTTACTTACATCAGAGGGGGTAATGTGCTTTACTTATTCTAACAATTCAAATATTAATTTCAACCAAAACACCCTTAAAGACACACTGAAATAATGTTTGACCAAATGGGCACTCATAGTCCAGACAAGTTGAATCATTAGATTCATCATCACAAGCATCTTTTCTTCTAATTCACTACTAGAAATGCTCTTCAATAAATGCTTTACTCACAGAAGGTCTCTTTATTTCAATACCACAGTGTTTTACCTCTGTGAAAAACTACATTTCAGTTTAGGAACATTATTAAACTGTGGGTTTATGTTTAAATGTCAACATCGAAATGCATTGCATTTCAAAAGATCAATAGAGTTTCAATTTATTTTTGGTAAATGTCTTTCATTGAAAGAAAAATAAGAAACTTTCTCTTATTTTTCTGTTCTCATGTAGTTATTAATGTAGTAATTAATGATCTGTTCTCATGTAGTTATTAATGTAGTAATTTTTTAATTGATGTAGAGACTTAAAGAAGGAACACTTTCTCGGTCAGTGTCACATTTTTGAATTTGTGTGTGCATGTTTCCAAATTCTCGACAATCAATCAATTCTGATCATTTTCTTCTTAATCGCTAGACTGTTGAGCCATGGTTTATTTATTTACCTGAGCCACACAAAATCAAATATTCTAAACTTAAATAATGTATTACACACATTTATAAAATTGTCTTTCTAACTATTTTATTATCTGAAAAAATATAACTTTGTTTTTTCTTTGTGTAGTAGCTGCATGCTCGTGTGTGAGTGTGCGTACGTGTGTGTGTTTGTGCATGTGTAGAAGGGGAGTAATTTATGTGCTTAGCAAGATTTGCTGTTGTTGTTTTTTAGTCTTTTCAGCTAAACAATGCTGTTGTCTGACTTCAGTCTTTTTCAAGAGCAAAGAAATGTCAATCCATGGATCCAGAGAGATAAGAGTTCAAGGACTTGTTTCTTCTGATAAACCTGTAGTTGACTCTCATGGTGTACTTGGAATAAATGGGTCAGATTGGTGAAATGTCATTTTTGTTGTTTCTCTTTTGCAGTTTATAAACTTGGAATGCTCCAGAAGTTTAAGAGCCAAGAACAATGCTGGCATGATCATAAGGTCAATTATGCCTTAATACTTACCAAAAATAGAGTAGCAGCCTCAAAATAGTTTCATTTCAGAGAAAGGGATATAAAAAGAGTGGATACCAATTTCTTAACTGAAATAATTATATAAAATATTATACTAATTTAAACCATGCTCATCTGATGTCCCATTTCTATGACTGCTAAGTTTTTCTCCAAACTGAATAAGCCTGCATCTAGTGTCATATGCATTCTATGTGTGAACTAAATATCAAGGATCAATAACACTTGGTTTCCACTGAAGAGTCTTTAGGGCTACTGAGAATTTAAAGATGAAACAGGGTCTGCCAGCACTCCTGCTCCAAACAGAAACATGTGCTTTCTTAACTATTTTAAATTCTGGGATTTGGCCTTAACATTTTATTATGCAACCCTATTGTACTGTCTAAAAATAATATTTTCAAGCCAGTGACTCTCCAGCAAGTCTGTGTAACTACCACCACCATCATCAAGGTTAATTACAGTATTTCCCAAGACTCTTCTAAAATCTTTACATATATTATATATTTGTGGCAAAGATTAACAGTATACATGAGGAAAACAATACATTAACTGCAAAGTATATAAACATCATATCTAATGCTATCCAAAAAAAGGTTGCTCTAAAAATCTAAAAATTACTTCACTTTGGCTCAACTTACTTTATTTTCAACCAGATTAACAAGACTTATGACTCCATTAATACTGAATCTAAAATTATTCACTATGATGACCTTTCTAAGCTGAAAGGAGGAATATAGCATCTTGAATAGTCAATGTCTATACTGTAGTTTAAAGGATACACAATACGTAAGTTAGATTTTAAAATGTAAATGCCACAGGATCCTTATGGTGTCGCTTTTTCAGTTGGAAACCTCTGTGGCTGGAGGTGCCTTTGCCTGAGTTTTACATGGGCCCTCTGGCCTCTTCTGCTCATTCGGCCCAGCAGGCTGTACTCGGGTCACAATACTGGCCTGGATCCCACACCTGCCAACGGCGAGCCTGGTGAGGAGTAGCAAGGGGTGCGTTAATGAGAGTGGGCTCTGGCCACTGCACACAGTCAGGCGTGCTGGCTGTAGCGGGGCAGTTAGCTCCAATGGCCAGCACAGGCGCAGGTTTCATGAGAGACTCTGGCTGGACCAGGCGTACTATAAATGGCTTCCATTGCAGGCTCTGGGAAATACGATGACACCCGGAAGCTTGGAGACACCAGAAACCGCAGAGCCCCAAAGAGGGTGTCACAGCCCTGGCTCAGGAGTCCCTAGGTCTGGGATTCCTGAAGGGTCACAGCAGCTCTTTTCTCCTTCTCGTCGCCCCCAAAGTGGCGAGCGGTGGACATGTTTCTGCCCTGTTTGTGTTGCTGCTCTTTCAGTCCCACCATTCATTGGGTCCCAGGATCTTGTCCCATGACGAGAATGAGGTAACGGACAACTGGAGGGTGCGCAAGGCAGAGAGGAGCTTCATTGACAGAACGGCTCTCAGAGCATCAAAGTGGATAGCTCCTTTCCGCAGGCAAGTTGTCCCAATGAGTGTCCACTTCAGTAGAGAGGAGACCCGGAGTGGGTGGTTCCTTTCTCATGCAGGCTGTCTTGATGAGTGCAGCTCTCAGTGGAGCGGAGAACCAGAATGGGTAGCTCCTTTCCACAGGCAGGTCATCCTGATGTCTATGTGAGTTTGGCTGGTTTCGGGTATTTTACGGTCTCAGAAGGGAGAAAGCACGTGCTGATTCATCCATAAGCAGTTATGGGCAGGCTGGTAAAAGCACCATGAGTTCTCAGTCGACATAGAACTGACAGCCCGGCCCCCAGGCTTCAGGCCGTCCCTGCCTTGAAGGTTGGGCTTCACGTGGGACCCACAACTTTCTGCTCAGGAAACTGTCTGCCTCTCGCCATCAACATGCAGTCCACAGTACCCAGGCTGTTCTTACCAAGCGGTGTCTTCTGCAGGCCTGTGCCAAGCTGTCTTCAGCCCCTCCTCAGCCTCCATCACATGTTCGTCAGTGCCCAAAGTCCAGAGGGGTCTGATGTGGCAGAAGGCTGGCATTTCAGTGCCACCCTGAGCATGTGCACACACACCCGGTCCGGTTGCAACAGCACCCAGACTTTGCCACAACTTTGATCCACACCAGAATGGGCGCCAGGAGTGGGGAGAGATCAGACAGAGGGAGCAGGAACTTTAAAGCCTGCGGGGGCAAGGAGCTTCCTGGACCCCTGAGAGTACAGAGATTCTCGAGTCTGAAGCCACAGCTGGGCAGTTGTAGCTGAGCCCAGGACCACAGGGCTCCCACTGTGCCAGCTCTGTAAGGGGAAGGGCTCCTGCCTGTTCCCAGTTCCTGCTGTCCTGAGGAGTATGTAACCCTGGCTGCACCTCCTCCCCTGCAGCTGGCGTCTTGGCAGTGGCTGTTCCAGACGAGCTAACATTGCCATCAAAAACATGCGGTTGAGTATGAAAGAAAGCAAAGATTAAGAAGATGCATTATTTTCTGGTCTTCTTATTTTCAATATACAGTTGACCCTTGAGCCATGCAGGCATTGTGGGTACTGACTTCCATGAAGCTGAAAATCTGTGCATAATCTTTGACCGCTTAAAAAATTAAATAGTAGAAGCCCACTGCTGACTGGAAACCTCACCCATATCACAAAGATTCAATTAACACCTACTGTATTCTAACAATAAATTAAGCTAGAGAAAAGAAAACATTATTAAGAAACTCACAAGGAAGCAAAAACATATTTACTATTCATTAAGTAGAAGTGGGCCATCCTTGCTCTCTTCACGTTGAGTAGGCTGAGGAGAAGGAGGAAGAAGAAGGGTTGGTTTTTCTGTCTCAAGGGTGGCAAAGGCAAAAGAAAACTTATGTATAATTGGACCCATGCAGTTCAAACTTATGCTGTTGAAGTGTTGATTGCATTTTACAATATTAATAATTTTACTTGATTGTAAAATTTTAGAGGGAAGGTATACTACGAACTGAAAATGTGGTTATAATTACAGAATAACCATATTAGTAACTGCTGCTTCATTTCTGATCATGTAAGATGTGAAAAATATGGACTACTGGGGAAAAGGCAGAACAAATTGTAATAATTGATTTCCCTGAGAGTTCCTAAATGGTGATGAATATGAACTGTGATGGTTAATTTAGGAGTAAGTGGAGAAGATCCACTTTTAATGTGGATGGGTACTATCCAACCTGCTGGAGGTCTGGAGAACAAAAACAAACTTGTCTGTCTGTTGGAACTGAGATGCACTCTTTCAGCTGTCCTTGGGCAGCAACTCCAGACTCCATGGACTATTTATTTATTTATTTAGAGACAGAGTCTCGCCCTGTCACCCAGACTGGAGTGCAATGGCATGATCTTGGCTCACTGCAACCTCCGTTTCCCTGATTTGAATGATTGTCCTGGCTCAGCCCCCTGAGTAGTTGGGATTACAGGTGCCTGCCACCATGCCTAGCTAATTTTTGTATTTTTAGTAGAGACGGGGTTTCACCATGTTGGCCAGGCTGGTCTTAAACTCCTGACTTCATGATCTGCCCGCCTTGGCCTCCCAAAGTGCTGGGATTACAGGAGTGAACCACCGCGCCCGGTCTTGCCTTTATATTCTAAGACTTACACAAGTACCAAGTCTCTCCTTGATGTTCATACCCTTAAGTACCAAGTCTCTCCTGGATGTTCATACCTTTGGCTTTGGACTGAGAGTTACATCTTCAATTTCTTTTGTTTTGAGGACTTTGGACTTGGACTGAGCTACACTACCAGCATCTCACAGCCTCCAGCTTGCAGGAAATCTGTTGCAGGCCTTCTCAACAACCATAATCAGGTGAGCCAATTCCTCTGGTAAATTCCCTCTCATTTATGTATGTATGTATGTATGTATGCATGTATGTATGTATGTATGTATGTATGTACGTATCTATCTATCTATCTATCTATCTATCTATCTATCTATCTATCTATTTATTATTAATTCCATCTCTCTAGAGACCCCTGACCAATACATGGACAAAATGTGACTTCAACTGCAAGCCAAAAATAGCAAATGCAGTTTGATATGCTACCTTGCCTGTCAAAGTGTGATACAGAGTCCAGTAGCATCAACATCTCCAGGGAGATTTTCATAGATTCAATACCTTAAGCCCCACTGGAAAATCAAGATCTGCATTTTTGTCAAGATCCTCAGATAAATTGCAGCAACATTTATGGATAAGAAGCACTAATGTAAGGAATGTATTCAATGTGGGTACAAAAACATTGATGAGAAAGATGAAATTCTTGGATTTTTATCTTATTTTATTCAATTACTATCAAGTTATCTGATTTTTAGAGATCAAAAAATAGCTATATAATGCCTCCCCTATTTTTCTTAGGATGATCAAAGGGATTATGAAGAAAATGCCTTGGAAAAGTTGAAAGTAATCTATTTATATAATAAATAAATTATTGTTATTTTTGGATAAAATCTATTGCTTTTATTTCAACTTGAAACTTTCCTTCAAATAATTCACAATAGCACATTTGATTTGGAGAGAAGTTAATAAACTTATGAAATAAATACTGAGAAAAATTTCAAAAGAGATTTTTACTTAATAATGAATTAATACTTCTAAAACTTTTCTATAAGCAGAATCTTCCCTTTTTATTCTAGACAATAATCTATATGAAAAGAGTAGGAAATTACATAAGTCAATTTGAAAATAAGTTTATGCTCTAACCATCCCTGGGCACAATGACTTTTTTCTTTCCTTAATGGCAAACTAGACTCGCCTGATTTGTACACCATGCAGTCTCAGGGTGGTGAGTGGTTTAGAGTTACTTCTGACTCATTCACTTGTACTCTCATGTTGGACTAACATATTTTGAGATCATAAAGATAAAAAATACTTGGACTTAGGAGGTTCACTGAGTCCTCCTAAGGTGGCTCATATGGGTCAAATCAGGTAATGTAATGGGTTTCTGTACATTTTATCAAAATGCCCTGTCTCTTTTCTACCTGATCCAACTGGACAAAAGGTGTAGGTATGAGTAGAAGATGATTCAACAACAACAACAACAACAGGCAAAGTTACAACTCTTGGAAATACAGGCACCAATTTTGTGGAAAAAAACAGTCAGAGTACCTGGAGAGAAAATATCTTAGATCCCTGGAGATATGAAGAGGGAAAAATATTAATGATCTTTTTTCCTTTCAGAACTACTCCAGAAACTCCCTCAAAGAATACATCCTGGTTTGACTATCCTAAACTGTTGCAAATGAATTAAATTGTAAATAACTGCTGAATGTCATTCCTTGCCAGTCTCTGACCATGATTTCATAGATATTCCACCTGATCTTAGACATCTATTAGAAACAGCAGACCATGATCCTATTTCTTACATCTCCATGTAAAATAACTGTTGGACTCTCTGAGTATCTACCCCAATTGCATTACCACGGCAGTCACTCGGTCATTCCAAGGATAGACAAATGTTGTCCACTGAGTGTCTGGATAACACAGGTTAAATTGATGGCCTTCAGGCAGGCCTTTTTTTTTTTTTTTTTTAAATCAAGCCCTAAATGTAATTATTCTAACTTAATTGGAAACTCTAAGGTTTGCCAGCCAGAGAGAGGCTTTGTTCAATGTGCCATCAACTAGTACTTCCTGAGTGATGTAGGTATACTCTGTAGATCTCGAACATAATTAACTTTCCCTTTAGGGACACCATATACATCCCTGCGGCTGTACTTACGGGAAGCCATAAAATTAAGCTGCTTCCCTCCCAGAAACATGGTAATTGCACCTAAGGGGTGGTAGGGTGATAGTGAAAGACTTTTAATTGTTTAAGGAAACATGACAGCAGATTATGTAGCCTTCAAATTTTAGCTTAGATAGCTAAAAAGTGAGGCTATGCTTGGTTACTTGGTGCACTTGGCTGAGTGATGACCCCCCTCCCCAAATATATATATCCATATTCTGATACTCAGAGCCTGTGAATGCCATGTTATTTGCTGATAAAAAGGGTCTTGGCAGATGCTTGAGATAAGGATATCATTTGTATTATCTATGTGGACCCTAAGTGATTAATGACAAGGGTTCCTATAAAAGAGAGGTAGAAAAAGATTTGACAGACAGAAAGGAGAAGGTAATGTGACCACAGAGACAGAGATAGCAGTGAGTCCACTGCAAGCCAAGGAAAAACTGGGACTTCCAAAAGCCAGAAGAGGCAAGAAACAGATTATTCTCTAGAACATGTGGAGGAAGCATTTTCTGACCAACAAATTGACTTTGGACTTTTGCTTTTAGGAACTGTAAGATAATACATTTTTGTTGTTTTAAGCAACAAAATATAGCAGCCAGAGAAAATGAATGCACTTGAGAAAGCTTCCCAGGAAATACATGATTCATAAATTTTGTTTCTTACATAAAGTTATCTCAAAGAAGGAAGTAATTTAATTAGAAAGTTCATATGAAATTTGTTACTGGCTTTTGCAAAGTAATCAATGATACAACCTTGGCTCTTGGAGGTATTCAGGTCATCTGCTATTCTCTGGGCAAAGGTGTCATGAATGATAGGTTTGTTCTAACTTCTTCCTTGCAAACCAAGACAGTGCCTAGAAAATTGCTAGGGCATCTTGCTGCACTAGGAGTGATGCCTTCTGCTAAGTAGAAAGATCCAAACATAATTAATAAACCCAAGTAGAAAGCTACTTGGCTTTCTAGGGTAGATACTGATGGTTTCTGGGTTTGTTCACCAGGTTGGATTCTGGACCCTAAGGTACATATGAAATCAATATGGCAGGAATCTTGTTGATAATAGTCTTGACTAAACACTGAATGGACAAAGTGAACAAATTTGGTCCCAGCTTCTGTTTTCAGATTAATCAGAGCAGTCAATGGAATAGTGTACTCATGGGAAAAGTCACTGGAAGTCAAGATGGTACAGCAGCAAGGTAGGTTTATTGTTAAGAGACAATTTTAATTTATCCATGGGTCTTTTATGTTTCTGAATGTCTTACAGACAGAGGCAGTGGCTTCTTTTTTTCCTGAAAAACTTTTCAGGAATATTTGTAGAACAAAATATTTTATAAAGGAGAAATAGTTTACCCTTTAGAATAGAAAGCAGGTTGATTTACCATCCAGTATAATAAAGGTAAGATGTCCTTCTGGGAAAAGGCTTACTGACATTATAAAATATTCAAGTTCTTTAAATAAGGGATTTTTCTCTCGTAATGCCCCCCCTCCCTACCCCACCACTGCATATGCAAGTACCATCTGGCCCTCTTTGCATTGTGTTGTGGGGACTGTGGCTCAGCAAACTGGAGCAAATACTACTGCTATGAGTAATACCATTCTTTGTTTCTGATCCAGGAGCCTCTTCTGCTAGCATACATGAAACTGTGACAAACTAGCTTGTAAGCTTGCAAGTCGGGTAAAACTTAAGTTTCTCAGATTCTTTACTGTTCTTGCTACTGTACAGCAATCCAAAAGGGATGAACTTCACTGTATGCATATCATATCTCATTAAAAAATTAATAAAAAAGTGATTGAAAACAACAAAAAGACAAATTTTTTAAACCTTTTTTCTGAAAATACAAATTACGTCTGTTAGATTTACCATTTTAAATAATATAAATCTTAATAAATGTAGTCCACTTGGGATGCTATTTTTTGAATGCTTGTGTCCTCTCCAAAATTCATGTTAAAATTTAAGCCCTAATGCAATAATATTAAGAGGTGGGGCCTTTAGAAGGAAATTAGGCCATGAGGGCTCTGCCCTCATAGATGGGATTAGTGCCTTATAAATGAGCTAAGGGAGAACTAGTTAGGCCTTTTTGCTCTTTCATCCTTTTCACCATGTGAGTAAGGACACAACATTAGTCTCTTCCAGAAGATACGTCAGCAAGGTACCATCTTGGAAGCAGAGACGGGGCCTTCAGCAGATACCAAACCTGCCGGTCCCTGGGTCTTAGACTTTCAGCCTCCAGAACTGTAAGAAATCTATTTCTGTTCTTTATAAGTTATCTGCTTTAAGGTATTTTGTCATAGCAGCACAAATGGACTCAGACATGGAGTATAAGTGTTATGGCAGAAGTATAGAGCAGGTTGTTTTCTCTGAAATTATATATGCGGGGCCAAGAGCAGTTATGTGGTGGCATGTGGGAGGGCGGAGAGTGTCAATCGCAGAAAGCTTCCTGACTGTCGTTACAAAAATTTTACATATTGTGACACCATATCTTCTGGAAATATACAGAATCTAATCAGCCTTCATTTAAAAATATATAAAATTTATGACAAGAATGTTAAAATAATGTATTATATACTACAGTAACAAATGTATCAGTTGAGTTCCATCAAGATGTATAGCAACAGGAGGTTTGAGCGTTAGACTGTAACATGAATTATGGAAGTATCGACTATAAGACTACTCTTTTTTGACTTGAAATCACTTATGGTTATAGACATGGTAGAAGACATTTCATCATGGCAGTTAACGCGTACAAAAACTGCACCAGAGATTTGTTCCTTAGTTTTTACAGCCTGCCTTAAATTTCTGGCAAGTATGTAGCACAAATCATTTGAGGTGCTATCTTCAGAACTTTTATGAGACTTGTATTAATTTTATATTGCTTCTGTAACATATTATTACTAATTGAGTGGTTTAAACAAGAGAAAATTATTAATAGTATTTTACAGTTCTACAGGTCAGTAGTACCACACAGGCCTCATGAAGCTCAAATCAAATATTAGCAGGGCTGCATTTTTTTTTCTGGTGAGTTTCAGGGAGAATCCATTTCCATGTGTATTCAGGTTGTTGTCAAAATTTTGTTTCTGTGATTATAAAACTGGGTTTCAGCTGAGGGACATTCCCAGCTTTTAGAAACCCATAGTTTTTGGCTTGTGCCATCCTCCTATTTTTAAAGTCAGAAAAAGTGGATTGAGTCCTTCTCCTGTCATATCTTTTGAATTCTTCTTCTCTTGTTATATGTCTCTCTCACCCAGCCAGGAAAGCTTCTTCCTTCTAAAGATTGATGTGATTAGATTGGGTCAAACCAGAACATTTCAAGGCCCATATCCTTAATCACATCTGAAAAATCTCTGTTGCCGTGGAGGATAAATATTCACAGGTTCCAGAGACTAGAATGTGAACAAACTGGGGGAATCAGAGGACTATATACCAGAGGACTCTATAATTGTTTCTTGGTGGTTTTGTGTATGTTACCCACAGAAAGATTTAAAATTCAGTACAGAAATGACAAAATTGATTACATAACTAAGGACTGTTTTATGTGAAGGAATATTCTATGCATATTTGGTATTATTAACATTTATTATACTCGAGAGAATTTAGCTTAATTGAGTAACAGCTCTTTCCAAAATATTTTATGCCATTTGTTATAGGTAATTATTATTATAAATTGAAATTTTAGTCAGATTATTTGCTTTACTAGAGCACTTAAATGAACTTAATAGTAAAAATATTTATAAGCTTAATTTGTTAGATTCACAAGTATTATTTAAGTACTTGAGAAGATTTATTAGAGTACTTAATAAGAAAACCAGATGTGTTCATATGTAAATGTAGTTTAAAATTTTAGCAAATGTATCTAAGTTTTTAGAATAAGTATTAATCAACAGACCACTTAAAATAAATGTTACTATTTGCCAGTTTTATAAATAGCAGAGTAATATTTATAAGGTATAAATAAGCATTTAATTAAAATATGGAGTTTTGAGTTTAATAATATAAATTAATAGAATAAAATTTAATTTAACATCAAAATAAATACCTGAATATAATTTTCTGTGCATAGAACACACAGACACACACACAAACTTGTGTTAACAAGTTAACACAAATATCATGTCTTAGATAGTTCCCCAAAATTATGCAGGAATTAGCCAGGCATAGGGTAGAAAAGGTAAAGAAAGACAATGGACAAGTAGTAAAGGAAGTGTCAAGGAAAGAGAAAAATTGATGTTTTTCAAGTCAACAAGCCAACAGAATGGCTATGTAAAGACATCAAGATATGAGAGCATAAGGCACCTGTTAGCTTAAGCCATTGGATCTCCTGTTTTTTAGTTAGTATTAACAATCCATTATTGTGAGAAATCATAAAAGGGAAAACAAATCAGTCATAGATTAAACATTTCATTTTAATTTCAAATATATGCACATGTTTATTCAGGACTTTGAGTATGGCGTCTAGAAGTTAAAAATTTATTTAATTTTTGTCATGAATTATACCCACACTTCATAATCTAGGTTCCTCAATTTTGTTTTTCTTTTGAATGGAGCTGGAAAGTAAAGATAATCGTAAGCTTGAAATTTCCCCTGTCTTTTATAGTTGTCCATTTCACTTAAATAACTCACATTTATCATTTTTCTGAAACATTTCATTTAGTTTTAATGGAAATAAGGCCCTTTCTCACAAATGTTTCATTCACTTACTCAATAGTTAATTAAATTGAAATAGCAATAAGACACGGCTGCATAAAAATTTGAAAACAAAAATTATATACTTTTGACAAGGATCAAGCTAACCAGAATGGGACCTAAGTATTGATTTGTAAGTGAAATAATTCACATAATTGTAGATTCTGTTAGAAAGAATTACAGAGGGAATGAAGAACCTTAGTTAGTATGGCATACAGGTAAAGAGGAGGTACATTTTTTAAATAATTCCACTGTATTTGGTTATAATGTAGTGTAGATTTTGGTGGGAAGAAAAAAGAGTTTCCAAATTAGGCAAGAATTAGGTAATTAAAGACCTCATATGCCATAATATTAATAAATAGGATAGATTAGCCTTAGGTAAATATCTTAACATTACATGTTTTCTTACCTTTTGTCATCTTGAGTTATTGCATCATCTAGCTCAGGGCCTTGAACACAATACATATTAAACAGTTGCTGTAAGGATTTAAGTGAGGTGGTACTATCAGGAAAACTACTTGAACAGTGTTCCATGGTGTTTATGCACCACATTTTCTTTATCCAGTCTATCATTGATGGACATTCAGGTTGATTCCATGTCTTTACTATTGTGAATCATGCAGCAATGAATGTACATGTGCATTTAAAAAAAAAAAAAAAAAGATCATGTTTCTTGCAGGGATATGGATGGAGCCATTATTCTTAGCAAACTAACACAAACAGAAAACCAAATGCCGCATGTTCTCACTTATAAGTGGTGGCTAACTGATGAGAACACGTGGACATGTAGAGGGGATTAACACACTGGGGCCTTTCAGAGGGTGGAAGGTAGAAGGAGGGAGAGGATCAAGAAAAATAACTAATGGGTACTAGGCTTAATACCTAGTGATGAAATAATCTGTACAACAAAACCCCCTGTCACATTTATGTATGCAACAAACTTGAACTTGCACCCTTGAACTTAAAAATAAAAGTTAAAAAAAAAGGACATTGAACAGTGCATGAGCCCCTCAAAGAGAGTTAAATTATACTGAGGAGGCCAGGCACGGTGGCTCACGTCTGTGATCCCAGCACTTTGGGAGGCTGAGGTTGGCAGATCGTGAGGTCAGGAGAGGGTGACCATCCTGGCCAACATGGTGAAACCTCGTCTCCACTAAAATACAAAAAATTAGCTAGGCATGGTGGCGCATGCCTGTAGTCCCAGCTACTTGGGAGATTGAGGCAGGGGAATGGCTTGAACCTGGGAGGTGGAGGCTGCAGTGAGCCGAGATCATGCCACTGCACTCCAGCCTGGCGACAGAGCAAGACTCCATCTAAAAATAATAATAATAAAAGTAAATAAATAACAAGTAAATAAATAAAAATAAAAAATTTATACTGAAGAAATTTGAGGGCCTATTAAAGTTAATAACAGTATGTAATTTGTTGTAACTCATTAATCTGTGAATCATTTTATGCTCAAACACACATTATTACAATAATTTCTTTTCAAATGAAAGAAGTGGTGTGAAGTTCCCAAATTCCACAGTCACTAATGCAATTGACATAACTGATTCTTTTTTACAAGTTAAAATCTCAAAACTATCCAAATCATCTTCTTTCCTGTTGATTTACCCTAATTAAATTCACAGCCACAAAACTGCACTCAATATTTGGCTCACACTGGATGATTTCTCTTATCCAGTTCTTATGAACTAAAATGAAAAGTGAGAAATTTACATTGTTATTTCTTTTGGAGACAATGAGGCTGTAGGTGTGGAATGAAAGATGTTCACAATAATTGGACCCTCAAGAAATAGCTTTCTAAGCCAGATATTTATTTTCAAATGTTCTCTTTTGCACCTAGTGCGGTAGCTCATGCCTGTTATCCCATCACTTTGGGAGGCCAAGGCGGGTGGATCAGGAGATCAAAAGATCAAGACCGTCCCGGTCAACATGGTGAAATCACATCTCTATTAAAAATACAAAAATTAGATGGGTGTGGTGGTGCGCGTCTATAGTCCCAACTACTTGGGAGGCTGAGGCAGGAGAATCACTTGAACCTGGAAGATGGAGGTTGCAGTGAGGCGCACTGCACTCCAGCCTGGTGACAGAGCAAGACTCTGTCTCAAAAAAAAAAAAAAAAAAAAAAAGGGAAAGGTATCTTTTATATCAAACAAACCCTAAATCTTTGTAGCTTAATCACTCTCAGTACTTTGCATCCAATACATCTCATATGAAGTCTCATCATTATACCAAAATAAAATATCCATTCGTCACACTGGTTTGAACATGTAAAAGTCAGTGAAAGATTGGAGAGATGAGTGAAGAGCGAACATAGAAAAACGAATGAAGAACAAATCTAAATGTCATTAGGCCAGTTGAGGTTTTTAATTTAGCCAATGTGTTATCTCATTAGCAAGGTGTCTTTATACCCTGAAAATGTCTTCATTTCCTCTTTCTTTATTTTCTTCATTAGAAACAAATTACTCAGTTGGTTCTTTTCATAAACAACTAAGACCTGCAGTAATCAAGTCATAGGTTTCTCGTGGTTTGTAACATGAGGACAGGAAGACTAAAGGACTGCTCAAGTTTATCATGACTAAGGTCCTGTAGAAATTACATGGTTTTATTTCTAGGAGTTTTGACACTCACTATATGGTAGAATATTTTGTCTTTTCAGCTGCATTTCTTTATCAAAATAATTTAAAAATATCAGGTGATAGTTCATTTCAAACATGACCTTAGAAGTAACCTATTGCTGATTACTTAAAGCCAAATTTATACTCAAATATATTTTGTCCCCATGCGTATCATTATGTTACATTGGTATAGTAATAAATAGAATACTTGTTTTAAGTTAATGGAATATTTTTATGTTAGTACTAGTTTTGTTATTTTTAATTATTTATAAGTTTCCAGATACACTTGGTAGCACCATAATATTTTGAATTTGTTCTATTATTCAGAACAGGCAAATAACTTTTTGATAATATCTCAGAGATCCCTTATTATACACTCTAGAAGAATGTTGATTTCCAATTAAATGTCATACAAACTCTTGACTGGGAGTTCTGCGGATTGCCAAAATCTCCCCGCTCCCACTCCGAACTTTCAGCTGGTAATGCTGCAAGAAATACAAACCATCAAATCTCACTAAACTTTAAAAAACGGTTTTACATCACAGATTGACCTCTATTTTCTTTTTAAATAATAGCATTTCTTAGCCTCCACTCCTTATATTCTAGGCATAATTTATATGCAAATAGCCTCCTTATTATAAACCTCAGATGAAGCTTACAGATGATTGTAAATGTACTTTTGGCTTGCTGACAACAAACATATTTAGGAAAGAAAGACCGCAACTTACAAAAGCTACCTTACAAAAGCTAAACTGATTTCAAGGCTTCTAAACTAATCAGAGAGAATTAGCAGGGAGGAGGGAAGGATGATGAGTGAGGAATGTGTAAAGTGTTAAAGAACTTCATGGTGGTTTGCTTCCTCTCATGGCCTGACAGCCTTGATCAGCTAATTAGGAAACCTTTACCCAAACTAGTGTTAAATTGTTATTTAGCCCCCATGGGAAATTTTCACAGCTCTAAGTCACTTGTCTTAGAATATGTAGAGATATTTAGTTTGAAAACAAGGAGAATCTAGAAAGATATGAGATGATGAATGGAGGATATTTGTTATGAATTATCTATTACTTTATGCCATATAAACAATGATGTTAAGAATGAGAAGAGCCATTTTGTGTGCAGTATGCCAGATTGTGATCATCTGTCATATAATGTGAATCATGGGCGGATTAAATCCATCTCCTATGCTAAGCATGAAACTTAATTATATAAAAATCACCCAAGTACCACTGGCTGCTTGGGCCTGACTGACAGGAACAGTATTTACTGTCAGGTTCCATCTAAGCCTGGCCCTTCATTTCTTAAAGCTTTCATATATCAGACAGTGTGAATATTAGACCCCATCTCCTGGGATGGGACTTCTCAAATAATAATAGTGAAATACTTCGCTTAATGATTTACTTACATTTTTGAAAGCTGGCTACAATGGGCACCAACACTGTAAAAAGCAGTGGCCTGCGTGGAGGACTAATCTTTGATCATTACATAGAGAATCATGATTTTTAGAGTAGTACTGATTTTTCCACATTAATCATTTTTTTTATTTCTAGGACAAAATGGCCTTTCACAAAATCCTAATATTTAGAGAACTTCAATATATTAAACAGCTCCAAAAATAAAATACTTCTTCGAATATATTTAAAACTTACAGATTTTATTTCCTTCAAATTAAAAGAAAAACCTTTAAACAAAAACAGTTTTAAAATTCACTTTAATCTTTAAAAATATTAACAATAGATTTAAAATAACTTGAAGAATTGCAGGTTAGAATAATGGTGGGAAAAGCTAATACATGTTGCCTACTCATTATATATAAGGCATTATTCTAAGTACTTAGTAAGTATTAAATCATTTAATCCTTACAACAACCACATGTGGTAGGTTTATTATCTCTATAATGAAAATTAGAAAATAGATTCTCAAAATTTTATATAACTTGCCCAAAGTCATGTATAAGTAGGTGTTAGAAATTTGTTTCAAGTTTATAGGCTTTAAAATGCCTCCAAGGTAGTATAACAGACGATGTATATAATTATCATGATCATTCTTCCATGTGTTCATTGTATTTCCTAAGCTCCTTGAATCTATTTATTAGCAATTTATATAGTTCTTGCAGTTACTGCTCTAAGCATGAAACATGCCAAAAAATAATCAACTTTAGCAGACACTCCATTGTTTAACACCATATCCTTCATCTTAGAGCCTGAAGCCATTTGTGACTGTGGAGACTACTCTAGTAGCCCTTGGCATTTCTCTCATCCTCTGCTTGTTTTGAATAAACTTTGGAATATAGGTGAGTTCTCATTTTCTGTTTAGGAAGGCCTGAGATCATCGTATATCAAAAAGCTAGAACCCTAAGAAAAATCTTAAATAAATTTTTGCTGAAATGTTGTCAATTTGGGCATTAATTTCACAAATACTTTTTAAAAGGAAAAATTCAATTGTTTTCAGTGTAAGAATTAGAAAGTGAAGATTTTCTGGCTAAAGGTAAAAATTATATTTCTCTGAAATATAATACTTTTGCATTTAATTTTTAAAATATCAACATAATACCCTATCTGCCTTCAAAATAAGAAATAAAGAAAAAATAATTTATAACAAAATAATAATTCTTTAGTTTAATTTCTACAACATGATTTTACTAGAAAATCTGATGTAGTTGTTGAATGGTTTTACTGAGAAGGAAAATTCATACTAACATAATAGGTACAGATATACACTGTTTCCTATTGCATTGTATTTAAAATAAATTATCTCAAATATAATGTGCTGTGATGCTGGGGGTGACTTATTTTTCAAAAATAGTGAAGGGCTATTGGTAACTTTCCGAACAAACTGAGTACAATCTTCTCTCAAGAATACATCCTGAATGAAATAAACTGCAAATACATTGTGCAATAAAGACAGGTAAAATTGTCCTTATGTTCATCTTCTAATCAGAACTATATTCTAGACACAGGTAGCAGATTTTTATATACATGAATCAATGACAAGACAGTTAAAAGTTGTAAGGTATACAGAAAAACACTTTCATGAGGGTATGACTGTTGGGTTTGTTGCAGTTTTTATAGTAGCTCTAGCTTCTGCCATCTAAAAGCAAGTATCACCTCTTCCCCTATCACTTCACAAATGAAAATAAACCTGGGAATCTTTAAGATTACTACGGATCTATAGTAACACAAGTAAAGGCAGAGGAAGTGAGTAGAGGTGCAAGTTGATTGGCTAAGGTATGGAGATGAATGAGTAGGATCAATTCTATTTTCGAACTGTGAGAATGGGGAGGACATACTGGAAGCTGAGGAGGAAAGAAAATCTATGAGTGGCTGTAATGAATTAAAGAAATACTGTCTTAAATACTACAACAACTGAATACCATTGTGTGAAGCCCACAGCATTTGTTTAAGAAACTTTGAGGCTTTCTGATTTTATATATATATCTTACACTGTTATCGTTTGTTTGTTTGAAATGTGTAAGCTTTGATCTAAACCAAGTTACTTCAATATATTAATGATATAGTAAAAATACGTATTGAAAGGCAAATGAGTGTATTTTAATGTTATACCTGCCATTTTTTCCTCAAACATATTATTTGTATCTGCCAGTGCCATTGTCAAAACGTATTTTTTAAATTGTTGTACATTTCTTATTAAACTAAGTGCTTACAGTATTATGTTGCAATCACATAGTGTATAAAAATGTAAAATTGCCAATTGATTGTAACTATTATTTATTTTTAAATGAAAGTATAAGAATGCTTTCTGATCCAAGAAATTTGTTATCAAACTGTTTCTTCATCCTCTTTTCTGATGTAGCATAAAAGTTGTCCCTGTTTGAGTTATAACTGCTAGTAGATGACTAGTCACAAGTGAACCACTTCTCCGTTGCCCGTCTTTGTTTATACTAAACGTTACTTACAAATGCTTAGTTTTTGTATCTAATCTCTCATTATTAAAATGTTTATAAAGTTTATTTTTACCAAAGAGGATGCAATTCATTATGACAAACTATTGCATAACAGTTTTGTTTTATAACAAAAAAAAAGAGGAAATATTGTAAGATTGTTGAGAAGAGTTATAGGCTCAGATAATGCTAGTGATCCAAAAATTGAGATCAGCTATTATGACTTTGTAACTTTTTCCTTGCCAAATTACCTGCATGAGTTGGAGTTAACCAGACTTGAGCAATCTGAGTTTGAGAAGAGGAGCGTTTAACAAAAGAACTATTTTTAAAATTCTAAAGGAGGAAAATCATGAAGGAAAGTGAGAACAGGGCACTATTTTTTTTTCCTGATCATGAAGGGGGCAAGACGAGAAATGTACAGATTGGGAAGGAACTGTGTGAAGAAGCTGCCTGATAGAAGTGTTGGTCTAGAAAATGCTAACCCATAGAGGCTTCACAGGGAAGAAGCTTGAGGAATAAATGTACCAAACTCACTCTTCTCTCTTTTTCTCTCAGATCTTCTGTAACTGAGTACCATTGGATGCATCTAATCAGAGGATAGTGCAAGAAAAATGTTGATGTAGCTTGTGTTAATCACTATCTGGGACGCAGAACAGAATGGAGATGCTTGGAGAGTAAATTTGAAGATGTGGGAGATGAGGGTCAGGTTATGGGAAGCATGGGCTTCTCGGTAGATAAGAATTCACGTTATGAGAGATGACCAGGGAGCCTAGGATTTTGTGTGATCTGCATAAACAGGGGAAGAAGGGCATGACAGGATTAGTCTAAAGGGTCTTGGTAAATTTTGATGACGTAACTGTGAATGTAAGAGTTGAGAGGAAATAGGAATAACAAACTCTCCTAGGATCATATTAACCTCTAGGACCCTCAATTTGTTATACTTTGTGTATATTTTATATATATTTAGTTCCACAAAATTTCTGATGAATTTCAAATGTAAAAAGTGCATTTAATACTTAAGGAACATTTTAATAATGAAAATAAAATCTGTATTTATCACATTTTAATAAGTTGTGCTATGTTCCATGTACATTATATGAACTAATCCTTTGATACTTCACACAAAACCATATAAATTGTGAAATTCTATCATTTCCTTTTTTAGTCGTTGAAACTGAGGCAAAGGAGATTAAGTAACTTGCCATGCTTACACAGGAAGTTAATGACAATGCCAGAATGTAAACTCACCTTCTATTGACTATTAAAAGCCTAACAAACATGCAAGAAGGAACAATACAATTATATTAATTATCAGTTTTGAAAGTGACAATATTAGTAAATAGAACATTCTGAATTATAGAATTTTTTTTTTTTTTGAGACGGAGTCTCGCTCTGTCGCCCAGACTGGAGTGCAGTGGCCGGGTCTCAGCTCACTGCAAACTCCGCCTCCTGGGTTTACGCCATTCTCCTGCCTCAGCCTCCTGAGTAGCTGGGACTACAGGCGCCTGCCACCTCGCCCAGCTAGTTTTTTTTTGTATTTTTTTAGTAGAGACGGGGTTTCACCGTGTTAGCCAGGATGGTCTCGATCTCCTGACCTTGTGATCCGCCCGTCTCGGCCTCCCAAAGTGCTGGGATTACAGGCTTGAGCCACCTCGCCCGGCCGAATTATAGAATATTTTAAGAGTAATTTCAAAAATTACATTTTAAAATAATACATGTCACCCGAGACATTAATAGATTTATCTAATTTAATGAGTTAATTCATTAAAATATTAAATCTACCTCTAAAAGTAATACACTAAGGTGGTTATGTGTACAGATACAGAATTTAATTCCCTGGAGTTAAGTCCCTGTCAAGGAGGCCTTGGACAAGCTTCTCTAACTTCCAGAATTCTCAGCTGTGGAGTGGAAATGCTAATACAGTAGAATCAAACCTATAGTGTTGCTATGAGAAATAAATGAGAAATGTAATGTAATACTCTTAAGAGACTGGCCCATAGAAACTACTCAATACACTCTGTAATTAGTAATTCATTGCAATTCACACTGTTAGGAGTTTGGACTGGAAATGTACTGGAGAAATTGAAAATGAGTCAGGAGTTTATATCTTCAAGGACTAAGGGGAAACTTATAATAATAATCATGTCACAAGTATACACTCTCTGCTTAATAATTATTTGCCAAACACACCAGTTTGAAGACAGAATTGCTGTTAGATCTGAACAGAATTTTAATGAATATCAAACATATTTTCTAAATTAGTCGGGTTTTTGTTAATGAACATTTTGTGTGATCAGTTTGTGATCAGTTTGTGATCAAATCTAACTGAATTAGATCATGATCTTTTGAAGGAGGGTGAGATTAGAAAACAATTATCAGGGAAGATCATCATGGCAACTTATAAAAGAAAAAGTTATAAGTAATTCATTTAAGAGTGGTTTAGACTTGCTTACTATGTAATATATATACATATGTGTATATATATTATTTACATATTTTTTTTCGAAGCTTGAGACTTAGGAAAAATATAATCATCTTCTATAGCAGTAAAATTGCCTATTTTAAAATTGAAGTTCTAGGAGAAGGTTAATTTTATTAAAACTTCCACTTAACAGGAAATCACATGTGAAATATTCGGTTTATTTATGGAATATTTTATTAATACCCTCAACTTATTCCCAAAACATGTAGATCTTAATGTAGACGGTAATATTAGTTGGCCTTACCTATCTATGATCAGTCCATTTTCAGTGACTTCTAGATCACAGGCTTCATGACAATGGGTCCTTGATTTCTCTTTCTCTCTTCAGTGGTAGACATTGTCAAGGCTTTAGCATCATTACTCCCTGATGTTTCAAGAGCCAAATCACTTTTTCTTTTAATTGTAATTTGAATCTACTTACAAGTGTACAGAATGAGTAATCAAAAGAACTCAATGGATTAGGATAATGTTTTTTGTTCCAGGAGCCTCTCTTATTAACATTTTGCCTTTTGTATTAACATCTGATTTTGCATTGCCATCTCAGTTCCCATTTTTATGTAAATAATGACTGACCTCTGGCACTCAATGTGTTATTAAAAATGCACCCTTGGAAGCACACGTATTTACTAATTAGAACCACTCAGAGGCTTTGCAGAATAGCATTTGTGACAATTAAGTTTTACCACTTCTTACTTACTGTTGCTGAAATTTTAAAATGTTATTTGTTCAATCGAACTCTATTTATTTTTCAAAATGCTATTTGAAATGTATTTTGCCAAAGATGCTTGGAAGATAACTTAATGAAATATTACTCTGTGGAGCTAAAAGATTCTGAGCACAATAAATCTAATATAAATTTTAAATATGGCATTTTTCTACTAATGTTTATATGTAGAAGAACTTAGACATTTTTGCTGTATGGAAGGCTTAAATTTTATTCTTATCAATAACATCAGTGAAAATTAATCTGCAAAGTAGATCTCATAAGGTCATTCTTCAGAAGTTTCTAATTCCAATTTATTTTGAATTGATTTTTGCTTTAAAATATTTTTAAACCTCATTTTTTGAAAATTTTGAGCCCCACACAGAAAAAAGAATATTATTACTCTATTTACTTCTGTATTTGAAAAGATTAAGTATTAACAAGTTGGAATTTCTCTAACTTTTATAGAGAACATGCCTTGTGTTATTGAGAATAGAATGTCTTAGGGCATCTTATTATTTTAATGATTTAGGTAGAGTGAACTACTTTTAAAATTGGTAAGGTAATGTTAATAGCAATTTATGAGTTTTTAAAATAGGTGCTTAAAACATTTAGATTTGTTCTCTCTCTCATCTGATGAAGTAAACAGTTCATGATAATTACTCTTACATTTGAACATGTATGTGTGTGACAGTGTGTGTGTAATAGTATTAAAATGTTAGCAAATCATATATTTATAATTAAAATGTAACATATTCTCAGATTTAAAAAAACCAAAACACAGAAGATTTTTAATGAAAAGTTGCCCACAAACCCACCAGAAAGACATAACTGCTTTTAACAATTTGTTACATAATTTTCCACACTTTCTTCTGTTTATAATTTTGTATGTCTATATACCCAGTGCCTCCATCTCAAAAAATAAGCTCAAACTTCCACTTTTTATAATCTGGTTGTTTAGAACCAACATTATATGGTGACTATTTCATGAATTAATAAAGAATCATTATTATCTTTATAATGACTATGTTGCTTTATATTATGTTGAGATTTCATAATTTATTTAACCAAGCCTTTCTCAATTGACATTTTAGTTGATGTTGCTATTTTTACACCAAAAATAATAATGTGAAAAATATTTTTGTACGCCTTTGCACTTTTCCAATTATTTTTCTTTGCATAAATCACTGCAGGTGAAATTGCTAGGTCAAAGTGTATGCACATTTTTAAGTTTTTATGCATATTGGCTTTCAGCAAGGTCGAGCAAATTTTCACACTGGTCAATAGTATATGATGGTGGTTATTTCCATATGCCCTCACTAATTAAAGTGTGTTAAAGTGCCAATGAGGAGAAATGGTATCTCTAGCTTGCCTTTAAAAAACATTACAGATGATTGCATGCATCTTTTCATATGCATAGTGAACCGACTTTTTAAAAAATTACATTTATATGTAGTACATTTTTCTGTTATTTGTTTTCAATATTTTTTACAGTAGTAGTTATTTGATGTGAGAACTTTAACATTTTTATGAAATACTAAGTAAATTAGTTTCTAAATTTTGGAATACAAATGACTATGCTCATCATTATTTTCAGGGAGTAATTTTACCCTTTTATTTACTGCTTCAGCTTACGTTCAAGAAACAATAGGTCCCTCTTCCACAAACAATTTAGCCTTGTATTTTAATACACTACTCTCTCCAACAAAGGAGAATTATGCTAATCTTTATGTAAAATAATTACGGTAGAAATAATGTAGTTAATTTTTTCCCAGGACTAGGAACCTCCCTTACCACTTTAAATGTCCTTTTTCTCTTCTTCCCATTCCCAAGATCTCTTGGATATGAAAATTGATTGTGCACAGGCAGCTCCAACCCACATATATTTCATAGGAATATTTTTTATTTGTTGAGCAGAACATCTTCTTGAGAAATATTATACCAATAGTTACTGTGAAGTTATTGACCCTTTGCTCCTAAGAATTTTTTATAATATTCTGTTACAATTTTCTCCCTTAAATAAAAGATAATTTAAGCCATTGTAATATTATTATTGTACTTATACCCAAGCTTTTATTGATTTAAACTGAAAAGCAGAGACGGCATTTCCTATATATAAGGTAAGTGAATGCTGTTGTCTAAGAACAAGAGATTTTAAATAATGGGCATTATTTTAAATGTATTAGTAAATATTTTTTTAAAATATGATTTTAAAGTAAATATTAAAATGTAAAATGTAAAAGAAACTGAAGCAAGGATCAGAGAGATTTTTCCCAGAAAGAGATTGCTGACTTTATATGGATAATACTCAGACAAAACTTGATCAAGGAAGAAATAATAAAATAAGAAGATCATATAGTTCTGCTCAACCATATTCATGTAATTTAATTGAAATCACATAATTCTTACATTTCTTATTTATTCAAATGTAAATTAGAACACTTATGATTGAATCAGGCACAATAAGGCAGATTCATAGGAACTGTCAAGTGCGAACATAGAATAAAAACTTATTTAGACACCTTAAAACTCAAAGAAACTCTCACATCTAGCATTTCTTACAAAACCTATGGTAAGTGTACTTCTGGAAATTAAGGAATAAACCAAGTAAGAGAAAATCATAGGAAGTAAGGAACAGAAACTCAACAGAGAAAAATGGTGAAGTGGTGTCCTAACATGATACAGGTGCCACAGGCCCTGAGAATAGTCAGTTCAGAATGGAGCGGAAGAAAGAATAATGGCAAGGGAGGATAGAAAGGTGAAATTGGTAGACTATCTCACAGAATTTCCCTTTGAGAAACATTAGATATACAAGAGAGCATGTGGAAACGAAGTAACAGCAAGTCTACAGACAACTGAACAATTGAAAAAATAAAATAACCCATAACTTCCAGAAAAATGCAAATATATAAAAAAGGAAATATAATTATATATAATATATTTACTTGGTCCTTCAGTGAACATTTATTATGGATCATTTTTAAAAACATAATTACTGGTTTAATTAAATAGCAAGACACCTATATTGAGAGACTGAAAAAAGGGGGAAATCAAGGTGTGGGGCTTTGAGTGGGGGTCAGAATAAGTCCTCAGCCATCATAACAACTGCTAAATAGAAATGTTACAACTAGTAAATAAAAAATAGCAATAGACAATAATATTTAGAAATATAACATAAATAGTACAAGAAATATCTGGAATAATTAAAAACAATTACCTATAATGAGCAGAATGTACAAAAAAATGGGCTGGAGCATAACTGTTTGCTCTTAAGTTTTTGTAGTATCTGATAATTAAAAATCTTATGTATACATGATCTTAATAAAAATAATTAATTTAAGATAATTTTTCAAAAGAAAGTATTTTAAACATTACCTCACAAGTTTGCTGCTTGCTCAATTATTTTAATGCTGTATTTGTAATAAATGTTCAACTGACATGTAAAATTGGCTAACACAAGTATTATTCTTATGCCAAATATTAATGTTTTCTGATTTTTTTTTCCTGTTAGTCTTTAAAACCCCAATTCCCATAACTAGCAGTTTATTACTTCATTCTTTTCCCCATCATTTTTATCTTAAGGCAGTTTTGAAGGTAATGTGATTTTAAGCTTCTAGAAAAACTAATTACAGAAGAGATGGCATGGCTTCAGAAAGATGTTGCCCAGCACTCACATCACAAAACCAGCTTTGTTTTCCTTAGCACCAGCAGCTATTATTATCTTTTTCTCCTCTTTTGACTGTCTTTCACTTTTTCCTTTTAAACTGAGTTAAAGTCAAGGTGCTCTCACTTGTTGTATTAAAGCCTTATAGTACAAAATCTAAGAACAACAATTATTTACAACACTGAGAAGCACATCAATCAAGAGGTGTTCAGAAAGAGAAAACAATGTAATTGAACTATAGATCCATTACCTTATTGTTGAAAAATTAAAAGTAAGTCATCCTATTTTTTTTCTATTTGTGCTGTGTTTAAATATGTTAATATAAGAAACTATTTTCTTTTACAAGATGTTAAATCACTTTTTGCAAAAATAGGCGAAATAGAACAAATTGTGACATTCTTATAAAAGGAAATAAACAAAAAGATCATAGCATTTTTGTGTATGAAATATAATAAAGCTTTGCTGATGGTAATTGGAATTTAGATGATAAAGCTTTTAGATTAAAAAATTTGCATGTTTGTAAATATATTTTTTAGAAAATTTTAAATTATTAAATATAAAAATGAAAGATAGTAAGCTGAGTGCAGCGGCTCATGCTTATTATCCCAGCACTTTGGGTGGCCAAGATCGTACCATTGCACTCCAGCCTGGACAAAAAAAGTGAAACTCTGTCAAAAAAAAAAAGATAGTGAATAGAATACTGTACATATTAAAAATCAAGAAAAGATGAGTCAGTAGTTTAAAAAATTCAGTTTGTTGATCAAGTAAAAAGGTTATCTTAGATTTCTAATAATGTGACAGTATATACAGCACAGCTCCAGGCAGAGGGATAGACCAAGATTACCTTGAATCCTTTGCAGGCATATGATTCTAAAGCATTTGAGCATAGACAGTTGAACTGAAACAACATCTGTATAAATGAGCTGCTGGCTTTTGTGATTATTTAATCTAAGATTTTTATTATATGAATAAGATTTATTGATCGATTTATCAAAGCATAACAATATAACTGCTTCAGATTAAACTAGATTATACAATATTCACTATAGAAAGAGGAATTCTCTAAATCTACTTACAGGTCAGCAGTACTAATCTAAATCTAAATTATTAATTACACTAAATATTAACTTTCGGATGGTCTCTAAGAATATTTGAAATCAGTTTTTTACAGAAACGAAGTAAATTTTTTTCCAACGTGAGTTTTAATTTCAAGAATTTCAAACAATCGTGACTTAAAGCATCACATTATTATTTTAAGTTAATAAAAATTAAATATTTTATTGAAAGAACATGTGTGCTATTCAAGGTTTTATAAAATATCTACAGATTCAATTCTGGCATCCAAGTGAATAATTAGTTAAGTTGCATTTTAATTCTTGGCCCACCTCTCTGTCACCCTTAATTCCAAATATTTAATAAATATATTTACTTTGATGCAAAATTATGTTATCAAATTAATTTAACTACTTTTACATGTAACCTTTCTACTCATTTTTAGATTTCTAACCTTGTGCTACATCCTATTAACCTATTCTTTTTTTTTTTTTTTTTTTTGAGACACGGAGTCTCGCTCTGTCACCCAGGCTGGAGTGCAGTGGCGTGATCTCGGCTCACTGCAAGCTCTGCCTCCTGGGTTCATGCCATTCTCCTGTCTCAGCCTCCTGAGTAGCTGGGTCTACAGGCACCCGCCACCACGCCCGGCTCATTTTTTGTATTTTTAGTAGAGACGGGGTTTCACCGTGTTAGCCAGGATGGTCTCGATCTCCCAACCTTGTGATCCACCCGCCTTGGCCTCCCAGCGTCTTTGTCTTCAAATCCCCTTCTTGGTTTCCATTCTGCTTATCACAACTATTGTTATCTTATTAAAGACTTTTCTTATCATGTTGCCTGTGATAGTAAATTTTGCTTCAACTTAATTGGGCCATGGGGGCAAAATATTTGATTAAATTTTATTCTGGATGTCTCTGTGGTGATGTTTTTGGATTAGACAAACGTTTAAATCAGCAAACATTGAGTAAAGCAGATTACCCTCCACAATTTGGCTGGGGTTCATCTAGTCAGTTGAAGACCTTCATAGTACAAACTCTGGCCTCTGCTAAGTGAGAGGGAATCCTGCCAAGTGATTGCCTTTAACTCAAACTTTAACTCTTCCCTCAGTCACTTAGCTTTTTTATCAGTAGAAGATAGCGATGCTGTTCAGAGCTTTTGGAAGGTCCTTATACCTGAATCAAAGTTCAGGCCCTTAGGATTTTATATCAAAACACCACCATCCTCAGCAGATTACTATTCTCCTTTTGAGGAACAGTTTTTGGCCTGCTGGGCCTGACTAGAAACTAAGTTCTTAGTCATGGGCCACCAAGATTCCATGTGACATGAGCAGACCATCATGAACTGCTGTTATGTGACTCCAGTAAGTCATAATGTTGGGCACACATAGAAGCATGCCATCATCAAATGGAAGTGAAAATATAAAATCTGGCCCAAGCTTATAGTGAAGGCACAAGTAGTTACACGAACAAGTGGCCCAGTGCTCATGAATTCCATTTGTGCTACACTGCCTTCTTTCTCCCAGCCTACACCTATGGCTTCATGAGGAGTTCCCCATGATCAACTGACAGATGAAGAGAAGAGTCAGGCTTGAATTTCAGATGGTTATGTACAATTTTTAGGGATCACATGAAAGTGGACAACTGTAGTAGTATAGCCCCTTTCTTAGACATTCCTAGATGCCAATGGAGAAGGAAAATTCTTCCTGTAGGCAGAACTTCAATCAATGCATCTAATGTTCATTTTGCTTAAAAGAAGAAATGGTCATGTGTGTTATTATATACTGATTCATGTGCTGTTACTAATGATTTGACTAAGATAATCAGAGATTTGGAAAGAGCATGATTGAAAAATTGGTAACAAGAATATCTGGAGAAGAGGTATGTAGGTAGATCTCTATAAATCGGCAAGAAGCATAAAGATAGTTGTGTGCTATGTGAATACTTACCAAGAGTTACTCCAACAAAGGAGGACTGTAATAATCAAATGAATAGGATGGCTTTTTTTTTTTTTTTTTTGGATACTAGTCCACCTCATCCCCCAACCACCCTTTTTCCAATGGGACAACAAACAAAGTAGCCATGGTGGCATGGATGGAGGTTATGCCTGGGTTCAGCAATGCAATCTTCTACTCATCAAGGTTTACCTGGCTACAGCCATTGCTTTGTGCCCAATCGGCTAACAACAGAGACCAACACAGAACTCCAGTATGGCTCCATTCTTCAGAGTAATCACCCAACTACGTAGTGGCAAGTTAATTAAATTGAACCACTTTCATCATGAAAAAGGGAGTGTTTTGTGCTTACTGAAATAGACACCCTGAATATGGATTTGCCTTCCCTGAGTGCAATGTTTCTGCCAAAACTACCGTCAGCAGACTCACAGATGCCTTATCCACCATGTAGTATTCCACACAGCATTAATTCTGACCAAATAACTTATTTCATAGAAAATGAGATGTGACAATGGGCCATTGTCATGAAATTTACCATCCTGAAGCAGCTGATCTGATAGTACAATAAAATGATTTTCTGACGACTCAGTTACAGTACTTGCTAGGTAGCAATTCCTTACAGAACTTGGAGAATCTTCTTGAGGAGGCTGTATATGCTCTGAATCAGTATCTAATAAACGGTGCCGTTTCTCCCATAGCCAGAATTTGTGGGTCCAGAAATCAAGAGGGTGGGAATGGAAGTGGTATTACTTGCTATTGCCCCTAATGACTCGCCAGCTACATTTCTGCTTCCTGTTTATATAAACCTATGCTCTGCTGGTCTAGAGGCTTTACTTCCAAAGGGATGAATTCTTCCATAAAGGGGCACAATAATGATTTCATTGAATTAGAAGTTGAGACTGACACCAGGCCACATCAGGGCTTCTTACAGATCTAAATTAACAGAAAAGAAAGAGACTTACTGTTCTTCCAGGAGTGATTGATCCTGACTACCAATGATAATTTGGACTGCTATATCACAAGGTAAGGAAGAGGGAGTTGGGAAAATAGGAGATTCCTTAGGGCATCATTTAATATGACCTTACCTGTGACTAAAGTCAATGGACAACTAAAACAACCAAGGCCAGTCAGGAATACTAACAGCCTAGATCCTTCAGGAATTAAGGCTTGGGTCATCCCACCAGGTGAAGAACCACAACCAACTGAGGTGCTAGATAAAGGTGAAGGAACTAATGCATCATGGAGTAAGACTGTGAGGAATATCAGCTAGAGCCTTGTGATGACTATATTACAGAAAGGAGACTATAATAATTATGAGTATTTCTTCCTTCTTTTGTTATAAAATTAATACAATTTTGAGATTAAGTATATTTAAAGAAATATGTATAAGTGCCAAGTTGGCAAAAGGTGGACTGTGATGATTAATTTTTGTGTCAACTTGGCTGCACACAAATGCCAAGATATTTAGTCAAATATTATTCTGGATATTTCTGTGAAGGTGTTTCTGGATCAGATTAATATTTACATCAGTGGACTTTGAAGTAGATTACCCTCCATAATGTGGTTGGGCCTCATCTAATAAGCTGAAGGATTTAATAGTGAAAAGATTGATTTCTGCTGAGCAAGAAGGAATTCTGCCACTGGACTGCCTTTTGACTCAAACTGAATTCTTCCTGGTTTTCCAGATTGCTAGCCTATCCCCTCAGGTTTTGGACTAACCACTCCTGCAAAATTGTGTGAGCAAATTCTTAAAAAACAAACAAAACATCCTGCTGGTTCTGCTTCTCTGGAGAACACTGAATAATTTATCATCCCAACAACTGAACATTTAAAAGTCTTCATATTTGTTAACACATACAGTTTAATGTCTATATACAGTTACTACATACCTTCTGTAATATGAAACAATGCTCTGTTTTTATTCTTGTTTTTTTGTTTCTGTCCTGAATCCTATTATGCAGTCAGTATACTACCAGCATTTTCTAAATATATATTATGATTCTACTTCCGTGAATTGTTAAAGGAAGTTTCTCTAGCTGAATTTTGCCCCTTTCTACTCCATCCTAGCATATAACACACAAATCTATTTTTCAAGGCCAAATTTAAAAGATGCATATTTCAATTTCCTAGATAGTGTCAGGTTGCAAAACTGTGTGTTTGAAACTGTACTTCTGGTTTAAAAATAGAGAACTGAGCTTCCTAAGGAAACCCAAAGCAAAACAGAGAAGAGTTTTACAAATATGTTCAGAACAGATCTCAAAACAAGAGAGGGTACTCTATGTAACTCAAAAGTTGGTATTGGAGAAGAAGTAGACAGAAAATCATAGTGGTTACTACACCTGAAAACCTCAGCTATTACTGCCAACTGTCCCAAACTAGATGCTTTGCTCCTGCAATTGACATAATGTAATGAGTACAAAATAGTTTTTTCAACAAATGGTGTTGGAACACTTGAATATCCACATGCAAATAATAATGATGATGATGATGATAATAATAATAATAATCTAGACACAGACCTTACACTCTTCATAAATATTAACTCAAAGTGAATGAAAGACCTAAATATAAAACAAAAAAATAAAAATTTATAGATAATAGATAACATGGAGAAAAATCTAGG
Organism: Colobus angolensis palliatus; assembly: GCF_000951035.1. NCBI lineage: Eukaryota > Metazoa > Chordata > Mammalia > Primates > Cercopithecidae > Colobus > Colobus angolensis. The sequence goes on along the minus strand of NW_012115032.1, from coordinate 3,438,282 downwards.
TAACCTTGAGTTTGGTAATGACTTTTTAGATACAATACCAAAGGCATGATCCATGAGAGAAAGAACTGATAACCTGGATTTCACTGAAATAGAAAAATTCTGCATTGCAAAAGGGACTGCCAAGAGAATGAAAAAAAAAAAAAAAAAAGAAAAACAAGCCACTGACTGAGAGAAAATATTTCTAAAAGACAAGTCTGATAAATATGCAAAGAACATTTACAACGCAACAATAAGAAAAAGGACAACTTGTTTTAAATACAAGCCAAAGACCTTCACAAGATATCTCACCCAAGAAGATAAGCAGATGGTAAATAAACATATGAAAAGATATCCCATATCATATGTCATCAGGACAATTCAGATTAAAAAAACAACAAGGTAAAACTACACACCTATTGGAAAGGCCAAAATTAGGAACACTAACACCACCAAATTCTGGTGAGGATGTGACGGAGCAGAAACTCTCATTCATTGCTGGAGGGAATGCAAATTAGTACAACTACTTTGGAAGACAACTTTGCAGATTATTACAAAACTAAATATACTCTTACCATATGATCCAACAGTTGTGGTCCTTTATATTTACCCCAAAGAGTTGAAAACATATATCTACACACAGGGGTTTATAGCAGATTTTTTTTTTTTTTTAATGGGCAAAACTTGGAAGCAACTAAGATGTCCTTTGGTAGGTAAATGGATAAATATACTACAGTACATACAGGCAATGAGCCTTTTTCAGTGTTAGAAAGAAGTGAGCTATTAAGCCATGAAAATACATGGAGAAAACTTAAATGCATAATACTAAGTGAAGAAGCCAATTTGAAAAGTCAACATGCTTTGTGATGGTAACTGTGGGCATTCTGGAAAAGGTAAAACTATGGAGATAGCAAAAAGATTAGTGGTTTCCCATGGTTAGAGGCAGACAGGGATAAATAGGAGAAGTTCAGATTTTCAAGGTAGTGAAAGTGCTGTATATAATAATATAATGGAGGATATATGTCATTATATATTTGACCAAACCCAAGGATATTCTATTTCATGAGCTAAACCTATTGTAACTATGGATTTTACATGATAATTATCTTCATTCGTTCATTCATTCAGGCTGCTATAACAAAATAGTATAAATTGAGCGGCTTATAAACAACCAAAATTTATTTTTACAGAGGCTGGGTAGTTCACAGCCAAGGTGATGACTGATTTCATGTCTGGTGATAGTCACCTTTTTGCTCATAGATGATGCCTTCTCACTGTGGTCACCTGGTAGTTTAGAAACTAGCCTTTTAGGGTCTCTTTTATAAGAGCATTAATCCCAATCAAGAGGGCTCTGCCTTCATGACCTAATCAACTCCCAAAGCACCTGCTTCCCAATTCCATTACCTTGGAGATTAGGATTTCAACATATGAATATTGGGAGGACATAAGCTATAGTCTATTGTGTAATAATGTGTGGATTCATCAGTTGTAAAAAATGGACCACTCTAGTGGGGAAATTGATAATATGGGAAATGAGTGAGAGCAATCGATGTATTAAAAAATCTATAATTATCTCTTAATATTTTTGCTTAGGCAAAACCTAAAGATGCTTCAAAAACATAAAGTCTTTACAGAAAAAAATGTGTGGGGATTTCTGAGAGATAATGAAGGAAATTGCCTTGGTGGAAAATGAAAGCAAAAAGAGATAGTAACAAATGTATATTATTGTTAGACGTTAGAAGAGAAAAATATCATTTCTAATAAAAATTACAGAAAACAACTAACAAATGAAGAAGCTGAAAGATCAATGTAAACAAATCCAATTTAAGAGAATGTTATCACAATTAAATTATCCTGCATAAAAAAGTTAAGAAAAACTATGAAATATGATAAATTATAGGATGTATTTAATATGAAACTTCATAGAAAAAATCTAGGTAATGAAGAAAAACAATGTTGGAAATAATAACAGCTACTACTTTCTCAGAACTGTAGAAGAAGTGGAATGCTCAGATTCATGTTTAAAACCACGCTTAATGCTAGGGTTACAGAGATAGAAAAGCTAGACCACATTGAGCGTTTTTCCTTTACTGGGGGGAAGGCATCTCTTCATAAATATTAATTCCTCAAATTGTCATCTACAGTCAGCTTCCTTCTCCAGGCTCTGCTCTCACTTTCACTATACATACAATTTTTACTCCAGATCCAACCTACTTTTATTTACTTGTACCAATATTGTCCTCACACTAACAAATTTATTTTTCATAGAGTTCTCAACTACTTGTAAGTAATAAAAAATTCATGCGTGAATAAATAAATAATAGATAGAAAGAGTAAACATAACATTTAGTAATCCTGTTAAAGAAAAGAAGGGATATTTTAGTTATCAAATTCAGTTTTGAACTGAAAAGAAGACAGATATTCTAAGAAATAGTAAAAATCTCATTGGCTCATCACACATTCTAACCCATTGAGCCTATAATAGTGTACTATACATAGATATAGCCCCATTACAATTTTGTAATTTGTCCTGAAAACTACACCCATTCAAATGTTCATACATGCACACACACAGACCCACGCACACACACACACACACACACACACATATATGAGATGTTATGGAAATTAATGGGTTAAATCGTTTGTGTCCTAAGCATTTTTCTTTTTATTCTTTCTGTATTTACTCTACCTTTAAGCAAAGCAAATTATTTATCTATATTTTATTATAGAACAATATAATACTAAGGTTGAAAGAGTCTTTAAAATGATTTCAATTCCTCATCTTCGGCATTCATCAGAAAGTAGACTTTGGTTTCCCTCATGATGTCTATATATTGTTTATGAAGGTAATGTATAATTTATGAACAAGAGATAATCCAACATCGGGGTAGGGTAAGATTTTCTGCTGCAATATACCCTCAAATTCTTGTACAGATAAAAGTTGGATGACATAAACCAGATGCATCATTTTTCTCTCTCTTCTTTTTTTTTAAGTTTCTAAAGAGTGGGAAAGTTTATATAGTTTACTCTTGAAAGGTTATATCCAGATTCTCTATCAGTGATGTAAATATTATATTTGACCTTTCAATTATCATGATACGCTGTTCTAAGACTAAATATGAATATTTAAAAACTGGAAGTTATTGAATGCTCTTTTATTCTTTCATCAATTATTACACATATATTCCTATAAGAATATAAAGGTGAATGAAATAACTTTCCTTTCTACAAGTTCTCCAGATCTAGAGTGTGAATCAGATTTGAACATATATATGTATACGTACACTGGAGTTTCAAAGGGGAATCTCATAGAAATACAAGTTAAATGTTGTCGTAAGGATAGTTTAAAATATCAACTAGGGTATCACGGTGGATATGCTTAATAGAAAGTTTATCAAATTGAAAAGGAGGGGCTGAGGAGGGATTACATTCCAACCAAAAGAATGAGCATACAAAGTGTGCAGAGGCAAGGAATATCATGAGAGTTACAAAAATTACAGATGTTTTATAGGTGTAGAGAACAAATTTGCATATGACTGTGACGTGATTGGCCTATACCCAGGTCATCATAGACCTTATATGCCAGGGATTTGGATTTTATGTTAGAGAGATAGTGGAAACTATTACACGTATTTGAACAGCAAGATCATCTAGTTGATCTTTTAATAAAATCATTATGGTGGTAGAATAGAGGCACAGTTTTCAATTGTTTTGGATGAGTATCTTTTTCATATTAAAATATGCTGTGATAATGTTGCAGTGTTTCAGAATTGGGGAATGTTGCAGTATTTAAAAGTTGTTTGGAAGGCCTGAAGCATTTAGAGCAGCTTCTCAAAGTTTAGTGTGCATATGGATGACCTAAGCATCTCGTGAAATGGCTGTTTGTGCATTTTTCACAAGCTCCAGCTGAACATATTGAGTAAGAGTATATTGCCCTTTGTACAGCCAAATGAAAAAGTCCAGTTACTGGTTATAATTACTGTTCTCCAATTCTGGAGAGGGATTTTAGTATTTCTCAGGCTAAAACATAGTATTTATCTCGTATGATAAAAATAAAAAAAAAGCCAAAGCCTGAATCTGATAGATTATCCTCCAACACTGCTACTACCAATTTCATGTAAATCTCAGAATTTTCAAGATACTTCTGCCTGATGTTTTCCCCAGTGATAGCCTAGAAGTCAAGCACATTAAATGTGTACTACTGAGAGAAATGTTCCATAGTTTTGGAGTTCAAAATGTTTAAAATATTTCTAAAAATCTGTATGCATTTTACTTTCTCACCTGTATTGTATAATTTTAATGAGAATTTCAGTATAATCTTTCTAAATCCCTAGTATCTGTCTTACTTTTATCTCTCAAGACAAGTCAAAAGTAGCATCTAACTATTGCTATTTACATTGATATGTAAATTTGGTCATACATATTTTATAGAGATGTGTAAATGACTCGGCTGAAGCAGAGTCACCTGTTTATCCTTTGGATAGATGTGTGTACCCCTCTTAAGAGCACAACAATGGCAGACACCTGCTTAGCATAAGCAGCTTATTAAAATGCAGTAAGGAGAAGAATACCTTTGTGAGCAATTTTCTTATAGTATTAATAATCCCGATGGAAAAACAATAGGGCACAGATATGAGTCTTTTTCACCACTGAACCATCTAGACTTTTCAGCTGTGTGAATTAATACAAAAGGCTTAATGGTTTCAGGGAGGTTAATGCCCACTGAAAGGGTTCACATTACAAGAAAAAAGAAAAAAAGAAGGAGAATGAAAGATTTATCTTTGGCGTGAAAAACAAAAAAAAATCCATGGAAAACAATATAGAATTCTCATTTGAGCCCTATCTGAATGTTAGCAACTAATAATATCATTTTTGAAACTGATGTAAATGTACTATTTTTGTAAAAATTATATGATCTGTTCCGATTTATCTCACTGGATTCTGATCAGAAACAAATGAGTACTAAATTTAAAAAAAATTATTTCTATGTAAAGTCAGATCTTATTCTCTGTAGTTGCTGATAATTTAATTGTGAGTTAAATTAGTGTTTTCAAAATTTAAAGACATTAAACATGAAATGAAAAGAGTTACGATTTTTTCTATATGTCTTTAAATAATTTTTCAGAAATGTAATATAGACGTTTTACATTAAAAATTGCTAGTGCTAATCACTAAAATGAAGAGTTTGTTACTTTATATTTTAATGATAATATCATAAGTAATATATTTTCCTTTTGGCATGTATATAGACAGACATAGAAGAAGGAATTTTCAAAAAAATTTCCAGTCTGGCAATCTGCTTTGTTTATAGCAAATTTAGTATGAGTTTGATAGAGTTTTGTTTCAATAATTGTATGTCTATCTGAAAATTAAGCATCAAAGATAAAACTTTTTTTAATTTTCTTGTTATCTTCCATGAGTGAGTCTTCATAGGCTGTCACCTCTAGAAAACATGTGTGTATCAGAAAAAACAGTGAAAAACTTTGAAATGAAGAAATGATTACTGGTATCTTTTGCCTGGAATGCTGTGTTGCTCATGGGGAGTTAAGGGTACCTGATTTTATAGAGGTTTGTGAATTTCATTGTTTTGAGAGGCCTATTGTGCAACACTGTATGGAAAGGAATGTGGAAGGCTGATGGTGATGCAAACCTTTTCGTGTTCACAGAGATGAAAATTAATTATGTCTGATGGAGATGTGATTGATTTCTCCCATACCAACCCACCATGCTGGAAAAAAATGATTTCAAACATTACATTTTACTTTCTTTTTACACTGAACAGTTGTGCATATATTTGACAATTTATTTCAGCATTCTTGATTCTTTATGGTAAATACAGCTATCTAGATATACAAAAAATGCATGCTTTGAAATCTCTTGAATCAGTTTTATCATCTTGCTGGTTCCCTTATCAATTACTCAGTAAAATAAAATCTTTGACTCATGAATAATTTGTACTAATATATGAGTCTTGATTTTACCTTTTAAAATGCATAGCTTTTAACCCTTGTTGATATAAAAATATAATCACTTATCACTAGATATGGTAAATCTTCCAAATGTTTAGAACATGAAGGTCTAAACGAGAATATATTACACTTAATAAAATATTCAACTAGACCCTGCGCAGTGGTTGACACCTGTAATCCCAGCACTTTGGGATGCTGGAGTGAGCAGATCACTTGAGGCCAGGAGTTTGAGACCAGTCTGGCCAGTATGGTGAAACTGTGTATCCACTAAAAATACAAAAGTTAGCTGAGTGTGGTGGCAGACACCTGTAGTCTTAGAGACTTAGGAGAGCTTAGAGAATGGTTAGAATCTGGGAGAGGCGGAGGTTGTAGTAGTGAGGCGATATTGCACCATTGCATTCCAGCCTGGGCGATAGAACAAGGCTCTGTCTCAAAAAAATAAAATAAAATAAAATAAGACAATCTTTCATATTTTCAAGTTGAAATGAGGATCTCAGGCAAGTAGAGAAAATTATTTTTCTATGAATACCATTGAATTATTAAGTAAAATAGTTCTTAAAACAAGTTATATTAGAAAGTCAATTTGGCAAATTGTAATTTTTTGTATTCCCCATCAACTGCTGTAACTTTCAAATCTATTTTCTTAATGTTCAGAAAATTATATGTCAATATTTGCTTTTTAATTCCATGTCAACATTTGTTTTTGTTTATCATGCTGCAGAATTATTCATTTATTTTGTGTGAATAGCCTCCAATTTTAAAATATGCTCTATGTCTCTTTAGTTTTCTTTGCAACAAAGAGGAGTCATTATATGCATCATTTACGTTAACTGAAGTATTTAGGAAATTTAATATATGAGTCAGGAAGCTTAGAGTCATACAACAGACTAGATGCAGAGCTTTGCAACTTACGTACTGTAAATGGATTACATTTTTAACGCTAATGTAATGACACAGCAAAGAGGGAGAAAATTATGAATCAGACTAGAAATAGAATAAGACCTCTTTCTCAAGCTTTGATGCAAAGACCTTGAAAAAGAATAAAGGAGTAGGCTCTGGAGCACAAGGGAGGGGTTAGATTTGGATAGGAGCATAAACACCTAATTTATTGGACATGGTTAGAAAAATATATAAATTAACAAATACAATGGTGGGCAGTTCTTTTCTTTTTTCTATTTTCTTTTCTTTTCTTTCTTTTTTTTTTTTTTTTTCCTCTCTCCTTCTCCTTCTCCTTCTTCTTTTTTTTTTTTTTTTTCAAGAACTCACTTTGTTGCCCAGGCTGGAATACACTGGCAAAATGACGGCTCATGGCAGCAACCTTGACCTCCCAGATTCAAGTAATCATCCCACCTCAGTCTCCTGAGTAGTTGGGACTACTAGTGAATGCCAATATGCTTGGCCATTTTATAATTTTTTTTGTAGCGACAGGAGTCTCACAATGTTGCCCAGGCTGGTCTCAAACTTCCTGTCTCAAGCAATCCTCCCACCTCGGCCTCCCAAAATGCAGGAATTACATGATTGAACTACCCCATCTGGCCAGTGGGCAGTTCTTAAATAATTACATTAATTTTCTCTCCAAAGTATGAAGTAAGTTCACCAGATGAGATTGAGACATTATTATTCTAGCTTTAGAATGAGGATGATACTCGGAATAAAAGGGAATCATATGGATGAATGGAAATATATACAAAAATTTTAAGGAAACTACAAGCTGTCTAATGTAGTTGAATAGCTAGAAATATGTATTAGAAATGTGAAGGGGGGAAACAATAATCACCTGAAGCCAAATGGCAAGGGTCTTAAATATTATTTATTGATTAGGAATATATTTGTAGGTGGTGAAGAAATGTTAAACTTTTTTACAAGTTGATTAACCTCATGAGTGCAGTTAAAAGATTTATTCAGTGGTTGAGTGAGAGGCAATTAGAAATAAAAGACATTAAAGACCAATAAAGTGGTTAAGAAGCATTTGTAATTGCACATGTTCCAGGCCATCAAAGGCTAAATTAAAGTAGTATAGGTAGAAAAAGAAAGGTGAGAACAGGACAAAAAAAAAAAAAAATTACAGACATTGAGGGAATCCTTTTTAAGATCCTCAAAAGAAGCATAAAACCTTTGTATAGTAGTTTATCCAAAGAAATATTTACTGTGGGCCGGGCGCGGTGGCTCAAGCCTGTAATCCCAGCACTTTGGGAGGCCGAGATGGGCGGATCACGAGGTCAGGAGATCGAGACCATCCTGGCTAACATGGTGAAACCCCGTCTCTACTAAAAATACAAAAAACTAGCCGGACGACGTGGCGGGCGCCTGTAGTCCCAGCTACTTGGGAGGCTGAGGCAGGAGAATGGCGTGAACCCGGGAGGCGGAGCTTGCAGTGAGCTGAGATCCGGCCACTGCACTCCAGCCTGGGCGGCAGAGCGAGACTCCGTCTCAAAAAGAAATATTTACTGTGGTTAAGTTGTCACCTACAGTATAGTAAATGAAAGGAAATTATATTCTTTGTATTCTTTCTTACTAAACGTCTAGGCTAGATATAATTTTGCTAATGTCACTTAATCTCTGTATTTTATCCCATTGTTTCCAATGAAAGCAATTTCTAGAAAAAAGTATACTTTGCGCAGGATGTGTTTAAATATATGATAAGCTAAAGATAAATAATACAAAGATAAAATTTGCTGCTCTGTATTTGACACATATCACAAAATCGTGTATTTCCTAGCTTATCCAGAAGAGACAGACACCAATAATATGACAGAAGTGGACCTCTCTGGTTAGGGATTGGGTCTTCACCCCTGGGGCCTCTTGGGTCCTCTAAGGAAGAGGAGAACTGTTCTAAAGTTACCTGTTTTCTAGCTGGTAAAAACCTTAGCAAGCAATCATCTCCACTTTAGATATAAGGAAAATAAAAGAGATTAAAAACCAAAGTAAATATAGAAAAAAAAAAATGTGCAAGATTACTTAGAGTTAGCCTGTTTTCCTTAGAGGCTTTTGAGAGTCACTGTCTAAATAAAAAGATCACTGAAGTCAAGATTCCTGGTCATTTTCAAGGATTGATTTGCTGTATTAGCATGTAACAAAAAAATCTTTTCTCTGTAAATGTGTAGCCACTTTGTTGGAGTTACTTTTTCAAAGCACTTGTGATATGGCTGCTTACATGAGCCAATTCCAAGTGTTCTGAGACCAAATCTTTGGAGAGACCTTGAAGTGTCTCCACTTTCATATCCCTGAGGTCACTCTTTTATTGGCCTTGTGACAGCCCCGCAGGAGTCGACTACTGTGAGGACGAGGGAGACATATATGCTTCTGATGACTTTATTCACTGTACAGAAATTTGAAGACATTTTAAAATAGAGTCCATAACTGTGTCAATAACTAAGTTTAAATTCAGGTTAACTTGAAAATCATGTTTAGAATTTGCCTAACTATTTAATATTTAGGCTTCAATAGGTGTATGGTACTCACATGATAATCTTTTATAAAAATTTATTTTTAGGATTTTTTTGATCTTTCGATATACATCAGAAAAAATGTTGAATATGGATAAAAATAATAATTAAGCTGTATATTTTTGTAAGGATTTAAAGTAAATTATATTGCAAGGGGTATATTCAGCAAAACAAAAGCCAATAGATTATTAGGTTGGTGCAAAAGTAATTGAAGTTTTCTCCATTAAAACTATTTTATCAATCTATAAGAATAATACCAAAAGTGAAGTTAAGGAGATGCTTCCAGCAATTTCTTAGGCTACTGCTGGAAGATTCCAAAGGAAGGCAAGGGTGAAGGTGAGTGGGTAGATTGTCTCTGAGAAGCTGGGACACCTATTGACTAGTTCCTGTCCTCCATTCCTTGAGGGTTGTCCATGGGGGCATTCATTCCTTTTTGTATGATTACATGTTTCTTCCTAGTTTGTTAAATAAGAGCAAGGTTTTTGGACCCATTTATTTTCTTCAGTCTTTATATAAACTTAGAGGATAATGTGAACAAAGCAATTAACTGCTTTCTCTTCAAACATACGCTGTGTTAAATTTCTGCTTCCCTGATTATTTTATATGCTTAGACTTTAATATATTATCATCCTTAATATTCATTTATATTTATTTGAAAAAATATTTTCTTTACTCAATTGAAAATCATCATTACATTTTACAGCAAATTTTGGAAGTATGTTATTTATCGTAGCACCATTTTATAAAAATGCTTGACTATGCCACAAAGACCAAAAACAAACAAAAACCAAAAAGGGTAACAGAGGAGACACTTGATGGATGAAAAAGGAATAGTGGAGATCATTAAGCCACCCACCTATCTCTCATAGTTGGTGTGGTTGTGAAACAAATTGCAACACAGGCTGATTAATTTTGCTGAAAAGACAACACATCTACCCCCTTATGACAGAGAAAACTTTAATTTCCTTACTTTTAATAACTAACCTTTGAGGAAACTAAATATATTCTTTAGTATTACATTAAAAATGACAAAGAAAAATGAGTAGAGTTTTAAAAGCTTTTTAAATCAGGTTTCATGCTTATTCTATTACTGCGTTCCAGTAAGTAGATCTGAGTATCTCTTCTTCTATGACCGTTTTTGTTGTTGTTGTTTTAATGCACAAGCAGAAAAAGTAGACTTTATTATAGATCACCCTTTAGAGAATTTTCCTTTTGATTGAGTTTTCTCTTTTTAGTGTTTTTAGACAAAATTATTATAGCAATTAGAGAAATGTGGGCTAATTTAATTAAAATGCATTTTAAAAAGATTATATGAGTTTTTTAGGTTCTACTCCTGTCTATGATAGACAATCTTAGCATGTTAATCAAAGTATCATGGCAATTTGATTGTTTCTTTTCTGAGTTGTCTGAAAACCCAGTTACTAAAATATATATGATGAAGTTAGACCATAATGTCCAGTGATCACATAATCGGCTCCTGAATCTCTTACCAAGTTGTTGTATGAGGTTGCATATTTTTAAGGTATCTGAGCCTACAGATAAAACTATAGAAAGAAGATTGATTATTGGTATAAATGCATCCACTGTCTTATTGGGGCCAGTTAAATCCCAAAGTACGTACTCCACTAGATAAGAACCTACTCCATTAAATAAATTATAAGGGCATCATGGTTAATACATCAAAGAAAATCAGGTAAATATGTTCTTCATTATAAAACAGACAAAAAAATTACAGCAAGAAACTGAGATGAAGCAAAACTGTAGGTTTAATAAGTATTTTCATAGAATATCCTGGGGAGATTGGAATGGGGAGACAAAGCAAGGAAGTTCGTTGTGGTTAATATCTTTTAATCTTAGAATGGAAAATTAAACACGAGTGGTTAATTGTTACCTATGTGTTCTTTGTAAATATGGATTGCAAAATGTGCACTTTCTTCTAAATGATAGTTTTGTTTACATCTCATTTTGGGTCACTTTAGTAATCTACCAGTTCCCAAGTAAGTAAAATTTAACTTCATACATAAATAAAAATTAAGGGACTTGAAATATTACACAGTTGTGGTAAAATGAATATAATCTGAATTTGAATTAATCTTGTATCCTGTACTACCTAATATTAATTTTTATTGTCTTCATATTGGCTTTTAGGGCTGGGATATTCAATTAATTTGGGCCACAAACTAGGCTGGTTATTTAAAATGCAATTCTATGTTCATAGACTTAGAACCAACTAGAGGAGATAGCTATTAGCCTAATAAAACCACACTAAGAAATGTTTACTTTTAAGCTCAGAAAAGTAATTCAATCTTTCTAAAATTGTCATGTGCACACAAATCGCCAGGAAACTTGCTACAATGTAAATTCTGTGTCAGCAGGTCCAGAGTGGGGCCCAAGATTCTGCATTTTTATCAAGCTCTTTGGTAGTACTGATGCTGCTAGACCACAGACCACATTTGAATAGTGCATTAGTAAGCAGTCTACTAATACATTCTGCCATTTTAGAGAAATGGAGTCAATAGGATCTCTTTCTGTCTACATGAGAGAGAGATGAAAGACAGAGATTATCTCTCACTCTCTCTCTATGTATATATACATATATATACACACACATACAATAAGTATATTTCTCACTATATAATATATATTTCTATATATATATGTTTCAGCACCCCATACATATGTATATAAATCTATCTATATCTATCTGTCTACAAAGACAGACTTTTTTATAAGAGGTTAAACAACATATATATACACACACACATACATATATATACATATATACACACACATATATTATATATACATATAAATAATGAGAGAGGGAGATAATTTAAGAATTTGACTCGTGATTGTGGGGATTAGCAAGTCAGAAATTCATAAGGCAGGCTGGAAATTCTAGTAAGAATCAATGCTGTAGTCTTGAGTCGAGTAGCCATCTGGAGGCAAAATTTCTTCCTTTTTAGAAGACCTCAATGTTTTCTCTAATGTCTCCTGCTGACTGGACAAGGCCCACCCATATTATGGAAGGTAATCAGTTTAACTCAAACTCTGCTAATTTCAAGGTCAATCACAGCAACATTCAGACTGACGTTTAATTATAAAGTGGGTGCCACAGCCTTGCCTAATTGACATTTAACAAAATTAACCATCACAAGTAGCAGAACTCTAAAGCAGGGATGGGCAAACTATGGCCTCTGGGCTAAATCTGGTGAACCACAAGCCTGCTTCTGTATATCCTACAAGCTGAATTAAGGTGGTATTTTACACTTTCAAATGATAGAAAAAATCAAAAAAGAATAATATTTTATACCAAGCGTAAGTATTATATATGAAATCCAAATTTCAGGGTGGCTAAATAAAGTTATGTTGGAACACAGCCACACTCATTCATTTACATGATGTCTGTGCTTGGTTTCCTAGATGCAGAGTTGAGCAACTGTGACAGAGAGCATATGATCCACAAAGTATACAATATATACTATCTCATCCTTTATAGGTAAATTTTGTTTGAATCCCACTTTAAGAAAAGAAAATGGTTTTATCTGAGTAGAATTGAAATGAGAATATGAAGTAAAGTGACAATAATGGAGAAAAGTGATTTTCAAACTTTAGTGTTTATCAGAATAATTCAGATCACTTGTTAAATTACAGATATCTGGCTTCCATTCTGAGTTTGCAATTCTGTACGTTTGTGACGGGAACCCAGAATTTGTACTTCCAACAAGTTGGAAGTTGTTGCTGATACTGCTAATCTGGAGAACATACATTGATACCATGTTTAAGAAACTTCAACATTTTTTAGCTGTACAGCAGAAAATAAACCTGTAAAGGAATCAGGAAAACAGCTAAAAGTGAAAAATCAACATATAAAACACAATTATAAAATCAACAGCATAAAAGACAATTATTTCAAGAGAGAGAGGGAATATTTCCGGCTGTCAAAAGTGCAAAACGACAAAAACAAACAAGCAAACAAAAAACTGATGACTGAAAAATAGCCTTTGGATTTGTGGAAAGAAAATATCTGCTGGTCTTTCTTAGTCTGATGGTCCTTCTTAGTGAGACTCTCCTACCATACTCTGGGTATATGATGAGAATACAACTACTTTATATCACATCACTGGAAACTGAATTCAAGAAAGCTGAAGTTAATAAATCATACATACGAAATTATAATTATGTCACTAGGTAACCTTGTTATATTGGAGAAGGACACATGCCATCTCATTAAATGACTAAATATATATGTGATATTAAACAAGTTGGAACAACTCGATAGGTGTTAAAATTACTATTAGAAATAGGAAAAGGTTTGCAAAATTGGGTCAAAATTACTAATGTTAAATCTGACAGTCTTTTGCTGTGCTCTACCATTGGCATATGATATTTGAAAATAAATAATCTTTTGAAAATAAATAAATAAAAACAGAGCCCTATTTAAAACCTAAAATAAAACTTGTATGTTTCTGACATCTTCATAAATGAATTACTCCCAAAGAAATATTTTATCAAATTGCTGTCATTTTCCTAATGGTATGTGCAAGGGGAAAAAAAATTCCAACTATCTGAGAAAAAAGTTAGATTTCCTTTTTCAGATCTTGTGTGCTTTGGTTTTTTAGCCATGAAAAATAAACTGAACAGCCATTATAAAAAATAAATCATCTTTTCTTACATTTGAATGCATTTTAGATATAAAACATGAAAGGGATTGCAGTCCTCATTGAAAAATAAAATCTAATCGTAGTTTTAGTAAAATGTTTTGCCAGTTTTTTCCCTTTCTGCATTATGTCAAAGTGTCAAAATTTCCTAAATCACAACCAAAATGTATGTATCTCCAAGTGCATGCACCAAAAGCTATATCTGGAAGAATATCTTGTAGTTTATTTCTTTTCTTCTTGGATGTTCCACCATGAGTTAATAGATTTAAGGGGCAGGCATGCACGTGTCCTGTAAAGGCAAGCCACTGAAGTAGAAGATCAGCTCTCCCTAAATAATATACATATTCTTAGTTATTAAGTTTCTCCACTGTGTGGTTGCTTGGACAGAAAAATGTGTGTATCAATAATTATTTAACTCTTAGAGACTATGCTTGGAGCCTACTGTATGTTATTTGGTTCACTTTTTAAAAACTGAGATATAAACCATTGCAGATAGGATGCACCAAATTTTACCTTTTTAATGCATTTTTTCAATTCAAATTTATCAACTTTAAAGGTCTTAAATTAAGGAAAATATTTATTTCTTAGACATGAATATAATTATGGTCTACAAATAATAATCTCAACTTTTCTATTTGAATAATAATTTTTCATTTTTTGCTAGATAACCAGTACATAATATTTTGTGAATCATATTACCATTAAGACACAAGATTGAATTGAGTGATTGTTCTGTCACACCCTATAGTATCTGGGAAGATTTTGAATAAACATGTGATTCAATGTAAAATACACAGAATGATTTTTTTAAAAGAAAGAAAAAAAATACAATAATAAATTCAGTGACCAAAGAGAAAAATAAATGGAAGAATAGTCTCAGAGATAGCAGTCTGCAGAGTGACTCATTCCTACACCTGCTCCTTTGCATGATCCTTCAGATCTTCTGTGGAAATTGGGCAAGTAAAGGGGACGTGATAGGAAAAAAAAAAAAAAGACTCTATTCAGGGTAATAGAGTAAGATGGACAAAAATAGAATAAAAGCAAACTGAACTGGACATTAGAAGAAGAGGTTTAAAGGACGAGTTTGGGAGTTCGACTCACCAGATTCAAATACTAGCTCCACCACCAAGTGTTCTTGGGCAAATTATTTTTCACTATGCCTTTTTTCGTACCTACAAAAGTAACTGATTCCAACAGTTGTTACAAAGCCCCTAATACAAATGTTTAGAAGAACACCTGGCAGTTAATAATAATCAAAACTTACTTTATTATTAAATTATTATCCTTTAGGTCTTTAAAAAGCAGAATTAGTAATGAAAAATAATGATTGTATATAACACACCCAGTATGAGCATCTCTTAATTGGTTTGTGTGGATAACTCCAAGAATTTCTGTAAAAGTGACATTTTCTTAGAAAGTTTTATATTTATAATTATAATAAAATCAGTATCTAAGTCTATCTTGCTGAACACCCTCCAAATACTCCTATTTTATACTATTTTCTAATGTCTCCGGTAAAAAAAAAATATATATATATATATGTATGTAAATGTAATTACAAACTCTAGTACCCAATTGTAATTTAGATGTTCAAAGTCTTATATATTTGCTCAATTTTATGCACAGAAGATGAGTTTTATGTGGTGCATTAGTCTGTTCTCATATTACTATAAAGTAGTACCCGAGACTGGGTCATTTATAAAGGAAAGACATTTATTTGACTTACAGTTCTGAATTGCTGGGGAGGCCTCAGAAAACTTGCAATCATGACAGAAGGCACCTCTTCACAAGGCTGCAGGGGAAAGAATAAGTGCTGAGCAAAGGGGGAATCCCCTTATGGAACCATCAGATCTCGTGAGAACTCACCATCATGGCAACAGGATGGGGGAAGCTACCCTCATGATTCAATGATCTCCACCTGGTTCCTCTCATGACATGTGGGGATTATGGGAAGTACAATTCAAGATGATATTTGAGTGGGGACACTGCCAAACCATATCATGTGGTACGAGGAAAAGATAACTAGTTGTCACTGTGTCATGAAGATAAATTTTGTACTACTGTGTTCTTGGCCTTTTTTCTGTTCTTTATATCTCATCCAAGTTTAATTTCTCTGACTTGAATTTCATGTAATTTATTACAAAACATTTCAGTTTCTTTCCTGTATTACAGGCAGAAACCAAAGCTGTCTATTTTGAAAACATAGTTTTAAGGAAACTCTTTCTTATAGCATCATTTTTATTCCAGATTTATATTCTAATGCATATTACTGTCTCTGTGTATCAGGAGGTACATGTAAAGACTTGCCAAAGCATTTTCTTATTAGATTATGATAATATATATGTGGCTAAAATAATATTCTTATGAAAATGTAAAGCATCAATTTTTTGTGCTTTTAAGCACAGATAAATCATTTTAAAAGTTGTTTGTTTTTCTTTACCACAAATAATATTCTTTCCATGAATACTTCTTCTTTATAAAAGTACAGAATTGTGAAAAACACTATGTTCGCTACTTACTGTTTAAGGCTGAGTTGTCTATCAATAGTGGAATAGCTCTGGTCTAACAAAGTTAAGTTTATTCATTTATTTATTTATTTTTTATTTTAATTTTTTTTTATTATTATACTTTCAGTTCTAGGGTACATGTGCACAACCTGCAGGTTTGTTACATATGTATGCATGTACCATGTTGTTGTGCCTCACTCATTAACTCGTCGTTTACATTAGGTATATCTCCTAATGCTATCCCTCTCCCCTCCCCCCATCCCACACCAGGCCTTGGTGTGTGATGTTCCCCTTCCTGTGTCCAAGTGTTCTCATTATTCAGTTCCCACCTGTGAGTGAGAACATGCGGTATTTTGTTTTCTGTTCTTGTGATAGTTTGCTGAGAATGATATGTTTTTTTGTTTGTTTGTTTGTTTGTTTTTGCTGATTTTAAAAGCTGGAGGATTTTTTTTGTTACTAAAAATTAATTTTCTAGAGAGAATGCATTTCGTCATAGCCAATTTTCCAAAATCATATAAAAAGACAGTAACTTTCAAAGAATAAAGCTATTTTCAAAGAAAAGACAATAACTTTCTTATAATGTATTAACCGTGTTGTAATATCATTGCTTTTAATCTACTAACAATTCTAAATGACTATAGAATGTCACTAAATGGAGATGCAAGTAAAATACAGTATCATATACAAAGATCATGAGACAACTCTCTGTGCTACAAATATACAACTTTCAATGATTAAGCAGTTGCCATTTGTACAGTGTTTTTACTTATTTCCACTTAAAAAAAATGCCATTATGTAAGTCATTGCATTTGTATGGTTACTTGATTTAAAAACATGAATGAAACAATAGCAATAATTTAATTATACAAATCTATTTTCAATTCATATTACCTATTAATAACCACATGCTTTCTTAAACAAAAGAAATAAAAGGAAGAAAGGGGAGACAAAGAGAAACAGATGATGCAAGAGAGCAGGGATGAGGAGAGCAAGAAAAGAAGAAGCTACAAATAGCTAATACTAGAGCAAAGAAGGAAATGAAGACGCTACATGAATTTTGGGTTTCTTTAGCAAACCCAGGCATCTAAATAATAAATTATTAAAAGGTGCTGCTTAAACATTCACTGACTGACAAAATGCTAAATATTGCTGGATTTTAGTAAGGTACTAAAACATTAGAGAGTTGGGCACATGGTAATTTGAGTAGATGGATGCAGGGAGAACAAAGCTGTTTAAGAGTTCTGTGTTCTGTATATTTTGCCCTTTTTTTCTATACTATTTTCCTGTCCATTGTGGACATGTGATTGCATTCTTTGTTTCAAATTTCTGACTAAATTTTTAGAAAATGTTGTACATAATAGAAAAGTTTGTTTCAGTTGCTTATAGAAATAAACCTCCAAAACATATAAATTGTTACTGCTAAACATGTACATAAAGTATTCAGTAACGTATAAAGCATTTATTTCACTATATTACTGGATGTTCATAAAATGGATTTTAGCCTTTTTCCTACTATTAATTGTTTTGCAGTAAAAAGCATTTAGAAATTGTTTATAATATATATTAGATTAATTCAAAGTCCCTTACATCCCTCACTTCATTCAAATTTTCCTTAGTTCTTTCATGAACGTGGAAATATTTTCATCACCATTATAGTGATAATTTATGGGAAATGGTATTAGTTTTCCTCAGATGGTATTAATAGGGTTACTGCATACTTAAACTACACTGATTTCATTCTTGGATATATCCTAATGACTATGCTTCCTTCTTATGCTGGTTGAATCTCAAGGCTATTTTTTTAAAGTCTATTATAAACTAGGGCTACTTTTAAAATTTATTCACTCAACAAGTATTTAAAGGGCAGCTAATTTTTCCTTTAGGCATAGTGTTATACAACTGAGATGCAATGGTAAGCACAAATATCACTTGGTGCCCTCTGGACATTATAATCCAGCAGGACAGATAGATAATTAACTATGTGATTACAGTACAGTCTGGCAAATGTAAATACAATAATTCCTGTTACCAAATTGCCATCTTAATTTTTAGTCTGTTTTACTTGTGCATGATACAATACAATCTAAATTATCCCCCTTCTTCTTCAATGATGACTTCTTAATCAACTTTCTTTCTCACTGAACAAACACCTGTACGTCAGTTATTCATCTAGACATAAAAATAATAGCAATGAGGAAAGCAGATACAATCATTGTTCTCAGATTACATTTTCCTAGTGGAAACAGACAATAAATAAAAATATAAATGAATTGAGATAATGAGTTCTGTTATGATAAATAAAGCAAAATTTTAAAAAGTCATGCAGAGAGAGGATGAAAGGTGATATCTGAGCAGAAATTCAATGAAATAAGGAGTATCATGGAAATATCTGGAGGATGAGTTCTCCAAGAAGAGAGAACAGAAAGTGAAAGAAACTTGCATGCGTTAGATACAGTAATAAGACCAAGCAATGTAACTATGATTAAGTAAAAGAGACATATATATTTATTTGTTTCAAGATATAGTCCAACTAGAGTTCTGTTAGACATGTTTAAAAGTTAGATTTTAGAACAGGAAACTGTTATACAGTTTGAGAGCAGGCTAACATGATCCAATTTAATTTTTTAAAGATAATGCTGGTCACTTTATAAAGTACTTGCGTAGAGAAATAGAAACAGAAGCAATAAATCAGTTAAGAGGTAGTTTATGCAAGAGAAATGGATGTGATGAGAAATGGTCAAATTTGGAATATATTTTGAATATAGAGCCCATATATCTTGTAAAAAGTTTGTATGGGATTTAGGTACAGAAAAGAGTAGTGACTTCTAGAGTTTCTGCCTGAGCAACTGAATAAATAGTTGATCCTTTTATGGAAATGGAAAAGAATAAGTGAGGAGCAGGTTTTGTAGCACAAAATGTCACAAATTGGATCTGTCAAATTCATGATGCCTTTTAGACATCCAAATGAAGCTATCAGGAAGGCAGTCAAATATGTGTCAGCAGCTGAAATCATGTTCATTCTGAAGGCAGAAGTTTTGCCAATATTAGCATGGGTGATACTGTAAAAAATTATTTACAGTTATAAAATTGGGTGTGGATTGAGCATAGATTGGGTATGGATAAGGATGAGCATAAATGAGACCCAGAATACCCAGAATTATGTGTCTGCTCTAGAAGCTAAGTGAACAAAATGTTTCAGGAAAGAAAAGTTGATAATTTTAGAGGCTAAGAGGATGACTAAGAACTGATTATTGCATTTGTTAGTCGACACTGGTCAACACTGTTGATGAACTTGACAGAAGAAGAATAATTGGAGTGGTTTAAAGAAAGCACATGAGTTGAGAAGCAGAGCAGTTATGGTAAAAAAAAAAAAAAAAAACGATTAAAAAAAATTTCTGCATAATGATATAGGCAATGAGTAGTAACTGGAGTGAGCTGAGGGATCCAAGAATGGTCATTTTAGGATGGAGTATATGACCATTTGTTTGTATACTGATGAGAATGACCTAATAGAGAGGATAGCATTGATGATGTTGTGGGTGAAGAGAAGAGTTTATTTCTTGGAGGAAAAAGAAAGATCCTTAAACAGATGTGGAGAATGATAGGGTGGCTGGACAAGATAAATGAAATGATTGTTAGGCGATGCTACGAGTTCACTTGAAATTTGTGAGACTGAATATTAAGTGATTCAATTTGGTCTGACTTTAATTACATTTTGGAGGTTATTCAGTTACTTATGGTAGAAGTTATAGTATAAGCCTGGATGTTAGTGGCAGAGATAGAGTAGAGGTAAAGTCATTGACAATGATGAAAAAAATAATTAAAAAAAAAAAGGAATTGGAGGAATCATTCGCTTGGGCCATTCCACAGACCAACAGATTCATTGGCTAAATGCGACACAAGTTCTACTTCCAGTCATTGGCCCGGGAAACAGGCTAATCTCTGTATAGTGGAAGGGATCCCTTTTGAATTGATCTGTCCATGGGAAATGCCTTTATTTAAGTTCACACATACAGAGGGACATTTTAAAATAATTTGAAAAAAAATATGCTCTGGTTTGAAATTACAAAACCTGTAGGTTAGGGTGTTAAAGTACCAATGAATGATGACTGCCAAGAAGGTATGTACATGACCACAGCACAAAAGAGTACAGTAGTCCTCCACTATCTGTGGTTTTACTTTCCACGGTTTTAGTTACCCACAGTCAACTGAGGTCTGAAAATGTTAAGTGGAAAATTCTAGAAATAATTAATGTTTTAAATTTCATACTGTTCTAAGTACTATAAGTGACAAAATGTGCTGTACCACTTCTTCCTAGCATGTCAGTCATCCCTTAGTCAAGTGTATCCATGCTGTCTACGCTACCTGTGCCTGAGTCACTTAGTAGCTGTCTCGGTCATCAGATGAACCATCATGGTATCTCATCAAGTGGGCATTTTATCATCTCACATCATCACAAGAAGGAAAGGTGAGTACAGTACAATACAATATTGTGAGGGAGAGAGAAATTGTTACAGATAATTAGACAGTCATGAGAGGGGCAGAAGGGGGCTCTCCTCTGACTACTAAAAATGCCAGATGATGGTTTGACAATTATCACATTGCCTCTCTGAAAGTGATAAATTAGCAGCCCGTGCCAGGGAGAAACCATTTTCTGATGGTCCGCACCTGTTGCACTAAAGTGCCTATTGAATGCAGATTCCAGGGAGAAGCAACTACCCAGGCAAGTGCACTAAGAGATAAAATGATGGAGTATTTTATTGTCCCCTTCTGGGGACAATCCACCAGAAAAAGGAAGAAAGCCTCAGATGAGCATATGTAGCACTTCCTAAACACACTGAGGTGCATGCTCACCTCCCAAGGGTAAGGAGGGCACTGAGCTTGCAGGCAGCCCACCCTGAGAAAATAATCCTGGGAAAAAGGAGAGCCTATAAAGTCCCAGGATCACAGTTAAACACCACATTTAACCTTCGTATGCCTGCTCGAGTCTCTTCCAAGCATGCCTTCCTTTCTTTCCTAGTATAAAGTGTTTTTTTTTTTTTTTTTTTTTTTGAGATGGAGTCTCACTCTGTCACCTGGGCTGGAGTGCAGTGGCACAATCTTGGCTCACTGCAACCTCTGCCTCCTGCACTCAGGTGATTCTATCACCTCAGCCTCCCAAGTAGCTGGGATTACATGTACCCACCATTACACCTAGCTAATTTTTTGTATTTTTAGTAGAGGCAGGGTTTCGCCATTTTGGCCTCGTAGGTCTCGAACTCCTGACCTCATGATTCACCCGCCTCGGCCTCCCAAAGTGCTGGGATTACAGGCATGAGCCACCGCACCCTGCTCCTTTTTAAGTAAACTTCCACTCCTGCTCTAAAACTTGCCTTGGTTTCTTTTTCTGCCTTATGTCCCTCAGCCAATTTCTTTCTTCTGGGGAAGGAAGAATTGAGGTTGCTACAGATCCATACAGATTTGCTGCCATAACTCAGTTACCTTCCACTGGTAGAAAGATCACATTTACATAACTTTTATTATAGTATATTGTTACAATTATTCAATTTTATCATTAGTTATTGCTAATATCTGTTGACACATATTCATTAGTAATATATTCCTTAATAATATATCTTACTGTGCATAATTTATAAATTAAACTTTTTTTGTTTTTTTTGAGATGGAGTCTCACTCTGTTGCCCAGGCTGGAGTGCAGTGGTGCGATCTTGGCTCACTGCAGCCTCTGCCTCCTGTGTTCAAGAGATTCTTCTGCCTCAGCCTCCCACGTAGCTGGGATTACAGGTGCCCGCCACCACATGCAGCAAATGTTTGTATTTTTAGTAGAGACAGGGTTTCACCATACTGGCCAGGCTGGTCTGAAACTCCTGACCTCGTGATCTGCCCGCCTTGGCCTCCCAAAGTTCTGGGATGAAAAGCATGAACCACCATGCCCGGCCTATAAATTAAATTTTATCAGAGGTAAGCACGTACAGAAAAA